>NW_008796175.1:2270260-2306544 GCF_000699145.1 Aptenodytes forsteri
CCCCCCATTTCGCTATTCCATTATTTTGATTGGGGTGAATAGAATGGTGTGTGAAATTCAGGTTATGTGTCTGTGCAACATGATTTTTATCCTATGGCATACTAAAGTTTTGTGCTTTGTCATCCATTATTTTCTCTATATTTCTTAATGTTCTGGGATTTTCTGGTCATTACTCCGTGTTAAGCTCATGTGTTTTGGAGAACTATGCACAATTATTCACCGACCTGGCACTTGGACTAGGTCTGATTTTTATTTTTTTTTTCTTAAAAAAAATTCATTATGTATGATTTCTTTGGTCATTGCAAGCAGTCCTTATCTTGTTTCCAGAGTAGCTGTGTATGCCCTGGAGATTTCTTTTAACACGACCTAATTTCTGAGCTATAAATCAACATTCTTTTTTAATTTATGAGTAATATGAGAGATTCTGAATGTTTGTGAGGCTTTTCTAGTGTCCTCTACTCTTTGGTGAGAAAGTCTTTATGCTCACTTGAGCATCATAGGATTTCAAGGTGGGATCACTGCTATTGTTTTCAGGAAGTGAATGTTTTTCAGAATTGTAGTTGTATTTTTGGCTTAGTTTTCAAAATTGTTAAACCTAGAATGTGTGCTTGATGACACAGACTAAGGACATACCAGACAGTTTCATTCCAGTACCTGTGTTACACCTGTTTAGAACATAAGTAATATATATATAATTAAAAAAAAAGTTGACAACTAAGCCGTGCGCTAGAAAGGTGCTTTTAGCAAGGAAATCTAACCTTAAATTTGGTGACATGGACAGAGAACAATTTGCAATAGATACACAACAGTTGATCCCAAGCCGCCTGTACTTTCTGAGACGTCCAGCTATGTGCAGGCATCGTTGTTGCGAAAAGTAGATAAGCAGTGCCTAAGCTGAAGCTCTGGAAGTGTGTAGTGGAGAAGGAGGCTGGATTTGTCTGGTTAAGGCCTGGCTTCTAGTTACTGACTTAGCTTGTCTTTAAAATCAGCTTCCAGTTTTTCATCAGATGAATAGATATCTATCATTGTTATCTCGTCTAGGAAACTAGTCTCTGAAGTCAATTTTATTGAATCAGAAATAAAAAAGGTTAGAAACAGTCATATCAATGTGACTGTTGACTCGGTCTGGACTACATAAATGTTAAATTAGTGGCAGAAATAGCTGTAGTCTGTGTTCGCTTGGTGCAGCTCTGTCATCCTCTCGTGCTTGTATCTAAAAAGTTGGTGAGCCTGCTACTGCTCTTTGTAAATTTTTAGTTGCATGGATTGGTTCAAGATTTTTTACAGAAGAAGAATTTTTATAAAAGGAGCAGAATGCAAATCATTTGCCAGCAGTAGCACAAGAAGTTTTTAACTGATAAGGGAACTACACCAGGAACTCCTGATTCCTAGGCTACAGTTTTAATCTCAAAACCAGTCTTTCATCATTCATTGGTTTAACTTTTTGAATTGAGTTTCTGAAACATGAATCACTAAATACTGAAGAAACAGTGAGATCTGTTGTGATACTACTTCCCTTTGTGGAAAAAACAAGAGAGAGGATTTCTTGTTTTTATAGTATGCTTTATAGTAGTTTTGATAGCAGTTTGTTTTCCTTTGTTTAACTTAAGATTTTCAGTTAATTTATTAATTATATCTTTCTTAGGATATTAGCTGCAATGAACTTCAGGTTCTTCCCCAGCAGATAGGAAAATTACAGTCACTTAGAGAATTAAACATAAGAAGAAATAATCTCCATATGTTGCCAGATGGTAAGCTACTAGTCTTCATTTCTTTAATGTAGATAAATTAAGTAAAGTGTTAAGAAGATATCTGATTCCTTTTTTTTTTTGTTTCCCCCAATGGAGAATTAGGAGAGCTTCCCTTGGTAAAGCTGGATTTTTCTTGTAATAAAATTACAGAAATTCCACTTTGTTACAGAAAGTTACGTCACTTACAAGTTATAGTTTTGGATAACAATCCAATGCAGATACCACCAGCACAGGTTAGTATTAAAGTGTTCTAGTTCAGAAATTTGCACTAGGATCTTAAGAAAGAAGAAGCTGTTCTAAGTTACACCAATCAAGTTTTCATTTTTTTGGCTTTATTTCTCCTAGTGGGAAGTTGTGGGTACAAACTCAGTGTAGAAGGTATTTGTTGGGGTGCATTTTCAAAAGACATGCTATGTAATTAAGATTTTTTTTTGTTGTTCATTTGTTTCCCAACAGATATGTTTGAAGGGTAAAGTACATATATTTAAATTCCTCAGCATTCAGGCGTGCCTCAGAATAGATAAAAAACCAGATTCTTTGGATCTTCCGTCATTAGGTAAACGAATCCCCTCCCAGCCACTCACAGACAGGTGAGTGGGTTTTTTGTTTTATTTTACTTTAGCATTTGCTACAAAGTGATCTGTTTATTAAAGATAATAGCTGTAATTTCAATACTTTAAATAAAGAACAATTAGAAGTCATAATATTTATTTTCTAAGCTTGTGTTACTGGAAGCTTAATTGGCTCAGGTGAGCTGCTATGAAAAACTTTCATTGTACTCACTAAAGATTTGGAAATCAGAACAAAGATGTATTAAATCTATTTATTGGAAAACTTAGCTATTTATTTCTCAAACAGATATGTCAAAACAGTAGATGAGAACTTCCCATAAAAGTCTTTGAATATAGAGTTAGTCTGTTGGATGGAAAGTCTGCCTCCCACATACATATTTAGGGAAACTAACTTAAATATCAGTGAAATACCATGGATTTTTTAATTAGATTAGTCGAGGTCAAAAAGTGCAGAATATTTTATTGGACTTCTGTACTGAGTACCTCTTGAGTAATTAAATAGGAATGCTTTTGTATTTTCTGTTGTCAGTTGGCTTGCCATTGGAAACCATATGGAACAATACACTCTCTTTGCCTGTTTTCTTAAAATGTCACATGCAACCTGTGCCTCTCTGTGTTCAATGCTGAAGGAAAGATGAAAGTTATGAATAAAGCTTACACAGAATCATCTGAACCATCAGATTCAGTCCATGGTCTTGGTCTTGGGCAACTGTGCCATAGGGAATTAGTCCACAGTGCCTATAGATCGCTTCTAAATGCTCCTAAAAACTACGGTCCACAACTGCTCCCCAAAAGCCTCCACTGAACTTAAGGTCTACAGCTAAAATGGATTGCAAAGGAACAAAGTCGTGGGTATTACCACGGTATATCATATTTGTAGTAGTGAGAACTTGTTTAATTAAACTTTCCAGATAATCTTACGATGTAAACCAAGCTCCAGTGCACAGTTAGAAGACACATCCTGCTGATGCTGTCAGTTTTATGTCTTCGAAAGGCATAAATTTGGAGGAAATATTTCATAGATATTCAGGCAGAGTTAAACCATTATAATATGACAGTCTATTAGGGAAGGTATATTTGCTACTAATAGAAAACAATGTCTGCCAGTAGAATTCAAGGAATTGCGGTTTTCCAAAGGAAGCCTTCTTTTCTCAAGACAGTATTTTTGAATGAAATAGAACAATTCTAAAATTGCATAGATACAGAGAGAGTACTGTAATTGATCATTTCCACTTTAACTTTGCTTTGATACTTTTTTGTTGAACAACTCTTGTAGGAGATTAAGAATTTGTTCTTTGCACATGGGGCATTGTGCAAATATTCTGTATCAGCAACTGTAGATGAGTATAGAGAACGTATTTTTAAAAGGATGTTTATTTTCTTTTAGAAAAGTGAAACTACTGTTTCTTTCATTCCTGTGTGGTTTTTTGTGTGTTGTTTTTCTTAATGTAGCATGGAGGACTTTTATCCCAATAAAAATCATGGACCAGACTCTGGCATCGGGAGTGATAATGGGGATAAAAGGTTGTCCACAACGGAAGTGAGTATTTTTCAGTTGAATTTGTGCAATTTCTGTTTTTTAGAATTTTTTTCCTGTGTATTTTGTATCATTTGAAAAATAACTAAGTTGCATTTAACGTTCTTTGAATATCTGTACAGTTGAGTTTAAACCATTAGATTGCCAGTATCAGACACAAATTATTTACATATTGCTTCAACTTTTCTGGTTAAGGTTCATTCCAGTCCAAACTTCATACATTTTAAAACTGAATTCTGACCTAAGGAGTTGTTTGGATCTTTTAATGTGTTAGGTGCATAATTATTTTCTACACGAAGGACAAAATTTATTTGAAACTTTCTTTTATTATTAATGAAATGAATGTACGTAAGAAAATGAAAGTTTATTTGGACTAAACTTGAGTGTTGTATATGTTGTTAAAATTTAAACAACAATTAGGATTACTAAACTTCTGGATGATCTGCTAGGTTTAAGGTGAAGAATAAAAATCCCTACAAGTTATCTGTGTATTTGTGGAAGTCTAGATTGAGGAGCTGTAATTAATAACAGTGATGTCAAAGCTGAATAGTGTAGAACAAAAGATTTTTTGAAACTTTATGAAGAGAATTATTACAAATGCAGAGTGATTGTTAGTGGGAAAACTGTAGAACAAGGAGTATTACTAGTTGTTTTTTTAAGAAAATTCCAAATGATTAGAAGTAAAGCTGTGATTTTTTTTGTTTTTCCCCAGTGGCCCAACAAGGGTCAAAGTAGTTGGAGGCTTTAGATAAAGTATCTAAGTGCAGTTTTCTTAGTGCACTGACAGGGGCTGGACTGGACCTCTTTGAACAAAACACTGTATTTCAGTATTATAAAATGTATTGAACAGTTGTCTGTTACTCCCTAAGCTATAATTCTCTTAAACCCCCTTCCCACCCCCCCCAAAAAAAAAAAACACCAACACCTCCTGACTTGATATTTTTTCTGTCCTGGGAGCCATCCCTCATGATAGGGTCAGGTGCTCTATAATTTGTGAGTTCTTAGCAAATCATATAATAATGTAATTTATATGTAAGTTCTGTATTAAATGTGACTGTCTTTGCAGCCATCTGATGATGATACAATCAGCCTTCACTCCCAGGTATCAGAATCAACAAGGGAACAGACATTAAGGAATGACAATCATGTAATGGGAAGTAAACTCGATCCACAGAAAGGTAATATCTGTTGTGCAGCTGTCATTTTAGGTAACAGAAATACTTTTGCATAGTAAACTAATATAAGAAAATTGCACAAAATGATACGATCACATGTTGGCATTGTATTTTCATCATTTCAGAAAACAATGTAATAATGACAAATAGACAAGGCCAGAAAGAAAAAAGATTATTTCTAGCTCAAGGAGACATGATTTCATTGTTTTATCTTTATCTGACATTTTTCATAAGTACTTACCTCTCTCAGGAATAACATTTGGTTGAGAGAACTGTTTAATTTCATCTTTTCCATTCTTCATCAATCCTTACTAGACCAGGAGGTGTATGATTACATTGATCCGAATGCAGAAGAGGGAGCTGTTCCTGAGCAAGGAGATGTACAGATTGGACCATTGCTGTCTTATATCAAGGTAGCATAGCTTGACAAAAGAAAAACCATTCAGCAGGCTTGCTTTTTTTAATTCAAGTCTAAGTTTATTTTTCATTCTGTGTAAGGAACGGGGAAAACATCCTGAGAAATCCCAGAAAACAGAACAGAATGAGGACTGGGCAGATGAAAAAAGGTAAATCTTCTTGATCTTTTTTGGGAAGGTTTTACCGACTGTGGGGGGTGAGGGTGGTTTTGCTTTAAGCTCCTTGCATATGGAGGAAAGAAATCTCATATTGAACACATAGTGCTCCTTGGACAGAAAATAAGCTTATAGGAAACACTTTTTAGTTATTGTCCACTAATGTTGCCATTTCTGTGTCTTGACTTGCCTGACTTAGTAAAGCACTAATGTTTTTCAGACTTCAGAAAGAACAACTGCTGGCTGAGGATGATGATGAACTCAAAGAAGTGACTGACTTAAGAAAAATAGCAGCTCAGTTACTGCAGCAAGAACAAAAACACAGGTATTACAATATTAGTTAAGATAACTTGTGTTACAATTAATTTATTCTTTCACCTGCCTTATACCCAAAAGCTCTTGACACCTTATCATTTATGAACAGTTTCGTCCAGCTGTTAAGCAGTTAAAGTGACAGACTCTTTCAAGATACCTGTCCTGTGTTTCTTTCCATAAAATTGCTGTCTAGAGAAGCAGTGATATACCTCCTATGGAAAGGAAGAGATGAATGTGAAAGTCTCTTGATTTCCTGGTTTGATGTATGTAACTTTTTAATACTTTTTTTTCAAAGCAGTATACTTAAGTAGGCATGGTTAATACTCATATAAGTAGATTATTGGTAACACGTTAAAATGACTTTGTCTTAGTTTGTATGAGTTACGGAACCTGCATACAGTTTGCTTGTGACTGGTTATTTTTATTCAAATACGAGGTAATTTAGGTGGTACTTCCTCCATTCAGTCTGATGCGAGATATAAATTTCCTGTGGACTAAAGGGGAAATTTGTTCAAACATTAGTCTGTCAAATGACAGAGCATTTAATTATATGTTGTATATAAAAATAAATAATTTGAACAGTGTAAGTTCATCCTGATGAACTGCCTGATTTTCTCCACTTCATGTTGGGCATCACAACAGAATGATTCTTGAAAAGGAGCTGTAGAACAAGCAGCAGATTAAAGAAATGTAATAGAACAAGTTAAGAACTGTGTAAAAGGAAGAGCAGGAAGGAATACCTGGAGATGCATAGGATGTGGACAGGCTAGGGTAGGAAGCGATTTCTCTCTGGTTCCTTTACCAAGCAGGCAAATAACCAGTGAGGTACTTTGGCGAGAGTAAGTTCTTTCCTGAAAGGTAAAAGTTGTAGTTAATAGTAATTCATTAACTAAAATAGTTCATTACAGTCGTTCATTAACACACAGAAAAGGATTTAACTTCATACCAGCTTAAATACTATTTTTTTCTTTTGAATTTCTGTGTAACGATGAGATTCTGCACTGTTGTTTTTCTTTTAAGATAGTTGAAATACATGTAAAGCCTTTAGAGAAATTGATATCCTGATACTATGAATTGCAGAGGTTTAAAAATTCACTGGCGTTTTATATTAGTTAAATATAATAGCAGTAGTGTGTGTGTGTAAAAGATAAAATAGGTTTTACTTATAACTCTATGCAGTGTATTTAAGAATTGGTTCATGTTGGAAATGGAAAATGAGAATGAAATCTTAATGCTAATACATTATTATTACCAAGAGTATTGCAAAAAAGATTAAGAATGCTACATTTTCTTGTATTAATTTATTAATAAAGAGAGAATAAGTGTGTTTTTCTTATATTAGGTTTTTATATGATGGTTATTTTATATTGCATGTGGGTCTTGTTTGATTAGTTTTAATATTTCATGGTTATCTAATCATTTGAAATACCAAGCCAGACCTCTTCTGTGGTACTGCAGCTTAAATTTTACTTGTCATAGGTTGTTGTATCTTAATGCAGCGATCTTGCTAATGGTTCTGTTTTGATCTTGAATTGTTCAGACATATGCAATCTTATTACTTGTTAAGTTTTACTTCTTAGTTTAGCATTTAAATTTTATAGCTTGCTTATGTATCTTTAAGTACATGAGGGCAAAATCACCTCTGATATAAAATTTAGCCCTGATTTTGAATCCATAATTTTGTGAATTTATAATTTTTTTGTCATAAGCAGCAATAAGAATAATATTTAGAAGTTTAGTGAAGATATTTCTGTGTTTATTTGAGGAAAATACGTTCAATCTGAGTAAGCAGAATCTTCAGAAAAGTGAGCATCATGAAATAATTTCTTACTAATCGTATTTCTGTTCGTTCAGTGTGGTTTTTTTTTAAATATTATGCAGTCTCTTTTCTTTTTGCTTGCTATGCTAATGACTTCCCTGTCCTCTCCCATCAACCTATCCTGCTTCCTTCTTCCGTCTTTGGCTTTGGTGTACATGAAATGTGAATACAGACGAAGGCCATTAAGCTATAGAACTTCATTCAGTGAAAAACTCTTCCAGAGGACAAGGGCGGCAGGACGTGCATCAAGGTATAAAGTGTTTGTAGAGCTTCAGATTTCCAAAGTTAAAATGTGGACAAAGGAAACCGTTTTGGCCATTTCTTGAACAAAAACAGAATAAAGGGATCGGCTAAGTTAGCCTAAGATATTTTGTTATCAAAAATAGATTGCAATGCATTTATTGTTCTTTAAGATTAAATACTATTTAAGGAAAATGTTTAATTAGGCAACTTTCCAAAGCACATTTAAATGAGTCCAAACCTAGAACCATAATTTCCTGTACCTTTGGCATGCTTTCTCTTCAGTTTTTTGTTTTATAATATATAGTACCTCAAGTATAGAACCTCAGGCAAAAGTTTGTGGGTTTTTTTTCTCCATTTAGGATATCTTGGTTTTAAAGTTATCATTTTCAAATTAGCGTGACCAGTGACAATTTGTTTTGCATTTGACAGCCATGAGGGAAGCATTTGCAGATACACAAGCCTCACAGGTAACAAGAAATCTGAAATGGGCTGTGTAGACTATGCTCGGACATGTAGGTGATGAATCAAGTGATTTCAGACTTTGTTACCTTATCAATTGAAACTCTGTATCTGTATCTTACTGTGGATATTCCTGGTCTGTTTCAAAAGAAAGTAGGATAGCTTAGATTAAATAATCTTCATTAGTACCAAATGAGCCTGGCATCAAAGTTATGTATAGGTTCTTACCTGACAGCAGTGACTTCCTAAAACTGTCTAAATCCCTAAGAGCACACGTTACCATCACAAAGCAGAGCCCTATGTGGAGACAGTAGACTGCTCCTGAATGAGTTAAAAATCCATCTTCTTTTCTCTCACTGTAAAAGATTTCTAGTGTCTTTATAGATCCTAGGTAGCGCGTGTTTGTTGAAACTTGAAGATAGCTAACCTTAAAATAGCATTACCATCACTCACTTCATTTGTGTCCCTTAATCATGATGTTATGTTTGCTCAAAATATGAAAGTATAAGTGACTGAGAAGAGATTCCACTTTTTAAATTCTCAAACTTTAGAAAATATTTTCCAATATCATAATTGGTCTTGCTATCGCCTTTCTCTCCCATCTAGTCAGGAGTTTGGAGTAGATGTTATGCTTGCATGATATAAAACTAAAAAATGAGTCACAATGTTGTTTTTTGAGTTTAATATATATAAGTATGTGTCATTGCATATGTGCTGTTGGGTAATTTACATTTCGAAGTTTGCATAAGTTTTAGAACCCTTTCAAAGTAATAGTTTGTATGCTACCTCTGTAACAACAGAATTTGTTTGGTTAGTAGAAACCATAAGTAGGAAAGTAATTGCAGTACTAACACGTGTCTTATGCAAGTTCTTATTTAGTGATTCAGTCTGACCATCAGTAAATAATTGGCCTGATAATTGATCTGTCTAATAAAAAAAAAGTTTTTGATTTAATGAGTTGTAGTATGAATGGAAACAGTTGCTGGAATCGTTGCAGCATTAGCACCACACTTAAAAGGTCATGACTTCTGAATGTGAGCTACTTGTACTTTCATTTTGCATACTCAGTTTTGCATTGTATTTCCTGGAAGACAGTTCTTAACGTGACTACAGTGATTTCCCCCCCACTTCCAGCTGAACAAACTATTTTGCTGTTAATTCCTTAGTCTGCAATTTAGTAAATTCAGATTAATTTTCTTCATCATTTTCTTCAAGTACAAACTTTCAAGTTCCTTATTCCACAGGAAATTCGGGTTTCTCTGACTGGACTAGTAACTGCTAACCTGACAGATACTGAACTTGCTGTTACTTCCCCATCAATATTCTTCAGTTTTTAAACAGGAAGTTTCAAAAATGATTGTTTGTGTTTGTTTTTGTTTTACAAAGTATACTTTGTTTATGATAGAATTAGTTTATTATAAACTCAAACATTAATTATATGTTTCATAGAAACAACGAGCTGAAAAGTGTGTGTGTATATGTTTGAATTAGCTTGAATAGTTTTTCCTTACATTTCATGTAATGAGTATAAAAAAAATGGCCTGTGTTACATATAATCATTGAATTTACACTGATAAGTGTCAGTTTTGGTGCAAGTGTTGCATCAAGTTGTTTAGGTAACTCCAATTTCTATTTTTTTTTTTAAAGCTCATTCTATTGTAACGTTCAGATCTTGCTACAAAGTCTCTCTGAATTTCCCATTGCTTTCAGTTGAAGACATAAGGCTTGTTTAAATGGGAATTAGGTCTAAAAATTAATGACTTTAAAATAGCATGTTTATATTATGGTTTGATAACCTATGCTCTGAATATTAATTTTTTGTAACACATTTTTCAGTCTATAGTATAATTTAATTCTGGCATGCACCCTCAAAATTAAGTTTCTGAAGACAAAATATAGGGAGCAGATGTTGCAGACCGTGAATGCTGCAGACTGTTGGTTTACAGGCTTAACTTCTCATAATCCCATTAAATTGAGGTTCACACAGTGAGAGATTTAAACTACAAATGAGATTACTGAGCTCAAAGTTATCACAATAATCAGAAGTCTGAAAATCATCAATCATTTGAAGTTAGTGGTTGTACTGCCCTATGTAATGATAATGAAATATAAAAAGGTGCTTACTGTTACTTTCTTCCATTGAATAGTTGGTGTTCTAATTGTTTCTGATTCTTAATGCATACTAGTTCTTTATATAATTCAGCGTAAATATACTTTGATCAGTTCTGCGCATGAAGTCAGTGTTGAAGTATAATATTACTACCTCCAAGAATTTAGAATTATTCATTCTAGTTACTGTTCAACGTGATTCTTACTTGAAAACGTTTAATTTTAAGTGTTACTGATTGTTTTGTTATTTTTAACACTTTATACATCCATAATAGCTCATACCTTCCTGTGTGTGCGCACATGTCTGGTATGTGTTCCAGATGAAAAAACATTTCTGAATCTCTATGCAAGTTTAGGCTTTTTTGACTGTTTACCATTTAGAAAAATGGAATTTCCATTGGTTCATTTCTGCATTAGACTTTTTGTTTAGTTCTTAGCCTGTGTTTCTCCATTTTCCACCTCTCCTTTTTCCCTATATTTCCTTTGCACTTGCAGTGTTTTACTCAGCTACCTTCTTACCTGGTCCTACTGACTGACTTCTTGTGCTCAATCTGTGTATCATTTCTTGTCTGCTTTAGGTTGACTATCTTCTGTCTTCTAATTTTAGTGAACAGTGGGGCCTTTTGTGTTGAGGGAAGCATAACTTTACACAGATGTGAGATCAGTTGAAATAGTATGTATTTAGGGAGAAAAATAAGAGGAGACTTCATTTTGGTTTGAATTATCATCAGGTTTTATACTTCCTTAGAATGCAGAATTTGAAATATTTCAAGAGCTGGAAACAATATTGTTGATTTAAATGGAAGCAGGATTGGGCTTGGATTTCATATGTGTACAAACATAGATATTCTAATTTTATGGAAAATGTCACCTGAATGTTCAAAATTTTTTATTTACAGGAAATGTTACGCAGTGAAAGTAACATATATTCTAAGAAAAAGGTTTAGCTACAAAGCTGTTGAATAAATATGTATTTTTCTTCTTTCTAGGCTTCTTAATCATTCCGTTTCAGTAAGCACGAGGAACAGGCCAAAGCAGCCAATGGAATCTGAAAAATGGTATTGATATACTTAAATGTATCACAGCTTTCAATACTTTATTAATTTAATTTTTATATTTATTTTGTGTTGCTACTGCCATCTTCTGTCATAATGTTTTTAGCTCAAGATGAAATAGAAGCTACACAAATCTGTTCTTGAGCTGCTTTCTTTCAGATAAAGAAAAAAACTGTTCTTTTGAGCCTTTAGGAAAGTTGATGTCATCCAGAAACTAATCTGTGGGTCTGATTATGGCAGCAATTCAGGTGCCTAAAGATAGGCACCGTAGTGCATTCAGTGATGTTTTAGACATCCAGTTCCAGTCCAGAAGGTCATGTCTCCCATAGGTAACAGTCCTGTGCAGATGTTAGATCCTGTGTTACATAAAATGGCACTGTAGCTGTGCTTAGGCATCTAAAGTTTTCCTCCCTGGCAGTCCTTTTGTGCTCTTAAGAGCTGTTGGAAAAGTGTTGCTGGGATTTCAGCCTGCAAAACCTTTACTGTTTGTGGACGATGTGTCAATGAGGAATTGATTGTCTTTAGGATCTGTACTCTTATGCTCTTTCTTTGAATTAAAAAAAAACCACAAATCAACAACAAACAAAAATACCCAGAGCCTTTTCCTTAGAAAATTGGGAAGTCACAGCTTCCCATTTCTGACTACATGGGTGAGAAAGAACTTAGCAAGTTTTCAGCCCTCCCTCCCTTAAGGAATCCTAGATCAGTTCTTTTAATCAGTTTGGTCAAGAAATAATCTATTTTAATTTTTAAGCTAACAAGGGAGAGCTTACTGGCAGCCTCCTAGTGAGAACTCCATTCAAACGGTGGCTTTTGTGATTTTTGCCAGACCCAGAGTCTTTTAAAATCTGTACCTTCAAAAGAATCTGTATCTGCTTGTGTCCAGACGGTAGTTTGGCTGTGAATCTTGGAGACAAAAGCTATAACTGCTGTTGGTGTTGCTAAGAGAGGATTGGGGGTGGTAACAGCTCTCTACAGTTCAGGTACACATCAGGAAAGCATTTACTCGAACGGAAGAGGGACACAGTGTAGATATTTCAATATGATACATCCGATTTTGGCTATCTTCTCTCTCATCGGTATTTGCAGTTTTAAAGAGCTAGTTGTGCACATGTCCTGTGGTTATATGAACCATGCTGCAACTATTCACTTGCATTTGGAACTTTACAGTCCTTGGTTACTTAACATACAGTTTCTGTTCTTTGGGATGCTGTCACCTATTGTAGGTTACAGCTATATTAGGCCTTCATATTATAGGGTAATCCAGGAAATGTTAAATTTACCTTTCCCTGTTTTGTTAATGAACAGAAACAGTTCTGAGACTTAAAAACAAAACAAAACAAAAACAAACAAAAACACACACCCCCAAAAAAACCCAATCACTTCCCCACCCCCTTCTGTGAGGTGTGCACACAAGATATGGTAGAAGTTGCAGGTTGTTTGTTGTTTTATTGCACTAATATATTGGAACCCAAATCACACACTGCGTAAGGAACATACAAAGAGAGTAGAAAGACTGTCATATCCCTAAAGAATTTACACTTATTGAACATGTCATAGTTAATAGATACATATGTATCAACAGCAAAACTCAATTATTTATTGTGTCAGTTCCTGCAATTCTCAACTGGATTGCTTATCAAGCTATTGGACGTGATTCAGACAAATTTCTTATGCCTAACAGCTTTAAAAGTAGCATTATTGGTTTGAGGCAAACAGGAAGGAAAGGAATACAAAGTAGCAGAAGCTAAGCACCTAGTTGCTTTCCCTTTAGGATTTATTATAATTGCTTATGGTGTTATGTCCTTCTTGCATTCAATCCCCAGCTGTTAGCCTTTTGGTATGCTGCACAGCTTCTAAGCCAGCTGTCAGAATGTGAATGAAATGGTTGCTGGTAAGGTGATAGAAGTGAATTTCACAGAAAGATTTAGAAAGAAAAATTTGAAGTGACACCAAATCTAAACACTTTCATTTACCTCTGAATTTTCAGTAATCTCAGGCAGTCCATGTTCCAAAGTGTATTTTTTGATTTTGCAGTTTCACTGTCCCATTTAAAATATTTTTCCCTTCCCTATAAGTTTCTACTTTACTGTATAGAGCTAACAGTGAAATGAAGCATGTGAGTCTTCCAGAAGTTTAAGAATAGATATTTTGTGAGCTTTGAACAAAATGTTTCATTGATTGCTTTGAGAAATAAAACAATGAAGGTGCATTAGTAATCTCTAAAGATCAACATGCTTAGGAAAAAGCTTTATCTGAATAAAGTACTGTAGCGTGGAAGACCTGTTGTCAGCATATGGTAAAGGAGAATGAAATATGATTTGAGATTTTAGTCAAATGGTCATACGTTTTAGCCACATTGTGACATCCTTATACAGGTAGGCAAAAAATACTGTAGTGCTGCAGAGAAGCTGTTTTTTAATAGTGTTCACTTTTTTGGTGTTTTAAAGTAACTTGGTTTTAAAGTACACAAGTAGTAGTAAATTTTATAATGCCTCTCATCTTAATTTTTAGTGTCTCAGCAGATGAAGTGAATTCCCCAGTGTCCCCATACAGCTGGCAGGTAAATATTCAAATGTAAATGTGGTGGCTTCATATTTGAGTGATTGTTTTTGTTTTGTTTTTTGGTTTTGTATTTCTGGCAGAAAACATTTTTATACATTCATATGGTTGCTTACACACATAGTGACTGTATTTATGTAATTGTGGTGGAAAATATAAAACCTTTGAAGAACTTGCGCTTCAAGATAATTTGACTTGTATGTAATGGAGCATATGGTACTAGCTTTTAGATCTTGAAACTAATGAGACATAAGTTTTACTTACTTGGTTTTAGTATTTCTTTGCATATAAATTTTATTGCCTCACCATAATGTTCTTTTTTTTTTAAAGTTTCTAAATGGTTTGAATTATATAGGCCTTCCATTCCCCATACCTCACTGGGAGGCTTGCATGATACTGTAAAATTGCAGTGAAATTGTAGAGTACTCTTTATTTTAGATTTTAATCCATGAGGTATTTGCAATTGTTTTAAATGGCCTGATATTCTAATATGAAGAAATAGTTGGAAATGTAGTTTTAGCCTTATTATGAAATGGTCCCTTCAGATTGTCTGCTTTCAGTTTTCATAAAATAGACATGTTCATACATATTCATTGTTATTTTAAGAATAAATCTAGTTTAGCTGTGTCTTCAGAATATGTTGCATACTTTGAGATTTCTTTTACAGCTAGTTGATGTGTATAATCTTTTAGATAGGAACAGCAGACAAATACTTGGATGGCTACAAGAAGACAATTTTTTTTCCTGTGCAATGAGTATTCAGATTGAGAAATTAGATATGCTAGTGGCTAACCACACTCCTAACTGGTGTTTTGAAGTTATTTATGGCAGCCTTAGGTGGCTTCCTAACATACCTGCAAAAATTAGGCTCAGTGCAGAAAAGGGTGTTTATTTTCTTAAGAATTATTTCATAGATTCTTTTTCTTCTATGAAATATGTTTTAGGATTTGAAAGGAAATGTGATTTCTACCAGAATCACCATTAAGACTGATAACACTTTCATGTCATAAAGCTAGACTGAGAGAGGCAAACAAGTCATAATTGTGGTTCATAATAATTTGTGTTACTGCACAGGAGGTATATTTACCTTTTATGTAAAATATTTCTGAACCTTATAGCCACTGGAAAACCAGAAGGATTCAATGGATGAGCAGCACTGGCCAGAAACACAGCCAGTGATTTGGCAGAATGAAGAAAGAAGGAGAAGTAAACAAATTAGGAAAGAGTATTTCAAGGTAATGGGGGGAGTGTGGGTGGGTGACACTTTTTTTTTTTAATGAGAGTAGAAGAAACTATATAAGTAAAGGTAAGAAAACCTCAAAGGTTGTCATGCTTTTAATTTTGCATGTAACCTGTAATTTTTTATCTGGCTCTTTTGAGTTAAATAATATATATGTATGTGTATGTATTTAGGGTAATGTGAGAGTGCAGGAAAATCAGGAGGAAAAAATCGACCGAATACTTTGTTTATCCTTTAAATAAAAGAAAGTAATTTACAGTTGTTTTCTGGTAAAGCCAGGAGCTAGTCTTCAGTCATTAGCCCTTCCCCATCCATTTTGAGGGATTTTTTTGTTTTGTAGTGCAAGGAAAATATGCATTACCTTTTTGTGCAGCTTGGTTATAAGAATGATTTATGCATTTTGGTTCTCACTGCATTAGTTTGCATTTTAGAGAGGAAATTTTCTCTGTATTACTTTGCTGCTGTAGTGTGTACCATTGGTCACCAGATGTCAGTGTTCGCTTATTGCAAAACAGATACGAAGTTATAGCAGCATTAGATAAAATTTGTTTTGAGGTATGGTAGAGAAATAGGAGAATTCTGACCAGTGCTAGGGTGAGTTAAATTTGTCACTTACGAAATTAGTTTCTTGGATCTTTTGCCATCAAACATCTTTATGAAATGCTACAGAACTTCAAAGAAATTAAATTCTAGGAAAAACAGAGCATGCCGTACAGCTCAGATATTCTTGTGATTATAGGAGCTATTAATGTTTTTTCCTGAAGAGTGTATGGGGTTGTATCCTAACTTGAATTCTACTGACCTCTTTCCAGGGTTTTCATCCCTAAATTAATTTTGCCCTGCAGCCTTTGAGGGGAAGGGGAGAAACTTATAAGTAAAACAGAATTCAGCCATTTGACTCATTAAACAGCTGTGCTATCAATACAGAAGACCTGCATTAGTGATTCCTCATAACTTTAAAAGATGTCTTTAAATGCTAATATAGATTTCAGTTTTGAGCTCTGTGATGGAAGCAGATACCTGAAATCACATTGCATACAGCTATAGACATGTCTCAAAAGTGAATTAAGCAGGCTGTACCAGTAACAAAAAATACTGTGTCACTGATAGTTTCATTTGCAAAAACAAGGCAGTAAGCAAGTGAAATGAAGCCTGTCTTCCATGGCAAACTGGAAAAAAAAAAAAGGTACTACTGCTGTTCTGAGAAACCAGTGAAAATACAATTCATATTGTGTCCATGCTTTCTTGGCAAAAAAGCTCATTGAATAATCATATCTGTACTGACAAACATTAATATCTTAAGAATACATGCCAAAGTACTGCAATGGGCATCATTAGAACAGGGAAAATTTACTTGGATCAGCATCCAGAAGTATTTATAAAGCATCTTTATTATACATATTATATATTCTTATTGTGCAATTGTACTGTGCAGCAGAAGGGTAGGAAAATGCCTGTGAGAATCAGAACTCCTTTTTTTTGTGGCATTGTACTAAAGTCTCGCTGGAACCAGAAATCTTTGTTGCGTTAAGTATGTAAAAAGAATCTTACCATTGAAGACAATTTTATCAAGCAAAATGCCCGCCCCACCCCCCCAGAATAGTCTGTAGTTGTTTTGGATCCTAGCTACATCCAAGCTGAAATTCTTGTTAGCGTATCCACAATGGAAAAGAATTACTATGTGCTAGCTTTGATATGGATAATTATGGTGGAAAAACATGAACACAGAACTGGCCAAAGGCCTGTATAAATAGAAGTCGGCAGCGGAGGTCTGCAGGGCATAGAAAATTAGGCTTTGCCTTATCAGCTGCCAAAGTAATGTATTCCCTTGTACCGCAAACGTACAGGAAATAAGCCCAAGAAATATCCAGAAAATCAACTCTATCCCAGCCGAAACCAGGACACAATGATATATGCAGTAGGTCTCTATCTGACCCCAGAACTACCTGTACTCTGTGCATAGTTTAAAAAAAAAAACAAACCAAAAAACAAAAAAACCAACAACCAAAAAAAAAATCCATCCCCCCAAACCCCCTCAAAACAAAAAACCCAAAACCACCAAAAACCCAAAACAACAAAAGAATCCCACAAACCAACAACTGACACTTTATTCAGTCACTCTTCAAAAGACGTGTTTAATTTGCACAGAAAATGAGTGGCAGTAGGATAGCCAACAAAGGCTGTTTGTCCTAGACTTGGATTTTCAAGAGAGATGCTGTTCATTGTTGTCAGCATGTAGTTTGAAAGCTGTTGAAAATTGAACTCTATAACGCTGCTCAATTTTACAGTCCATCAGTGCTCAGTTATAACTTTGAAGACAAGCATCTTCTATGCATAACTAATAAATACAACTTTCTATAACAGAGCTATGTAAGTTTGCGTGTTTATTAATATTAAAGAACGTAGTTGCAAGTCAGGTTTTTCTTCCTTTTTAAGAAATTCTTTTAACTAAAACCTATATGTACCCCTAAAAGTCAGATCTTTGAAGGAGAGCCATCCTTCCAGTTCCAAAGTTAGTCTCTTAATTTAGCCTGTGTTAGGTGTTAATCATAAAGATGGGTAGGCCAGCCATGTACACACAACGCACTTATCAGGGTTTTGTAGTGATGGATCTTTTTAATTCTAGCTGCATGTTTTTTTCTATTTTTTGTACGCTTGCTCTGCAGACAATGAAACACACTTATTTTCTTAAATACTGCTTTTGTAAATTTCTTCCTTCAATCCCTCCTTCATTTCCTCCACTTTCAGGATAATCAGGAAGTGGGACAGTGATGAAGGCAGTGTGCAACAAATCAGACAGAACTGTAGAAAAAGCGCTGGTCTTAAATAGATAAAAGGATGTGATCAGGCTTTGAAGTTGTAAAGGAAATACTGATTCTTTTTTTGTTAATTTAATATTTTTACAATGTCAAGTCAATCTCACAAAGTGTAAGCAATCTTACTTTTACAGTGTGTTTTGTTATGTAACTTTAACTTTCACAGGTTGCATGATTTTTCTAACTGCTTCAGAGTAGCAGTTGTTAAGATCTTTTCACTTGGATCAACTGTCACATGCAGTCAGAGTTCACATTATAAAAGTATTTAATTTGAAAATGCTCTTATCCTCTCATCGACATAACAAAGATCTTGACTAGCCTAGGAACTAGATGTTCCTTTTCTGTTTTATTTCTTTTTGCTCCTTTGATTCTGTAATGTGTTTTTTCTCAGCAGCTTCACCAGTAATAAGTAACATCTGAGTGATATCAAGCCATTTAGTTCAAATGAAAACCATACTTCCATTTTAAAGTAATAATTGTGTGTGTTTTGCAGTATAAGTCTTCTAGAAAGAGTTCAAGTGGAAATGAAAATGATGAGGTGAGAAATAGTAATTGTGTAAAATATTTAAGAAGACGTTTTATTCGTTTGTCTTTTATGAACACTTACATGTCACAGGAACAGGAGAACACTGGCTAGAGTCCATGCAAACAAACTTTGCATTCCAAAGCTGGAGCAGAAATAAGTATTATACTTTATTTGAAAAAAGTCATCAAGATTGTGTACTGGGGAAAAGTAGGACATTTTACTTGCTTCGGTAATAGGAAAGTTAATTCACCCATCAAGTAAAAGTAATGTAAAAGTAGTATTTGACATAAACAGTGAACAGTGTTTCCTTGACTTACACATTTTTAAATTTAGTTGCTGCCAGTTTGTCGCATACTTGACAAATGTTGCGTGTCTCATGTCTTGTGTATTTCATAATTTCATGTTTCTTGTTAAATCATAATTTTCATTTTTATAATATCATCTCTTTGATTTCTTTTTAGCAAGACAGTGATAATACTAATGTGTCTCCACAGTCTCCTGTGTCGTCTGAGGTACAAGTTTGTGGTTTTGTTCTTCATTCAACAAACATTTCTTTGTGCACATTACTTGTCACCAGGTTTTCCATGCAGATATAAAGCTGTTAGTTTCTTTTGAAACGGCAATTAGAAATATTTCATCATAATAAACACTCAAAAATAGATAGACGCTAGAGACAGATATTACAACTTGTTTTACCTTTGCAAATATCTGTTTCTTCTTTTTGACTGGTGTGTAGAAAGGTGCATTGCTTTGTCTCCATTATCTTTCCTAATGAAAATAGCTAATAAAACAAAAATCGAATTTACCATATTTTATAGGTGTCCCCTATGCACTAGCCATCCAGAGGATTTTAAGTAAAACTTGTGGTTTAGTACTTTATATATCACAAGGAACCCATAGGTACTGACAATTCTTAGAGAGTTTCATCCTTTACACTTCTGGCTGTCGCCTTTATGGTGCAGCCTTGCAGCTTCATTCACTGGTTGCTTTCCTTTTTAAGGAACATCCACATAGTCTCACGGTGGCTGCACTGCACTACTGAGCTCTGAATAAAGCATACCAAAGATTGAACATTTCCACCTCATGTCTATAAGGAACCTGAGGGAGCAGAATGAGAATATCTCCCAGATACAGTGAAAGGAGTTGAAATAAAGATCTCTCATGTACATACCAAATTACTGTGTGCATCTCTTTTTAGATGGTGAAATGAGGAAAAACCTGATCTTCATAATTGAAAGTAAACATTTCTTAAGAAATACTTTGATGCTAAGCGTTGGGAGGATATTTGTATTTGCTTACAGCTGGCTTAGAACTCTGTTCTCAGAATGGTTTGCAGTAGTTTGAAATGGTTTAGAGTAGATTTTAGTTAATCTGGTGCTGCTTTTCTTCCTCAGTAAGATAATTATCTGCATGTAGTGAGGTTACTTTTGTTCCATTTATTTTATACTGTCCCCTTCAGAAGAGTGTTACAGTTAAGCAGAAGGACTCACTTTTCTTAGGGAAGAATAATTTAAACACTATCTTGATGGGAACAAAAGTTAATTCTTTTAATAAATGGAAGAAAATTGACTTTATCTCTTTTAACAGGATTATGAAAGGACTGATAGTAACACTCATGGTCCATTTGGTCTCAAACCAAGGTCAGGTAAGCTGCTGTTCTCTAACATAGCATGATAAAACAGATGTTTATTTCCTGGGCTGGAATAGATGGTAAGAATAGCAGATGCATGAATTGGAATGAATATGAAGAGATGCCACAGTATAGCAATTGACTCAGTGTACTTATCACAAACATAGTACTGGGAAAGACATAGACAGCTGCTTTGGCAAACAAATAATTGAAAGTTCCCCAAGTTGCACAGTGATTTTTTTTTTAAAATTTTTTAAATTTTTTCCCCACTGATTTATTTTGTGCATATTTAGTCACTGTCAAAGAACAGGGAAAGAGCATGCAATTGTTCTTGAGACCTGATGGCTGAGGCAGGAGGGTTTCAAGAGAAATAGATCTGTGTAATTTGTCCTATGAAAGGATGCTCTGAGCAGAGCTTTGCCAGGAGCTATGGCTTAGTGCTTTGTTGCACCCTGACTCTTCCAAGACTCTGCCGTATCCTCATAAGAAAGTTGTATTGTCTAAAGCAGACTTTCAGTCCTCTGAAATCTAGGTAGAAATAATACCTTTTTTTTGCAGTTACAGTATTCTTTTATTTGCAAGTGTTTATGTGACTTTGGATGTCAACAGTGTAAAACATGGTTTGGAAAAGCCACTGTGCAATCCTTTTTCTGGCTGATACCACTCTTCTCTGTTTTTAAGGGAACAGTCTTTGTGCAAATTCATTAAGAAAGAATCATCTCAACTCTTCAGTTTAATTTCATTCAGTATTTATGGTAGCAAAGCTTGACCTCCTTAATACTAGTCTGTGAGCCCTCAGTAGTAACATATGTCTGGCTGAGGTCATGCAAGTGCCTTCTTCAGGGCCCTTAAGTCACCTGAGACTTGTAAGCAGTTGTGTGAAACTTGTGTGCCAGAGATAGTTAGGTTAGTTGCATGTACCAGGACGTGCCTGGCTGTGATAATTTAGAGGCTTCTGAGTTACCTACATCCTTGGCTGCAGGAAGGTGCAGATTTGATAGGAGGAAGCAGGCTTGTTAGGACTTTTCAGCCCATGTTTTCTCAGTGTGGTAGTAGGCTTCCTAGGAGCCACTGCCAGCTCATGTCTGTAAAAGAGCAGCACCCCTTTCACTCAGTTCTAGGAAAGTGAATGGCATTTTGTTTCTTAATTACAAGCCAAAATCTTTGTGGTTTTAGATGCTTCCATAGATACTGTCGGTAACATGCAATTGTATTTCTCTGTATACGAACTACATACTCTCATAATGTATAAAATCAGAGCAGTGATTTCAAGAGTATCTATAAAATTTCTGTTATTTTTGATTGTTAGATCTCTTGCTAAAATTCAAACTATTAGAAACAATATATAAAATTCTAAAGGTGTAAGTATTGATTTTTTTTTTCTCAGAAGCATAGGGTAAAATACTTAAGGATACAGTGGTATTGCTACAGAAGAGTTTTTATTTGCCAGTGTTCTATAAAATAATAGAATTGTCATTTGAAGGCTTTCTGACCATGAAGAATAGTAAAGTGAATGTAATTATTTAAGACCTCCTTTTTAAAGAAGAACTCTGAACTTTTAGATGAGACATTTCATATTTGTCAATTAGTTCTTTAATAAGCAATCACTGTGTCTCTGCTTATGTACACCTAAAACATGCATATATGTGACTGTGTTTATATATTTTAAATCTTTCATTGTAAGTTACATCAGGGAGTTCTGTCCCTTTTTTTAGTCTCCATAAAGACTTTATACTTGATTAAAAATAAAACAATGAAAATAATTTCAAGCTAGATTTCAAGATATGCTTGGAAAAGTGCAAATGGGGTTGTATATCTCAAACAGATATTTGAATTTTGAAGTCAATTCTGTTTCCATATTTTCTATTTATCTATTTGCACTTAAGTAAGATGGTCTGTGTATTTTATTTGAAAGATAAGTTTCATAGACAACATATTTTACATCAGGATACTTAAATAATTTGTTCTGAAAAGTTCTGCAGCTTTTTTCCCATTTTTATCCTTGTTGGTAGATTTTTAGTCATTGCATTTTTTAATCTGAATTCTGAAAACTAACTTCACTAATATTTAATAGCTTTCAGCCGTGCATCTCGCCAGGACTATGGTGCAGTGGATCCTGGATTTACAATGAGGAGGAAAATGGAGCATTTAAGGGAAGAAAGGGAACAAATAAGACAGCTTCGCAATGTATGTACCATTATTTACTATATGCATGCAGTGTGTTTAGTTTGCTCTGTACCACAATTTAAACCTTTATAATAAAGGCCTGCAAATCATTACAGTTGTACAAGGGCATGTCTGTAGTGATATTTCTTCCCAAGGAATTTCATGTAACAGGCTACACTGGTACTGTTTTTGGTCCAACCAAAATACTAACCAGGAACTAAATGGTTTTTTTAGCTGAAACATTAAGTGAAATGAAAAACGATATTTTTTTTTTCGTTAGGTTTCTGAGGTTTTAGGTTTTCCTAGGGAGGCAATAAGTCTGCTTGTTTACTGCTATTTGATCTGAGATTTGAAGAAAGATGGTCATAGTCTTCTGAATAGCCAAATGCTTTTTGAGTGTAGAAAGTTGCTACAAGTCATACAATACTGAATGGAATCTAAATTTCAGACTTCCAGTAAGTTATCGTTCTCAAGATACTTAACAGTTATAGTTAACTGTAAATCGTAGTAGCTCTGCTTTCCAGGGCAGTACTAATTTGGGGTGTGACTTCTATGAAGGCTGTTTCTGTCTTGAAACAGTTCATTTCCTGAGCAGTGAAGGCTTGTTGCTGGAGTGGGGAAAAAACATTCCCTGCTTACCTTCTCTGTTCTGCAACACAAATGTGGGCACTTCTTGGCCACCCTTTCCTCAGCTATTTAACTGTCATCTGCACGAGTGAAATACCCGTGCCTAAAGTGGTTGTGTTCCCCTCTTTTTTTTTTCCTCCTTTTCCTAGTAAAATTGTGTATGATTTCAACCCACAAATTCTGCACACTGACAGCTAATGAGGTATTCAGCCTAACATTTCTGTCCTTAAATTCTGTGCTTTCCTATTATGAGTAGTGAGTTCATCATATGGCTTTCATGGTAGTTGTTGGCTGAATGTCTTTCTCAATGTATGTAATTGTGTCATTAAAAAAAACCAAAAAACAAGCAAAGGGAATGTAAGGTTAATGATAAAGGGATAAGAGAATGATAAAGAGAAAAGGATATTTGTACTCAGTAAAGTGCGAGTTGACTCCATTTACTTCACTTTAGTATTAAAATGTCCCTTTTAAACTGAATGCTTTAAAATACCCTGGATTTAGAATTAAAAACTAGCTAATGTTGAAAGTAACTTACTTATGGACTTTTTAATAGAATCTTGAATCAAGGTTGAAAGTAATTTTGCCAGACGACATTGGAGCAGCATTGATGGATGGAGTAGTTCTTTGCCATTTAGCCAATCACATAAGGCCACGTTCTGTTGCCAGCATTCACGTACCATCACCAGCAGTGGTAAGTCATTTATCTTACTTTAGTTGCATCTTACGTGAAAACAAGCTTTTGAAGTTCAATACTAAAACATCATGAATCGTGTTTACCATATTAATTGACTACATTCCTCACTTCAATTTTTCCTGCAAGAAGCACTAAACGAGGCTCAGAAGTTTAGTTTAAGAACTATTTTCATATACTGAGTCTTCATAGAATTTGTTCTGTGTTTTAGCAACTGTTACTGAATTTGCATCAGAAATATACAATCCTTCACAAATGTATGATGAAGATCTAACATCCTGTCTTTACAGCCTAAACTCAGTATGGCAAAGTGCCGAAGAAATGTTGAAAACTTTCTCGATGCTTGTAAAAAATTGGGCGTTCCACAGGTATACTAATTGCTTTATTGACTTCTTAATAATAACCACAGAAATTGTCAGCAAATACTGAAGTTGGGGTTTTTTTGGGTCTTAATTCAGGGAGCAATAGTGATTATAACACTGACCAGGGAACTTGAAGATGTGAAAAGAAGTCCCATTTCTGGCCTGTGGCATGAACTTGAGGAAGCTACTTTATGGGTTTCTAGTCATTCCTTATAGTAAAAATAATACTGACCACCTTGTAAATTAAATTATCTAAACAAAAGAATTGATGCGAGAGGATGATGTTGTAATATTTTAAAGTCTTGAGTTTAGCAACTCACTTTGGCATGAATTTCAGTGTCTGCCTAGGAAAATCCTGCAATTCCAGAAATGTAGCCTAACTGATTAGCTATCTTTTCTAGCATGACTGTAATTGCAGCCCATTATTCATGCTTCTGTTGCCCAAGTTCATCCTCTCACTTCCCTGTATCAGGAGGGGGGGGAAACCTGAAGGTCAAATAATTTCCTGCATATTACAAGAGACAAAAAACTCCCTTGACCCTTTTTAGTGGAACAAGAAAATTAGTTCATGGATTTAGAAGCCGGGGTTACTGCTCTGTCACAGCTTCTATCTAGCGTGGAGCCACAGGCCATTCAGAAGTAGAGATGCTAAGATTTACCTCCTGAATTACATGTAAGACAAGCTAGCAGTTGGGAAAATTGTCCAGGTTGTGCTAAATTCTGAAACTGAAAGATGACTTTCTTGGGGAATGGCTCATTACTGAGGACCGAGTCTATCTGCACTTCCAAGTTTTCCCAAGGGAAAAATTGGTAATAAGCCTACAAAACAAGGCAAAGGGGGAAGTAGGCCACTGAGCCAACAATGCCCATCATCCTGTTTGTCTTGCTCTGCTTATGAAAAGAAACAGTCTTTGGCTTTATGAAATTAGCAGTCTTTTATGTATCTTCTGCTGTTGTCATAGTTTAAAACTTTAAACAGATCTTAGATATAATTAGTTTCTGACCATTCTGTTACTGTAGAGGACCATATGCGAAATTCAAGGCCAAAGACATTTTCTATGCAAGTGTCTTATAGCGATGTATGTGTGACTTCAGAGAGAATGCCTTTGTTACCTGCCTTGGGGAAAAAATGAATGAAGCTTGATACACGTACTGCTTTATTTTGCAGGAGAGACTTTGCTTGCCTCATCACATTCTGGAGGAAAGGGGTCTGGTGAAGGTTGGCCTCACAGTTCAAGCTCTGCTTGAATTGCCAACATTGAAAGTATCTCAGCTTTCCTCCATGTGACATGACTTCTTGGAAGCTAGACAACTTACCATTCAATCTGTTGATTTGGATTGCTCTGAGGCAGTTCAGCTTCCTACATGGGAACATCCAAGCCATCAAACTAGTATCTGTCCAGATGCTGTAGAGAGCCTTACTTGGAGTTGTACGTGAAAACCTTGGAGTCAGCTGACAGTTAAAAGAACATAATTATTATTTGTTTCTTTTGCAATTGGATGCACAAAGAGATTGTGGTAGCATCAGGTTCTCTTTCCAGTTAATTTAAGTTAAAAGCTGCCATTTAACATCTCACAGTATTACAGTTAAATGCTGGATTTCTTTTCCTACATTGAAAATATTGTTCGAATTATTTTAGAAGTACAAAGCACGCCCCCCTTCCCTCCCCCTTTAGTCTTTCAAGTCAATAATTTGGTTTAAAGGTAAGACAAAAATGTAGCGATGGTATGATGGTAAAAATGCGAGCGACTGATCACTTGTGATCCACTTTCACTCTCTCAGAAAGCTTAATATTTGCGTTCTTTATTTTTTGCACTCCTGATTGTAACTTACACACTTCTAACATTGCCAGTATTTAGGCTGAGTGTATGGTGATTACACAAAACAGTGTACAATGGGAAAAGGACATATTTTATTGAGTTTTTTCCAGTCTTCTAGGTTGGTGCCAAATATTTTTTTCAGTTGTACTGTAGATTGTTTACATGTGAAGTGCCTGTGTAATTGATAACTCTTAATAGTCTTAAACATTTTTGAAATTTCCTTGTTTAAAATAGATAAAATGGAAATTTTTAAATATTTTAATAGTTTTTTGTAAAATCAGTATGTGAAGATTTAAGTAATACTTCACATTTTTGATGTTGGGTGTTTAAGTTTGTTGCACAATTTAATTGGTTATTTTGTTGTCTAATAATTAGAAAATACTGTAAATACTTTTTATTTATGATATTTAATTTGATAATACCTAATCACTTTTGGTTTAATGTATTGTTGGACAAAAAAAGTTGTCTACCTTTTGTTTGGGACAAACAAATATACATGGTGAGTAAGACATGAGAACTAGTGATGCATACAGAGTAATTTAGGACATTTTGATAAAACTGCCAAAATCTCAGGTTTATGCTGTGACTTTCAGGATTTTGTGTAATATTGCTCCTGATCTCACATTACATTTTTACAACAGGTATATCCATAATTTAGTTGAGAAATATCAGTGTTATCTTTTTAGTGTTTACGGGATTTATTGTGTAATTTACACAAGTGTGGCATAGCACACAAATCAGTTTGTACAAATGGCACTGTGCTGAGACATTAGACTTTTCTGGATAAATGTGAAAAAGAAAAATTTCCACTGTGGTGGTTTTTTGAAACTTCTGAGTTTATGTATTTGTTTGCTTCTGCACAAATTCTCCTTGTTTTGAGAACATTCTGAAACTGAAACCATACACAGTTGAGTTCTTCTCCAAACAACTTGCAAATAATTTCATAATTTTAGTAATAAATCTGTTTGCATTAGTTTGTTCTTCATGAATAGGTAGCTCAATTAAAAAAAAGTTCTGACTGTCACAGATTTTCTATTTCAGGCTAAGTTAATTTTGATTGAGGGATATGTTTGCCAAGTGTGTAACAAGATTTGTTTCTGTTCTTTCCAATTGATCAAGACCGCATGTAATATAATTCGTAAAAGAATGAGGGAAGGGTATCATTTACTCCTTACTTCATTTACTATAGTCCTTAAAATCAGTAGCTGAGAGGAAAAATAACTTTTTCTGATGACAAGATTTTTTTTTTAAAAGATACATTATTTTTAATTCCATTGAAACAAGCTGATTCATGTGTAATAGTTAAAAACCACTATTACTTATATAGTGTTTTCTTAAAATACAGCTCATGGAGAGGCCGGTGTAAAACTTAATTTGCAAAGTCCTAGATATAAATCTTAGGCGGCATAAGTACTTGTTTGAGGAAACTGGATTGCTTTGACCTTTGAAATATGGTGTTTCAAATCTCTAATTGTTTTTTAAATCAATCACATAATACTCATTTTAACAACTTCAATCTCTTATTTTTCATTGAAGGCAGTATCTGAAAAGTCATGCTAAGACTAAAATGAAAAAGTAATATAATTCATTAAAGAAAATGCTTGTCTGCTATGTTTGAAGAACACAACCATTCAGAAAGAATAAGTCATTGTCTTTCAATTCCTTGCTATGGTATTTGACAACAACAACAAAGTTCTATTTCAGTACATTAGCCATAGAATTGCTAACTGTAAATTGTCACTTTCAGTTATCTGGCTTAAACTGATCTACACTACTATTTCATTGTCATATTTAAATATGTTTTCTGATCTTAAAGTAACTGTTTTCCTACTAGAACTAAATTTATAAAGTTATATCGCAGTGTAAACATTAAGAATTCCCTTGATGTAGCATGCCTGATGCTTACCAGTTTTTTTTTAAACTTAGCTTATTTCCTAAGTAACTTGAAAACTGGATATGAAATTAATGTAATCATTTTAAACTGTATCTCTGAAGTTGAAAACTACTAAAAAAATTTTTTTTTTTTTTTAGTACTCCGGAGTACTACTATTTCATTGTCATATTTAAATATGTTTTCTGATCTTAAAGTAACTGTTTTCCTACTAGAACTAAATTTATAAAGTTATATCGCAGTGTAAACATTAAGAATTCCCTTGATGTAGCATGCCTGATGCTTACCAGTTTTTTTTTAAACTTAGCTTATTTCCTAAGTAACTTGAAAACTGGATTATGAAAATATGTAATCATTTTAAACTGTATCTCTGAAGTTGAAAACTACTAAAAAAATTTTTTTTTTTTTTAGTACTCCGGAGTTCTTCCCCACAAACTTGCTAGAAACAGCCTTGCTTTGCCATTCATTGGAAATTATTATGGCCTTCTTCATGCTTATGGGGAAGGATAACCATGATTCTTCCAGGGCTTCCTTTTTAGCATTGCAAAGATTAAGGCCTTCAAGTATCCTTAGGAGCAATCGGAGAAAAGGTCCACTGTGCCTGGATGAATCTTTTACCATCTTTCTTTAGCTGCTTTTACAAATAATAATAATCTAAAGCCTTGCTAAAATTGGCTGTTCCCATCGTGATTTTTTTAGGAGCAACTGCAAAAAAGATGCTAAAAAAGTTTTGAATTTTAAGTTTTAATTTTAAAGCAGCCTGTGGAAATTGTTGCTGTTTTCCCTGTACAAGTATTTGCCTACTATCCCCTTTCTGCCTTTCCATTTGATTCCCAGCATCATCTTATTTATTTTTGTTTGTTCACAGATCTAGTGACTTCACATTTTCCATTACTTTCCTCCTTCCTCTTTACTTTTTTAAGAAATTGCTCCAGTGGCATTGGTGAACTACTGTGATTCCAGAATCCCAGCTCTCAACATTTAGTATGTTTGAGATACCCTTTTCCTATTTTGTTTAGGATGAAATGTCATCACTTAATACTTGGTACAGCTGATAGGATGGTTAAAAACAGAGGCCTGCCCAATTCCTATTGTAGTCACTCAGTTTTTACTTTGGATGTGAAGAAAAGTCAACATTAAAAGGTTTAGGAAACTGCATTAAGTTTTCCTAATAAATTTAAGAGTTAACTAGGGTGCTTTTGTTATTGTGAATGCTATACAAAGTTACTGCAATAATGTGGTATGAACTGTAAATTACAGAGTGAATCAACATACTGACAAGGCTTCTGGCCTTGTGTATTTTTCTATTTTTTTATGTCATTGGATGCAGTATGTTGCACATGAACGATCTTTCATTTAAGCAGTAATGTCACAGATATCGTGAGATCTGAAAGCAGTAGCATCAAAATAATTGTTGTAAAGCGTGGTGACTTCCCACACAGTATCTCAGAAATGCTTCACATCCATTATATAATACTGCTAATCCAGTGTGCTAGCTGGGGCACTGCTGAGGATGCAAAAAACCATCTATACCCATGTATCTGGAGGCCTTCCAAAATATAACCAAGAACTAAAATTATCATAAATTATGGAGTACATTTGAAACAATAAATAACTATGACATGAATCACAATTTCTGGGTAAAATCCTAGCTTCACTGAAATCAATGCAAGTTTTGCTCTTGACTTCAGTAAAGATTTCACCTTTTTAATTTATGCAACACCTGAGCTGGAGACCATAGCAAACATGGCTTAAACTTGTCTGCTTTAGTGTCAAATTCTTGACTAAAAACAGTGATCTCTGGTACGTCGAAGGAAGCTGTAAAATATTACACTGATTATTTAATACAAATTTTCTGATATACCATATGCAGTATTAAGACAGTAGGAAAAATTACTTTGGAGCACAGCTTTCATACTATGGGAAGGTATGTCACCTCAGTAAAATTGCAGGTGAGGACTACCATCAGTTATTTACTGCACTAAAACCCTTATTTGTAATATCTTATCATTTAGCAGCAGTCTTCTCCGATTTTGACGTAAATTTGTAGCCAAATTCAAACAAATATCTTGTATATCTGTATTGCAGCTTGTAACCTCTGCAGGTTACAAGCTGCAGTCTGCCTGTTTGTCTTGTAATTGGTCTATATACCAATGCAGAGATAAAGCACGTTAATAATTCAACTGACTTCAACTGAAAGCAACTTGTAGGAGTTTTTAGCATTTTCTGCAGATAGGAAATGATTTTGTATTGGTAAATCAAATTTCTCTCTTTCCTCATTAAGTCAGGCTAATGTATGTGTTTCTTTCAAGAGGTATATCATATTAAGCAGTGAAATGTACTTGAAAAACAAAAGCAAATAAACAAAACACCACCCCAACACACACAAAACTGGTGAAATATTTCCTGTTTACAGGTGACTCTTTGGAATTTAAAAAAAAAAACCCAACCAAAAACATTAAGACCAGGAATGGGAAAGGCAAAGTATAGTTGTCCAAGGAGAGGGTGCTCTGAGTTGATTTGACGTTGAATCACTTCACAATGAAAAGCCTTTAGATTTAGTAGAGAAAGAAATAGATGTTTTGTATCTACTTCATGCTGAGGGAGGTGGATCCTTAAGTACATGGAGCTTTCCGTAGAGGTTACAATAACAAGATATTTGGCATCTTCATTTTCCCAAAGACTCTATATTTTGGGTAGCTCTATCCCAGTGCTGCAGAAAGCACTGTTGATTGTACAGAGAACATTGCCCATTCCAGGCCCTGGGTAGGGTACCTAGCTGGTGCCATTTGCACTGCCCTCTGGCTTTGTAATGACGAGACTGGACTGTGTGGTGCAACTTCTGAAGGAAACACCTCCTTGCTTCATGCTGCTGCCTCCTCGTGCATAGGCTGCAGAATTCTTTTAAACAGATGTTTGCAATCTGAATAAAAATACTAAGGAAAGTGATAACTTTACTTGAGAGTAATAGATGTTTACCAATATTTAACTTCCACCAGCAAAGAATGATGTAGTGAGACAGAGGAAGCTTGCTGTAGGAACTACAGAACTTCACTGATTGAAAATTGCACCATGACTTTTAACAGGTTAGTGTATCACCTGTCCTCTCATGTGAGTGAATCAAAACAGTAATACTGTTTCGTGTTCCACATGCAACACACTGTGGGGTATACGTAATTCATTTACAAATGGAGGGAAAGGCGAACCGTATTTTTTTTAATCAGGAATTTTATGGCACAGATTTTTTTTTTTGTAAAATGGATGTGAAGGTAAAAAATTATTCTCTTTCTGTGAAGAAAATTTCTGCTGATCTTGACTGATAAAATAGAGAGCATAGGTGACTAACTGAATTTTAGTTTAAACTTGCCACTGCACGGGAGCAGTTCTGGCTCCTGTGTTTCTTACATAATAAAATGCCGCTTTGCTTTATTTGTCTTTAAGTATTTCACATAGTACAATTCTGACAGCATATTATCTTAAAATTGTTGTTATATGCAGTATTTGTTCCCTCATTGTTTTTGACCTTTTTCTTTTTTCAACATGGGAGGCAAAATTGCTATAAGCTACTTGATTAATTTCTATGGAAAAAATAAAAGTTATTATAAAGATGACGGTCATTTTTAGTTCAAATGTTTTGTAGCTAACTACATTTTCAAAGAAGAATTTTTAATGTGGTTTTTCCATACAAATTTTAGAATCCTAATCTTAAAAAAACCAAAACCATAAAGTCTTTCCAGGACTATTTTAGTATCTTAGCAAATATTAAAAGAGAAGAATAGCTTAAACTGACAGCAAATTTAATTGTTTTGGGGAACTTTCCATTTTGGCAGTGTGAGGTTTATGGTTGGACTCTATCTTAAAGGTCTGTTCCAACCTAAATGATTCTATGATTCTATGACTTCAATGAAACCAGAATTGCCCTCAGTAATTTTGTAACGGAGCTACAACATGAAGTCAGTAATTTAAAGTGAATTCTTGGCACTAATGAGGATTTCCTCACTTGTTTCAAAACTGTGTGAAATAAGGCAAACGTAACATTTTTTTTTTCCACAATAGTTTTATGCAGGCAGATTGTGAAATAGAGAATATTTGGAAATAATCACAAGGATACTTTTTTGTTTTCTTTCATTTTTAAATACGAGTGAACCAGTGAAATCTTTCCAGAATTGCTATGTTTGTTTAGGATTTGGTAATGCCGTTCCTGGCATGGGAACTCCCATTGTTCAGTATTAATGTGCTTTTTGGAGCATGTGCAAGGTCACGCTCTTCACAGGCAAATGTTAATACAGTTGTGTTTACCGAATCGATGTGTTACACTAAGCGTTGCTGCAACTGTGGGAATTCCTAGCTGCAACTGTTCGTGTCTCTTGCACCAGCAGGCAGCGCAAGGCTTTGGTTCCCATGAGGGGCATACGCGGGCATTGCAAAAGGGTTGTTTGGTGGATTACGTTGGGAATAATGTGAATACTTTTTACTATTATGTAATGTGTAGAACAAGGAAAATGTGATTGCTTTACGATTATCATTCAGTTGGTATTCAGTTATTTTGTTTTGTAACTCGTGATTATAAAACTCAGAAAACACAATGTAACCAAATGATCAATATGTAAATGTGTGCAGGACATGACAGAAGTAGTTCTGAGGCACAGTTGGAGAGTGATTTAAAAATAGATGCTTAAATTGTGTATATACTTGCAAGATCTTTGATAGTGCATTTTAATTCATTTTGCGTTTCATGTTCTTGTAAAGTGCATCTTCCACACTTTTGAAGATTGTCTACTTGTACAATACTGTATTAAGTCTTTTTTCAGGACTTCCATTATTGCTGGAGCTTCCAACATATGTTTCTTTTGAAAAATGTTCTTACTGTTATTTTTTTGTAAATAGGTTTTTGTATTAAATTTGCATGGATAAAACCTACATTTCCAAAATCAGTGTACATACTCTGTGTATAAAATACAAACTGTTTCATAACTTTCATGTAGTCAAGTTACTCAATTTGATTTCACTTCAGTTTTTATATATTTGTAGTAAATAATGAGAATTTGTTGTATGTTCTTTCAAATGTCTGTGTTGTCATTTTGATAGATAAGTGACCTGCCTCATTACATGTCAGGAAGTATGTTCTTTTATAGTGACAAACAAATGTTAACTCTTATTCCAGGGAAATAGACGTCACTTTTACATATGAAGTATGTTAGGACTTCGGTTTTGACCAACAGGGTGAGAATACGTGAAGATAAAGATGCCTTCACTTGTAGCAGGGTCTTTATACATTTACACGCTTTCCTGTCTTACACAACGTGAAAACCACCCAATGTCTTATAGCATATATATTTGGAACAACATTTTTTTGAATCTTGCTAATAATAAGCTTAATCCAGTATGGAAACTCCTGCTGACAGAGGTGATCTGCTTCCCTTCTGTTCCGTGGGTTGGATCTGGCAGTAGCACAGATCACCTTTTGTGTGGTTTGCAGTAATTAATTGCTAGATCCAGCATTAGGGAAACAGAACTGTCAGGTTTTGGAACTGTAGTTAAGTTAGGTTTTTCAAATGTAGGTTAAAATAGAATTCTATACAACAAAATTGATTTTACCTTAATTTCTTTGTTTATTTAAAGATCTGGACAGTTTTATTATTAGACCTGAATATTGAAAGTAAAAGATTCTCTTTTGAGAGATGTTTTTCCCTGTGAGACTTTTCATTCTGCACCTGCACACACCCAGCTGTTCTTTGTTTCCTGATGAAGCACAATTTGGGACTATAAAGCAGAAATTGAGGAACAGCGTCACAAAGAAAGTGAACACCATCCCTTGACAAAAGCATCCAAACAGTTGGAACTTTTTTTGCAGTTATCGATGAGGGGTTTGTGGTTGAAATGTTCTGTGAGTCTGTTGTTCAGTTTCCAGCTATAAAGAAAACTCTCCTTATGAAAAGGCCTCCCGGGTCTACAAGGGGAATGATACCATGTGCAGAGGCCTCTGCTCCAGGCTGGACTGCATGAACCATAGATTCCTGTCTGTCCTTGGTGATCTTGGTGATCCTTGGTGATAGGGAAGGTCACTGTTGAATAAGGGAAGTGTTGTAAGCAAAAAAAAAAAAATCTGCGATTTCCACATGAGATGTGTTGAGAGAAATGTAAAATTCATGAAGCTTTGCAGTGTATTTGTTTTTATTTGAGCTTGGTACATTTGATGAGGGTGCCACAAACAAGTATGTTCCTTTACATTTAGATTATCAGCGGTGGATAATGTAGCTCAGACATGGACTTTTTTCACTGAGTCATGAGGTGTTAAAAGTTTTGTAAATGGCAGGCTCCAGCTATAAACAAAATGTAGATAGTTTACAATACCTGCCTTGGTAAAGGTGTCTGCTGCTGGCAGGCTGCATTGATTCCAGCAGGATTTGAGAACTAATGGCACTGAATACATTTTATAGATCTTTATTGCAGTGCTTCCTCCACCCAGTGATTCTTCAGGAGTAGTTCTTCGGTCCGTATAGGTCTTGCTGACTGCAGCAACCTTTTCACCTGTCACACTGAGCTTATTCAGCTTCTGTTTCCTAAGTCAAAGATGGTGAACTACTGCTAAATAGAACTTTTTTGTTTTCTGTTCAAGCTTGAAATCTGCATCTCCCTCCATGGTCTGTCAGATACCTGCAATGTATGTTCTCATGCTGTGTCTGCTTTTACAGTCTCTCTTCAGTGTCCTGCTTACAGACCAGTCGTACATCCTGCTGTCTTCAGCTGCTGGTTTGCATTGGTTAAGATGCATTGTTATGACTGTAGCCTTTTAACATTTCTCTCTGATTAAGCTATGTCTACACCAGTGATGGGTATAACTACAGTGCCCCAGGCTAGCATCGCTGTTCTGATCCTCTTAGTTTGTGGAAACTGTATGAGAGTTTTACTAAAAAAAAAAAAAAATTCAACACCTCATGCATGGTTTCACAGAATTCTTCTGGTTCTGTGTTCGAACACATTAATCAGTTACTCTGAGTGGCTACAAATATCACTCAAATGGCTGTTAGAACCCTTCCAAGAATATTTTTTAAAAGGTTTGAAGTTTAATGTTGCAATGACTTTAGCAGACTAAACCTATTTGCAAAATGTGTATGTAATTATTTGTGGTTTTAATTAGTTAGGCCTCATTAATAATGGAAATCTCTTGCTAATAATCTGATTATATAGCCAAAGAGTAGATTATAATATGAATATCTAGTTTTCACAGGTATAACACATTGCCTTCAGAACTGAACGATGCATAACTGCACAATAGCTCATAGCTACTAGTAAGGGCAATATAAGAAGAATTATAATATAATAACTTTTCTGAAATTCACAGGTGATTGTTAAAGGTTTGACTTCGTATCAAATTAACATAGTTTTCATTATAGTGGGGAAGTGGAACAACTAGACTGTATGTGGAACTTCTGTAGTTTTTTTAGCAGCTAACATTTAAATGTGACACTGGAATAGTTGTATTTTTCAGCAACTCAATAAACATCTATCTTTGAAGTATTATAATTGTGGCTTTATTATAATTATTTCATTACCAGAATTCATATAACTTTTCATATATACCTACAGATAGATACTGTGTGTGTGTTCTCTAGATCAATAATCACAAGTTGGAGAAATGATAAATGATTTACCCAGAGAAAACCATGTGTTCTGTGTTAGCTGATCTTGTGGGGCCTCTGCTTACATACCTGGTTCTGTTGCAATGTCCATGATAAAGGATCACCTTTACTCCTATATCCATAGGAGGAAGAACAACTAAGTTAATATCTAAGAATGCGTCTGTGGGACTATATATTGTTGCCACCACCCTAGCACACAACTATGAAAGCTCATATCAGCATGGGGGACTGCAGGAGGCCATCACTTTTTGCATCTTCATCTTAGTATCTTCCCATCCCACATGCACATGGCATTGCATTCCTCTGTATATAAGAAAGTGTATTGAAGCTGGTTGTTGGAGGTCTTGGGGCTCACTGCTCCGATGAGTTTAAGGTGCGAACCTTCCAGAGGGCTGTCTTCTCCCTTACTCTCATCTTTTCACAGGAGATGGCCCCAGTGCCAGTGGTAAGTTGTCTCATCAAATGGCATGCTACTATTTTTGTCTTCCATAGAACTGTTAGATAGAGCTACATTACGTTTCCTGCTCTTCAGTATTTCAGAGGTTCGTTGCTTTTTTCACCTAATGCGTTTACAGATACTTTTCTGCTCCAAGGTTAGTGGTTTTTTTGAAATCCTTTTGTAGCTTGAGTGAGAAATACTGGTATCTTAAGTGTAAAAATTTATGTTAATAAGAATATGACATTCCAGATAGGAGGGAATTC
>NW_008796175.1:2306608-2308720 GCF_000699145.1 Aptenodytes forsteri
TTCATTTCAGCCACTTGCTTTTGACCTCCAGAATCTCCTGTTCTATAATATGAAAAAAACGTAAAGCAACAGCAAACACTATGCTTCCTAGCATAAGCTTCCAAGTGCATGAACTTCTGAAAAATATTTTACAGGACAAACCATCCCACACTCCATGTATTCTCCAGCCCCTAAGAAACTTGAGCAAAAGAAAGGAGGATTATCTCTGAAGACTTTCAGTGATATCATTTAGAAATGGGTTAGTAGTATTGAATTCGGTCACAAATTATGTTAAAGCTATTCTCCTCCACTTATCAGTAGGTGATGTGTCTAGCCTGCCCATTCCGCTGTGTACTGAAATAGTAAGTTCATTCTGTTCTTTCTCCAGTAAGACACTTACACAATGATGAAACTGGGGTACATCTGCCAGCAGTGATAATTTTGTGATTTTTTGGCTCAAGCAACATAAACTTCTATTTCCTGGGAATATCAGTTAAATGATGATTATATTATTGTTTCTGGTGAAATGGCAGGGGAATTATCAAACCGTTTCCTTCCTCCTGTCTTCGCAAACTAAGGATTGCAAAAGAAGAGAGGTAGTAGATAGAATTGTTACTCTTGGACTACCCCAATGAGTCGAGCATCATTTGTTACTCAATTTTCTTGCCCTTCTGTGAGCAGTCCCATGCTTGCCTGTTTATCCGTTATTGCAGTATTGCCTGTATATGGCATCATTGAGCCTTATTTATGTGTTTGGGAACTTCAGAACTCCCTTTGCCAATTTTTAACTTTTGCTAGTGGCTTAGAAACAGCTTTATCACGCAGGTTTGGTTTGATGTGCTCTTTTGATAACTTGCCTTAACGTTTTCTTCTAAGTTATTTCATTGCAAATTTAAGAGTTCTGTTTGCATAAACTTGAAATGACAAACCTTGTTGTGTTTAGGAGAAAGTACTTGATTCTTTCAGGATTTATGTACCCCAAAATTGGGATTTCATGTGGTTAGATTATTTGGCCTTTCAGATATCAACAAACAACATGAAATTCTGTTTTAACTAAAAGCAACCTCAGAGTTGCCATAACGTGCTTAGAAGGCATCTGTAAAACACAGCAGATCTTATCACTTCTGTTCCCGCAGGTACAGATGGAGAAAGAAACCTCTCCCCCATCTGTTTTTTCTCACTTGGACTTTTACACAAACCAAGAAAGCCTTATGCACAGAGATTAAATTTAGTTTCTCTAAATAGGAATTTTTTAAACCTAAATTTATTGTTGTCTTTTTAAAAGCAGCAACAAATTCATGTCTAAATTGACAGGTTACTCTAAACATCAAATTTGGTAAAAACATGCAGGTATTTTTAACTTCCTGATGGACCACATCTGTTTGACAATATTGCAACTTGAATTTTCCAGTGATCACTGTAGTGCTCTGCCTACAGACATTGAACCCGCTTTATTTCAGTAATAGAGGACTGCTTCCGCACTCTGATCTCCAGAGCATTCTGCCATTTGTCACTTTTTCAGCTTGTTTATACAAAATGCCTTGATGCCACCGAAGCTGTTACCCTTGCAAGATTATAAACACAAAAAACGAGCAAAGGAAGTGGGGAACCGACATGCAGTTAAAATTATGCATCTGGATAGGGGTCAGGGCTGCCTAAAGGGGTTTCAGTTCTCCATCAGCTTCCAGCAGTGTTGCAGAGCGTCACTACAGCCTCGGTATCCCTTCATCTCCTTTCCAAACTAGGTGAGCTCCGTACCTGCCTCCTCTATAACCCTTGCCTCAACAAAGTCTAGGGCTTGGTCTAGGGCTAAAATGTCTTGCTTAAATTTTAAACCAGTTGCCCAACTGTTAGCATGTTTGACCCATCTCTGCCCAGGAGGTTGGACTAGACAAACTCCTGAGGTCCCTTCCAGCCTTGGCTCTGTTCTGCTTGGGCTGGCAGGCATCTGCTGGCACTGCAGCTGTGAGCATCGTTCTGCTCTGCAAGATCTGCAGTGTGCTGCCCTGCTTGCTGGCTTGTGGGCTCCTGAGGACAGTGCCTTGGGAAGAGCTGGCTGGCCAGCAGACTTCAGACAGCTGTGGAGGGTGGTTTGTGCCACCTTTTTTTTTTTTTTTGGGGGGGGGGGGGGGG
>NW_008796175.1:2308754-2321785 GCF_000699145.1 Aptenodytes forsteri
GGGGGGGAGACGGATGGGAGCACAGAGGTGCTCCTTTCAGCTGGCAGAACAGAGGGTGGGATGTTTCTTCACAAGCGAGTATGCTCTGACGTTTCCAAAATGAACAGCTGGATTGATACGAAAATGTACTTGCTGGTTAATTTGTCAGGCATGCTGTGATTTTGATGGAAGAATACAGATTTTGATGGACTAAAGGAATCCAAAGGCATTTTTGCCCTGCCCCACACAGTTTTGTTAAGCTCGCAGTTTTGAGTGGGCAGTTCATGCATTGTGGTGCCATGAAAAGCACCCACAAAAATGCTGCTGCAGGCCAGAATTTTTTTAAACAGTGTAGGAGGCAAATTTCAAACCAAAATAAGGCACTTGAAATTGGGCTGTCAAAAGTGATTTAAGGTTGGGGAGCGTATTTAGTTGCCTCTTTTTTTTTTTCCCCCACAGTGGGAAGAAGACAGCAGCTAACTTGTGTTCTGTTGAGCAGTCCTTCCCGGTAGGGAGGAATTTCTGACCTCTGATGAATGTTTTCTGTGCCAGATAGAAAACCTAAAAGTATGGGAAAATTTGTTTAATGCTTGATATTCTCAGACTATAAAATAGGGAGCCAATGAGGAACAGATGCTGTGGGCTGGATGATAAACGAAGGCAGTTTCCCTTGTGAGCTGTGGCTCATTTGCTTCCTCTGGAGCAACTTCACTGTTGTGCTGGGCAGCCCCCTCTCTTCTCCCTCCAGCCTCTTCTCCTCTCCTCCAGAACACACACAACAATTCCAGTATCCCCAGTGCTCTCCCTTTTCCCACGATCGCCCCTCTGCCTAAGGCAGGGTGGGCACCAGGCTGAACCGGCAGCTCTTGGCCCAGCAGAGACAGTGGTAACATCTGCCCATTGCTACCTGCAATCCCAGCCTGTGTAATTAAAGGCAATGTCCTGGAGTAGTGAAGGTATGACAATTTCAATGGTTGAAGGTCCGTGAAGACCCTTCCTACTTACCCTATTCCTGTAGTTGGATTAAAAGTGTATTGTAAAGTCACTGCTCAGTCAACTTGTGAGGAACTTAGAAGAGCGTAACTCATTTTTAGAAGAGTGCTGATGCTGCACCTACAGATTTAAGGAATGTCCTTGCCTGTTTTTGTAAAACTAGTGAGATCCTTTCATTAAAATATTTCCTTTCTTCTATTGAGAGAAATCTTCCTCCGCCAGCTGAAATCCATCTTGTAAGTGACAATTGATTAACAAGTTGATGAAGGATTTATTAGTATATTTCTTAAAGCCTGTTGAAATATTTTTTTCCTGTTGTACATCTCTACGATATCACTCAAATGTACAAAGTCAACTCAGTAATGCAGGGCAAGCCCCAACTACAGAGCATAGCACCAGTGAAAGAAAAGGGAACAAGTAGGAAATAGCATAATGATCTTTGGGCTTAATCCTACACACCCACAAGCACCTATACCCTTAGGAGTTCTGTATTTCTCAAGCATTAGACTTAAGATGTTAGGTGTTAACCAATATTTTTGTGTGCAACATGCCCAAGCAGTCTTTAAACAGGTTGAGCCCTGCCTGCAAGGTGAAACTGGGGCAAATGCTAGTTCTTTCCTACCAGTAACTGATCTGCTATTAAACTATACCAGCTTGGGCTTATTTTGGGAGGTGGCAGTGCCTCTAACAGTGCCCAAGCACAAGAAATGCAGTAGGAGAACTGTATTGTTTTGATTAAGAACCATGCTCTCTCCTATTTTTCCTCACTTTGCATGTGGGCATAACCTTTATCACAGCAAATGTGATAATGTACCTCATGGAGGGTAAACTGTGAACTTTTTGCACAACCTGGCAGGGTCAGAAGAACTTGTGATGGCAAGGTGCCATGCTCTGGTCTCCTGCTGAGAGCTGGAAGTGGTGGTGGTGGGGCTTTCCAACACCCTGGCTTGCAGCATCCCTGTAACCTGAAATTATACATCAGGGGGTTCAGGCACTGATACCCGACAACTGTGTGCTTGAGGACCCAAATTTGCATCCAGCTATTACAGTGGTAGGACCTTTATTCAGGTATACCATGGACATTGGGACACACTTGACTTTCAGTTGCAGGAGTCCTTGGAAGAGGTGGCTTGTTGGATGTTACGAGCTTTGCATGCTCAGCAGCTGCTGAGTGGGAACCCAGGCATTTATTTGCTTACAGGGCTTTGCAGTAGTGTCTCTGCAAGGTCTGAACCAATAAATCATTGCTTTATAGCTCTTCAGTAGTGCCTCGATTCATGTTTTCACGGGACTGCTAACTGCACATTCTCCATGACATCAGATTTTTGGCTCTGGCAATTTAGCACTCCTTTATCCAGGGTGATTCAAACATTGTTGATTTATGTCAAAGATGATGTATTTCCTTAGATTTTTTTTACCCCAAGGTAAAAGGCTGTGGTTGGTGCAAATGCTGCTCTGTGAGCTTCTTCCAACACAGCTCCTATTGAAAAGGATCATGAGGAGACTTGCGTGGGAATGGCCCACCCAGGGTTCTGGCTTTGGAAGTTCGCTGTGCTTTTGTAGATCATTAAGCAGTCTGGTCATGTGGACCCACTTCTTCATCAGTGTTATAATTGATCAACGATTTATCTGGCAAAAACTTCTGTCCCCAACATCCTAGGGACACCTCTGGCCAGAATCAGTCTCTCCTACTACCAGGATGGCAGGGGACAGTTTTCAAAGCAGGGCTCTGCCTTTCCAAGCACAGCTGAGCTGGATTAGCCAGACCACCCTGTCAGGAGGCTCTGTGTATCCTGTCCTCGCCCTCCTCGACAGACCATGGTCCTGCAGCAGCTGCTGGAGGAAGGCATCTTGCACACTAATGCTTCACAGAGAGCAGAGCTGTAAAACAGCTCATCGGTCTCCGCTGGATTATTGTTCCCCTGCTTTTCTTTTCACTGTTACCTAATGTGTGCGTGCTCCTGAGCACGTAAAGGGATTTCAACACTGCCAAAATAGGCTGGTCTACCCTTTTTCCCTAATCAAATTTCCTGTTGCAGAACAAACCTATGTAAGAACGTCCACGGGACAAATTATACTGGTGAAATCTAACCTCTTCCTGATTTCACTGGCAAATAACCAAGAGATCCCAGTCGGTGCTGGGGAAGACCAACCAGCTATACTTGCAGCTCCCTAGAGAGCAGTCCTGCCAGCAATTCCTCCTTCAGCACTGTCATTTATACCTGAACTGCCAGCACCTTCTCTCAGGACGTGAGGTCTGATCTCTCAGTGAATCAGCTCCATTCCACAGTGTCACTTCTGCCTGTAACTGCTTGGGGCAGTTTTTTCCATCTGCTGTGTTCCTGTCTGAAAGCAGCAGCCAACTGATCAGGACCTTGGTCAAAACGTATTTCATGGGAAATAACAATGGAGTGAAGCTATTCCTTGATGAGAAGGAGCCTCATGCAGTATGAAAGGACCCAGGGGAAGCAAAGACGAAAATTTCCCATTGGATAAAAAGTTAAACTGTTTTACTTTCATACACTTGTTTGGTTGTGTTTTTTTTTCTTTTTCCCACAAATGAAGTGCTCCAGCTGTCAGCTGCCTGTGGACGCTTGTCTGCCCATAGCTGGGATGCACAGAGCTGCAACAGTCACCACGTTGCAGGTGACGGGAGCTAGGAGACCTGCAACCTCTGAGACCAGTCAGGATTTTCAAGGTTTTCCTGTCTGCTCACCACAGAGCCCCTAGCCCAGAGCTTAGACACTGGAGCCCGCAGCGAGCCACTTGCTGCCTGGCTGCTGGGGGTTTGCCTGTGACACTGTCCCTGTGCCGGAATTGCTGTTACCAGCAGCCTCACTGCGAGCTGGCTGGCAGCCAAGCAGGAGTCTGTCAGGAGTTAGCTGGAACCACTGTATTTCCACAAAACACTTCACATAAGTCAGGGTTTTCTGGTCAAATTGCATCTTGTGGCAGGAAAATCCCTCAAATGCTGGTGTGGGGTTGTTCATCCCATGTGTGTAACGTGCTTACTTTGCTATCCGGGAGGGGATGTTGAGCCAGATGCCTGCCGTGGGCAGTGAGCGCTGGTTGTCTTCCCTTCCCTATTTCTTCATGTGCATCTTATACACAAAACAGTTTCAGGCTGGCTGTTCAGATGCAGCTGCTTGAACCTTGCTCTCTAGAAACAGGAACATATGCAGGACTTTTTCTTCCCTTTTGCTGATCCAGTTTTATTTTTTTAGAGCTTGTTTTTGTCTTGCGCGTTACCTGGCTCAAAGGAAAATCCCAACGCATTATGGTAAGCTGTAACTATGTGATCAGTATTAAACCTCAGCAATTCACTCTCTGCTGCATTTAGCCAAATGGGGGTGGTAGAATTTGTCTACTTTATATTACAATTTTATTTTGTTGTGTGTGTTCTTGAAACTCAATGTAGCTGTTCAGGTCTAATGCAGAGTATGGATTTATGTATACCAGTATTTCTATATACATTTGAAAGAGTTTTCCAGTGCTTCTTTCTTTTTTAGTGGTACTGATGTTTGTGTTCTTGAAATAACTTTAGTTGCATCTGCTCAGAGTTCAAGGTGATGCTTGAATTGCAGATTTTCAGACAGGCATGTTTATACCTTTTTTGTCTGTGTGTGTTTACACCACTGTTGCTTGAACAGGATGTGTCCCATCCCTTGCAAGCCACATTGCTTGTTCTGAAATCCTCCCTGTGGTCATTCCTAACTTAAGTGTCTTCTCATATTTTTCATTTTATGGGAAGATTTAAATAGCTTTTAATATAATTAACAGTATTTAGGCTTGTCCTAAATCAGCATTAGCTGATAAGAGCTGGCAGCAGATATCGTTGAGGGGTTGTCTGTTCCTGGCCAAGCAGTTATTCTGGGTTAATGCTTGCTCTCTTGGGGGAGGTGTCAAATGATTTGCATCTGAAAAGGACAAATCCATTCAGCATTTTTGGGGTGTCTTGTTTTTTTTTTAAAAAGAATTTCTTCTCGGTTTGTCAGCTCAAACTTTGTTCCTTTAATTAAACATTTAATGAAGCACCTTTCAACATCAGTAAGCTGTTTACGTGAGACATAAAGGCTTTTGGGCTGCTGTTTGTGTTGGTGATCCCTGGCCACCATACGGGAAGTAGAAGGCACAGGAGAGGAGGCCAGCACTGCCGTCCCCTCCAAAGACATCCTGAGCTCCAGAAAAACCACCTGCCCCCAGGGCAAATGCTATTTTATATCCCTCAGGGTTGCAGCTCAGGGTTCAAGGACCAGTCTGTGATAAAGGTCTGGACCTTGCCCTTTCTCCTGCGTTTGCCAGCTGCCCTGCTCATGCACTGACCCTGTGCTCATCCCTCTGGATCTGCCTGCCAGATCCTTCTCGTGGCAGCAGAGGCAGGATCAGGCTCTGACTGCAAAGCACCTCCAGGACTCACCAGACGCATTGTTATGGGGGAAGGACCACTTCTCCCAGCCAGCCTCCTGAGGCTGCTTGGCCGTCCTGGGCTCCCTGTGGGATGTACCTGCCCCGTGTGTGCTGGGGACCCAGCAGTGATTGAGGGGGCGACAGCTGCTCAGCCCCTGGCAGATCCTGCCCTGCCCTGGCCAGGTTAGGGCATTCAGTTGTACAGAATATCTCTTACGCTTATTACTCCCACTGCACAGTGATCGCGCCAGAAGGACCTCTGCCAACATCTCTGTAAACTCTCCAGTACAAGATATTGGATGGAGTTTAAAGGAGAAGGAAAGAGAAACTTACATTGCTTGTTCCAAGGGCTTGGAGGCTTGCGGAGGAAAAATCAGTTTTAAACAATGATGCAGAGAGGCAAAAGCTTATTTTAAGATGGCCTGAAAGCTGAGATGGAGCACTGGCTCCTTTCGCTGTCGGTGTTGGTGCTGGCAGAGGCAGCTTGTCTCTGCACATCAGGCACACTGCTTTGCCCTGCGCATCTCTTTCCCCATCCGTACTCTCGCGGCTGATCTGCAGTGTGCTGTGCCGCTGCCAGGCTTGTTTTCCCAGTTACCGTGAGAGCATGTCATGTGAAATGTTTCTGCTTTCATAACAGCTCTCTAGACCTCTTGTTTATTTGTCTAATTCTGGAGCAACCTGAAAACAAGATTGGAAATAATTACCACTGTCCTGTGAAACCTGCCATGTTCAATTAGGAAGGTTAAAACGCACAGGCAGAACACAAATCTACTTTTGGGGGCAAATGCTGCTGGGAATAAAATTGGCACAAGGCAGGGCAGGTGGCCGGGGGGAGTGGGATGCTGGTGCGATGCCTGCCAGCAGCATCCTACTGGAGGGAGGCTGGGTTGAGACCTGGGCATTCATCACAGGCAAAAGGCTGAGTGTGGCCCTGGCAGGGTTCAGCCATCCCAGCAGGAGAGCCCTGATGATGCGGCAGGGTGAGATTCTTTTTTTTTTTTCCCCTAGTATTTAGCATTGAAGTAGCTATTGAAAGCCTGGCTGCCATCCGTCACGTCGCTCTGGTGACAAGACTGCTTTTATGGAAATGCACCAGGCTCTCGGCATGGTGCTGCACTCTCAGGTTTTCATCGGCAGCCAGCCTGAGAGCTTGCTCTGCTCACTCCAGTAACTGCAGCTCGAGCTGGGTTCAGGATTGCACAAAGATTTAAGACCTGTGTTATTCCAGGTAAACTTATTTTTGCAGCCAGGCTCAAAGCCACATGGTGGGAAGACTTAAGTCTTTCCTAAGACAGCCTCTGGGCCGGCTGGGGGACCCAGGTATCCAGCTGTGGGAGCTGATGGGTTTGGTGGGAGGAAGCAAATCGAGGTTGTTTTGTAACTCTTAATGAGCACCTATGTGGTCATAGCCTGGTGCCCAGGAGGCTGCAGTTGGCTCCTGCCCGACCTGCGGGACAGGCAGGGGAGGACAGTGTGGATGGGAGCAATTTACCTTTGGATGTTTTCAGGTTCTCTGCTCCAGACAGGCTCACAGCTGATGGGTACAAGGTGTTACTTCTGTCTGCGCTTGCCTGAGGAGCAGAAAGTGGTCCTGGAGCAGCTCTGGGCTTCCCAGCACAGGGCCAGCAGCTCCCACCGCCTCCGGGCAACGCAGGTCCAAGGCTGCAGGCAGGGGGAAACAGGAGGAACAGGGGAAATGGCACCTTCCTGGGGACCAGGGATGCACAGATCTTCCCCGTAAACCCTGCATCCCCTGGCAGAGCCTGCTGTAGCCACAGGACCCAGTTGTACCCAGTGCTCATGGTGCTGGGACCAGCCAGGTCTGCCAAGGGCAGCCGTGTCACAGAGCTCTGTCTGCACGCATACGTAGGGTGGCTCTTTGTCCCCCCAGCTCCTGCTGGGAGCTATGTCAGATGTTGTTCTAGAGATAATTTTTAGCTTCTTTTGCATTTCTGTCTGGATGTATTTGTGGCACATTTATTAGCAGTTGTTGCTCTGCCAGCTTTGTGACTTCATTTCAGTTCTTCCTGTAACGTGCTGGTGCATTTAACAGCAGAATTTAGGCTCCGGCATGCCAGGCTGTGGTCCCGATGCCCTTCCAGCTCGCCAGTGCCCAGCATCCCTGCAGCCCTCCCTGCACGTCCCCAGCCCCTGGAGCCCATCTTCACCACAGGCTGGTTCCCAGACGCAGTTACGCATGTTGGTCAATGCTGTCTAATTCTTCAGCCTGCCTTGTATTTTTTTTCTACAAAAATTTTACGTGCACTGGTGTGCCAGGGTAGAACCTAGTCACCAAATTTATTAAAAGCTGCCACTGTGCCACAATAAGAATGAAATTATCCTCACGGGCTCTGCTAAAGCCCCAGTCCAAGCCCAGCTGCATGGGAGGGCGAGTCAGAGTAAGTCCATGTGTGGCCAAAGGGCATGTGGAGGTTGTGGAAGAAATTGCTCGAGGAGCAGAAGACAACTCAGTGCGATGTGACGACAGGAGCCAGCAGGTTGTGGACACTTTGGTCAGGGTATGCTCCCAAGGCAGGACACATTCTCCGCACAGACACTGTTTTGTCAGCAATTACAGGAAACTGAGATGATCGGGATGAGTCAGGGGTGCCTCTTACGCAGCAAGGAACCTGTGGTGGAGTAAGCTGAAAAGGCAGAGCGAGTGCATGATGTTTGGCTTTTGGCTGGACGGACCTTTCTGGAAACAGAATTGATTACAGAAAGCAAAGATTTCAGCAGTACCAGTTCCAGGGCAGCCACCTTGTTGGCTTACATGATACAGGCACATTCAAACAGCTGCTGTCCCTTCTTTGAGATGCCATCTAAGCCAGGATTAGTCCCCAACAGTAGTCATCAGCAAAGAAATAGAGAAAACTGAGGTCTGCACTCACCGTAAGAATAAATATTGACACTAGGCATTGCCAGAGACTCTGGATTCCTTCCATCGTTTACTGAAGTCCCATGGAAGCCATAAGTGTTTAATTTATTAATGCAAAGAAGGGATTTTTCTTGCAACAATCAGTTTGTTGCCACTACCCTGTGCTCCTCCTCCTAGCACATCTCCTCATGGTGACAACCCCTTTTCACTGCAATTCATAATGCTGTGCTGGAGGCCACAGGTCTGTTTGGAATTGCTGAGTCTCTTATTCTGGCGCCTCAGAAAGAGCTTGTTTAATGCAAGTTGTATAAACGAGACTGGCTTCCCTAACATGAGGCAGTTAAGAAGCTTTTACAAGTCATTGATTTTTCATGTCACTGGCAATTTCAAAACCATCCCTTTGGATCAAATGAAACGTGCTGTTCGATACCAAATGGTCTGTTCATAGCTGGAGCCTTTTATTTTTTATTTTGTCGAATAGGAAGCTACTTCTAAACATGGAGCTGTCTTGCAAAGTTGAAAGCTTTTATTCTGAACTATCAGATCCCAATATTTTAATATAGGAAGGCAATGGATTGCTTGACAGAACCAATTTAGCACAACTGGGATGAATGTATCAAATATATTTTAACCAAAAAGGATTTGGCCCATTTTTTGAACTTAGCTCCAGTAACGATCTTTGCCAACCGCTTTGCCATTTGCAATGAGATGTTTCAGCAACAATGCTGCTCTTCCTTTATTTCCTCAAACACAAGTGGATTTTTACAGAAGTGCTTTTTAATTTCTGTGTGTACCTGCCCAGCATATCTGTCAGAGGCCAAGGACCCAGCCCAGGGGCTTCTCTGCTCTTTGAAATCTCTTATTCAGCCTGGAGGCACCTTTACAAGTTTGCCTTCCCTGGGCTTTAGCTCTTTTATTAATCTTGCCCCTGTAGAGCAAGCTGTGAGGCTCTGGGACCTGGCCAGGTTCCTGGAGGAGGAGGAAGCTCCTGTGAGATGTTCGTGAGCACATAGTGATGCCAGGAGTCACTCACCCAGCTGACAAATCCCAAAAAATCTCATTTGTGAGCAAACCGGACAAGTGCTTCCAAATACAGTTGTAATAGGGAAGGCAGCCATGTGAACAGGAAAAAATCCTGCGGCTTTGCCCGTTGCTGGGCACAGGGGTGTCTTGCTACCGATACCACGGGGCTCTGAGGAAAGGTAAGCGCAGGGCACTGCAGCGTGTGGCTGAGCCCAGCCAGCAGCTATGCCAGCCGCGGTGCTCAGCGACAGCTTGGTGCACAGGGGTTTGCCAAGGCACCCTCCCAGTTGCGTGCAGGGCTTGCTGGTGAGCCAGACCAGGTATATTTTTATTACCCCCTTCTTCCATGATCTTGTCACCTTATGTAGGAGTTTTTTTGCAAACTCTGCAACCCCATTTGCAGAATAGTTAGTAAGAAGCAAATCACCTGCCTGTCCCTGCCCCAAGCTCGAGGCCGTGAGGGTCTGGTCCAGCACGTGCAGGGATTTGCACTGTGTTTCCCACAGCTTGCTAGGGCATTGCTGACAGCTACAGCCGGTAAGGTCAGTACAAGCCAAGGTCTGAGCACATGGCCTTTGCAGAGGGGTGCCTTGAGCCACTATTCTCTCTCCCACCCACAGACAGGGCTTCCACTCAGCATCGTGGGAACAGGGCATGGATCCTCCCCAGCTTGCCCTCAGCTGATCTCCTCCTCAGGGACCAGTGTGGGGATTGCATTAACACTGGCAGGGGGAGGAACACAGCACGAGCATTGGGTACCAGCACAATGGCGCAAGGAGAGGAAAAGAAAAGCATCGGTAGTCTGCAAGGGGAGCTGGTTTGGGCAGGAGGGCGGTGGGAGGAGGCTGGTTGGGCAGGTGCTTTTCAGCACAGAGCTGCACTCGCTGCTCCTCCCCGCGTGCTCCAGCGCTGCTGGCTGCGTCATGGAACCCTATTGTTGCAAATCCCAATTATGCTTTTTTCCAACCTAATTTTCTCAGGAACTGACCTAGTTCTAGCACTTGGGAACTGGCATTCACCCTACTGGCAAATGTTTCTCATCTGTTTCAAATGATCTGTCCAGTGTGACCTTTTCTGCTTAAGTAGCTTACACAACGAAAATATGTGAATGTTAAATCCTAATCTTGCATAACACGGCCGTACATTTACCAGCAGCAAGGGACTTTTTTTTCCCTCTCCTTTGCAGAAAATAAGAAGGAACCAGCCAGCACCATGCAATTGCAGTGAAGGGAGAACTCACCCATAACTCCCTTACCCCCAAAATTCACAGGGCACTCAAGGCAACAGGGTTTGTACTACCCATTTCTGCTGCTTTTTGCTTTGGAAAGATGAAAAGCAAGGGGCTGTTCACCTGTTCAGTGATCTCCAATCACAGGCAAAGCCTCCCAAGCCTTCTGGGGCTGTTTCCCACCCAAATGCCACCACAGATCAGCACAGCAGTGGGTCATGGGCTTCGTGGTTCCCAACTTCAGAGCTCCCCTTGGCACCCAACAGGACTAACCGGTCTTCATAGTCCAAGTGCTCTTCCTCGCTCTCATCTCTGTTTTCAAAGCTGTGGTCTCACCCAGCACGCAGCAGCTGGTGTCTGTTCTGGGAGGTAGTTGCTATAACCAGACGTATGGGATCACTTTTTGTCTTTAGCATAGTGAAAGGTAAAAAATGTTCTGAAATTTTGCTTGCAACTGCCTTGAAAGTTCAAAAAGTTCAAAAGTGTGAAGGATGGCCATGCTCTTTCCATTGGCACCTACCTTCACAACATCTTATTGTAGCTAGAACCAAATAGCTATGACGTGATGGGAATGGCTTCACACCTGAAAAGTGACCGTGCCTCCCCCAGGTCTGCACAGCCAACGCAGCAGGCTGGCAGCGCTGCCCTGCCTGAGAGCATGTCTACCTGTGCACGCACAGTGAAATGGAGAGGATAACTGGTAGGTGGAAATGGGCCTGATCCTGCCTTTGCTGCTCCAAAACATTCCCATTGACTCCAACTGGGAAGCAATAACACATTCATTTGGGCATCAATTCAAACAGCGATACCGTAAGTCATGTACAGGTGCTTGGAGGGCACTTTTCTTCCTAACAAGAAGCGCTCCTTTCGTTCCTGATGCTGTTTCTCATGCTCCTAGGATGTCTGAACTCTTTCTCAATAGGCCTAAATTTGGCCATGGGTAGATCCAGCCTCAGCCACAGCCCACTGCTTGTCGGGGCATGTGCATTACAGCTCCACTCTTTCTGAAACATCCTTTATTGTCCCTCCTGGAGGGGAGTTGCTGCAACTTGCTCGATTCACGCAAGGCAACACGCATGATGACCCACGCATGTATTACTGATCATGACCCTGGCTAATCCTTTACTGCAGCAACAGGAATCATGAGATATTTTTTCAGCAAGGTGTATTCGGTACCAGAATTCTCACCTGGGGTGAACCAGGTGTGGCTGAAGCACCGGCTCCTTGCAAAGGGTGCTGTAGGCTGGGGGAGAGGGAGGGCTCGCAGGGTGATGCAGGGAAGGAGGGATGAAGCAAATGGAAAGGCTATACAAGGGTCTTGTTGACCAGCTGCACTGATGTGCCTAGCCCACAGGAGAGGAGTGGGGGGATGGATAATTTTATATATTTCCTGCAGAGCCCTGAGAGGCAGGAGCAGCTGGATTGGCTCCGGAGCCAGCAGAGCCAGCAAGCTCGGGGGCAAGTGCTGTAGTGGGTCAAACCGGGGCTGGCCATAGGGGACCACCGGCCGGAGACATGTGGGCTGAGGCACTGTGTGGGGCGCGGCTCCCAGGTGCCAGGGACAGCCATGCACTGCCACTGCCATGAGGGGCTCAGACAGCCTCCGGCAGACAGCCTGCACTGATTATGCCGTTTGGTTTTCATTTTAATGCATCATTTAAACATTTCAAACATACCTTTGACCTACTTGAGCATAGTTATAGCAACAATTAACACCAATACCTCATAAATCCCAGCAATGTCCTCTCTGGTGCTAGCGTAGTAAAGCCTCTGATCACGTGGCAAGTGCCATGACATTGCAATGTGGCATCTGATCCCTGAAGAGAACAGACAGGCCTCTTTAAAAACCTCCAAATTTCTACGAAATGCAAAGTTTTGAGTGGAGCAGCCATGAGGCTGCTGCGGAGCTCGGCACTCCAAAGGCAGATGGGCTCCCATGCAACTTTGAGGTCCAGGTAAGAGCACTTTGCTGGTTTTAAATCTTTCTGTGTAAGCCTTTGTTTATTTTTACTCATTTTGTGAAACGATGTGAATACATTAAAATTAACTGTACAGGAAATGGAAAAAGCTTCCTCCACTAACATTCACGTGCAGTCCTTGGATGCTGTTACTCACCAGCTGTAGTTATAGCTGCTGCTTTTCCCAGCTCTGTAAGCCAGCTCTCCTTATCATTGCAACCTTGTACTGAATTATGAGACCTTTCTGAGGCAGAGACTTACACATACAGCCAGGTTTGTACTGACACAAGTTTTATGTCGTGTTCGATATGTTAAGAAGTAATTCCGGTCATTTCTTCTGACTGAAACTTCTCCATATGTTCTCATTTCACAGTGAAACAGAAAAATTACTGGTATTGCTTATACTTATGTGATGGACTTGGGGAGATTTGATATTAATTTTAATTGAAAATTAGCTGTTAAAATTGTTGCGTATTTTTAATTGCTGCCATGTGGTGCCAGTTAGAATTTCTGGTTGATTTAAACTCCACCCTCGCCCCCCCCCCCCCGCCCAACCCTTCTC
>NW_008796175.1:2321848-2325317 GCF_000699145.1 Aptenodytes forsteri
GGCTCCCCTGAGCCACTTCTTCAAAATATGGGGTTTTCGTTGGCCCCAACCCTCAGATTTGCCAAGGTCCCTCTGACTTGAAGCTCTGCCGAGTGGCAGCAGACCCCCCAATTTCGTATTGTCGCACTATAGCTGCGGGTGCTGAGGAGTAAGCAGCCATGCCAGAGTATGGCCTGGGAGTCCACCTTTTATAGCCAAGGCTGCATGGACAATGTAAAGTGAGTCTGTAATCTGAAAGGAGCTCAATGATGCATTACGTGTTCACATAGATGTCGCCACGTTCTTACACAAGCAGAGCCCAAGCAGTGGCCTCAAGCTTTCAGAAAGATTGATATCTATATCCATATCTATACCTATATCTAATCTATATGTGCTCTCTCTCTCCCCCCATATCTATCTAATCTATACCTGTACCTGTATCTATATGTAAAAATTAAAGGAAAAAAAATTCTTTTTACCTGTAACCCATGTGCTTTCTGGCATAGGGAAGCAGGCTGGGTTGGTGTGTCTGTAGGCAGCAATTCTTACCCACCTTCAGCATGAAATCTGAAGGAAGGAGAAACACCCCTCCACAGCAGAGGAAACTCTGCTCCTCTCTTCCTCTCAGTCCCCATCTTCCCTCCAGCAGACCTGCTCAGGAAGAGAAATTTGTCCCCTTCAAAAATTATCATGACAACTAAGAAGACTTCTCACAAGCATTCCTACCATTTCTTTTTTGTTGGAGGGTGAATTAGAAAGGAAATTCTCTCTCTGCATTTTTTTTTCTTTTTAGTCACCAAATCCTGAAACAGGAAAGCCAAAAGCACTGGTGACAGTTGCGTAAGACTTGTCTGTTTATTGGATAAGGCAGGGCTCAGGCATTCTATTTTGGGTTTGTTTTTTTTTTAAATGAAAATGTCATTGGTCTGAGGTGCTGCCTACGGCAAGCAGGTCAGTCACTCAGCTGCATCACTCTTTCCACAGAAGACACGTGGCAGACGGCTTGATAACTGAAGTACAGGCTGACATGCCTTCAGAGAATGTGCTTAGCTAGTCAGAAACTATTTCAAATGAAGCCAGTCATCCATGTGTTGCCATCCCCAAAAGTTACAAATAACAGTCCTCTGGGAAATGATTAATCAGGCTGGTAAACGAGTAAAAAGACGCTTGTTGTCAATGCTCACCCTGCAGAAGGAATGCCAGGGCCACACTGATGTGCTGAAGCCTTTCAACTCTGCTTTGTTTCTCTAGCCTCCTTGCACATGTGCTGCAGGACTGCTTTCCTGACGCCGCACACCTTCCAGCAGGAACCCCTGACGTCCTACCTCTGAATGGCTCTCTGGCAGCTTTACACTCTCTCCGTGGCACTGGTGTGGGGCTGCATGGTGTCCTCCTCCTACCACACCGCAGGTAAAGCCTAGCGTGCCATTCATGTCGCTGCCTAATGCATGCTTCACATTAACTCGGGCCCTTTATGAAGTTAGTCTTTCAACCGAAGCTTTTCGCATATATGTGTGTGTGTGTGTGTGTGTTACAGAGAGTGGCTGATTTATAAACCTGTAATCAATTGTGTAGACATATTGTGCATTTAGTGGGTATTTTTCTGAGTAACTTCAAAAGGAGCAGAAACTGCCTTCGGTGCACAGCAAATATATTGTTTGATATAGAGTTATCAAATATAAATACCACTTGGATACATAAATGCTCCTGAGCATGGTCCCAGCCGGACAGACTGTGCTCAGTGTAAGAAACACAAGGCTTATTCATAACTGAAGAATAATACTTTCTTCTAAAAAAATATTGCTCTGCAAGCTATCATCCATGGCAATGGCACTTCAAGCACCCTTTGCTTCAAGTCCTCGAGCACCTCTTTGCTGCACCACACCCACCAGCCCCAGCCCTTTTGGTCTCCTGTAGCTGGGACTTTGCACCCAAAAGCTTTCCCTCTTCAGAGAGATGGTGAGCAGGTCTGGCCCTGCCTGCCACAGCTGGTGCATAGTGGAGAGGTGAAAACTTGGCCAGGAGGGCACCGAGAGGCTCCCGGTCCTGCCAGCCAGCACGCACGGAAAGCTGCCAGCAAACACGCCGCTGCCAAGCCAAGCCAAGCAGCATTGCCTTTAAACTGGGCTTCTCAAAACATGAAAGTCGCCTGCACCTCTCTGACAAGCACGGAGAAGTGCAGACATAGAAGATATGGCAGCACCTGGCAGGCTGCCATTTTTCCACTGGCAAAAATAGAAAATTGCAAAACTTCCTGCTGCTTGTACCACCTAAGGCACCGCATGACACGGGGTGAGGCAGTGGGAGGCAGCTGGGGATAAGCAGGCAGTTCGTCATCAAAGCTGCAATGTTCGAGTAAGTGTGCACAGCAGCCAGGAGTGGTTGGCCGTGAGGGCTGCAGCCATCTAGCCAGCACATCACTACCTGACTCACCACCATGCAAATCAGGTAGAGGATTTGTTGTTTGGGTTTTTTTTTTCCCCGAAGAAACATTCAAGAGCAGCTTTCCTTTGACACTGGATAATGGCTCATGACAAAGGCTAGTAGCTTTTTGCTTCCTTGTTTGCACAGCTGTGAGGCTCAGCACTTACCCACTCAGGAAGAGCTTCCTGAGTGCAGGAGAGCCCAGCTCACAGCCCTGCCAGCAGATCTCCTCAGCCAGCCTGTTATGGAAATTATGCATGCCAGCTACCATAACAGTGTTCAACTCCAGGACATGGTGCACTGTTGATGTGGAAGCCTTCCCTTGCGCCAGCCCTGGCAGGCTCTCAGCCTGGGCTGGCTGGTGGGAGGCACACCCCTTCGCCGCCTTCTCCTTCCCTCCCCAGCGCAGCTCTAAATGGCTGTTCTGGATGAGCCACTCATTCATTTTTTAGCAGCTGCAGCTCTTCAAGCGCCGTTCCTGCAGACTTGCTGTCCCCTGTGCTGCTTCTCCCTTTCCTAGAGCCTTTGCATGTTTGCAAAGACCCGGGAGGTGGGTGAGATGTCCTCACCTTGCCCCCGCTCCCACCTCTGACGTGCGCCAAGAGCCCAGCTTAAGCATTCTTTGCACAGGCAGAGCTGCCCATGCCCCTGTTCCCCCTCTCTGCCCATGCTGGGAAATCTGTGCCTGTCGTAACGTAATGATATTAGACCTTCGCCTCCCGCCGGAACATGGGGCTGCTGAATACAAGATATTGCATGTGCAGGGCCATGCCCCACTGCCCCTGGAGCTCGAGCAAGCCCACCACCATCCTCTGAACCCAGGCTGCATTCATGGGACTCACAGTGGTGGGAGGGAGAGTGTCTTACTTGTTACACAGAAAACCACATAAAATCCAATTTTTCTCCAAATTATTGGGGGATTATTATACTCCAATAATAATACTGGTGGATGAAAAGCTGGACGTGAGCCAGCAATGTGCACTCGCAGCCCAGAAGGCCAATTGTATCCTGGGCTGCCTCAAAAGCAGCGTGGCCAGCAGGTCAAGGGAGGGGATTCTGCCCCTCT
>NW_008796175.1:2325732-2341186 GCF_000699145.1 Aptenodytes forsteri
CCCATCCCTGGAAACATTCCAGGTCAGGTTGGACGGGGCTCTGAGCAACCTGATCTAGTTGAAGATGTCCCTGCCCACGGCAGGGGGGTTGGACTAGATGACCTTTAAAGACCCAAACTATTCTATGATTCTGTGATTCTATGATTCTATTATAGTCTGTTGTTCCTTGCCCCAGCACCTCCCTAAATACATTGCCATGATATCCTACTTTGCCATCTAACGTAACAACAAATCTCCCATGGAGCTTTACATGTTGGGAAAAGTGGGATCTTAAGACTGCTGCCTGCGGTGTGTCTCATTTGGGAGAGTTTCCTTAGAAGAAATAAATCCTCCAACGATGTTCTCTGCAAACTTTCTGAGGAGCACATTAAAGTTTGATTTATATCACCATCTTCCACTGAAAGATAGTCTCAGGGTCTGCTTTCACAATGGATTTATTAAAAAAATAAAAGGAAAAAATGGTGTAAATCCTGACGAAGACATGAGGTGGCAGAGAAGCCAGTGACCTGGAGGCCAGATTCAAACAGAGAAGTGGTAGCAATGCTGGACTGACGCTGCCAGGACCATCACCATGAAAAAAGTGTATCATGCAGTGAATATGTAGAAACCCAAATGGCTAACCTCACCTCTAGACAGTGGAGAAAAATGGCCTTAGATGTTACAAAAATTGACTTTGTTTGAACTAATAAAACTGAATAGCCAAACAGTTTTTGTCATGTGAATGACAGCTCCATACAGAGCTAGGCTTTTAGGAGGCATGTCTTAGTATGGAATTCATCCATAGTATGTGCTGATTTGTTGACATATGGCAGCACCTAACAATAGCTTAATAAAAGCCAGATTGACTGTAAAGGCACATTTTTGTATAGCTGATAGATGTCCAAAGTAAGAATGATTTTTAACTCTGCTTTTCTGCTTCTGTATGTTTTTTGTCTTGGTTTTTCATTAATCTTTAATATACTTGAAAGGAATATTTAAAGCTATATGGGTGTTTTATGTCTGTTATGGTTAAGGAACATAAATTTCCCCGACAGCATGCTGTGATCCGTCATCCTATGTTGGTGTATGTGCTGAACACAATGTTTGCAAGGATACTTGTCCTGACAGTCAGTAAATATCGTGAGTTAAAAGTAAGCAAATACAGGTCTTGAAAGGTCATCCCAGGACAGCAGTTTTGCTTAAAACATCTTGAAAAAGAGTGTTAAAGATGCGGCATTCTTTGTGCCTTTTCAATAGTCCTTGAGTGTTTTCTCTGAGCATCAGCAAAAACTGTTTTTTGAGGGGTGGGCAGGAGTAGAGCTTGTGCATGTTTGTTGAGACAGGCTATTAAATAGCCAGGGCTGGACCTGGACCAGCAGTGCTTCCCTCCACATCCAACAGCTGCATTTGTCATCTCATCAAATTTCACGGCTTTTTTTTTGTTTTCTTTACATCGACACCCTGTTTTACCCTCTGCTTTGTTTTCAATTTAGTTGCTCCCCCACAAGACCTTCAGATCACTGATCCTGGACTCTTAGGTTCTCTTGATATAGAGTGGAAACCTCCACTCAATGTACAAACCTTCAATGAATGCACAGTAAAATACAAGTTTGAATACCGCAACACTGGTGACAGAGACTGGAAGGTAAGAAAGACAAAGCACAGTTTAATCCTCTTAAATCCAGGCTATTGGTCTGCCTTTAGTTCCTGCATAGGTTTATGTTTGTGTTTCAAGGAGCAGTGCTACCAAAGCAGTTCCAGCTTTCCATGAAAAAGCCAGACTGTTCCAGTGGTTTGAATCTTTTGCCAGACGGGATTGTGTTTTGAAATGTAACAGCAGCAGCAGTCAGAGAAGGGGCTATTTCTGTCAGAGGGTGTGGTGCTTGCTGCCTAAAATAATCCAATAATAACTAGTAGCATTCCTCATTGTAAAAGGCACTACACTTTCTAAAAAGTCTTTACGGGGCTTGAACTGAAACTCAGTGTCAACAGATCCTTAGGGGTGCAAAGTGGTGAATAAATAAAAGATTAAATTTCATTAACTATGCTCTAACATTCCCTTTATCCAGAAGGGTGTTTCTAATTACCATTTACTTTTGTCTTTTAGATATGGTTGACTCTAACTCAGCTCTATGATAAAATTGTCAGTCTTCCCTCGTTGATGTGTAGCAGGGCAATAGCAGACAGGCACAGTACAGGAAGGGTTGTAGGAATACATTTTGGGAGTGCTTAGAAGATGAAAGTTGCTGCAGGGTTAGGAAGGTAAATGGAGTAGGGAGAGGAGAAACCCAGCAGTAGGCTGTTTGGTTGGCGCAAGGTACTGAGAAACACATGAACAATACACTGAGGATGTCCCAACAACCCAAAATACATATTGGTGTCCTGAAAGAAAGGGAGATTTTTTTTGCACAGTCCTAAAGCAAGAGTGCTAGAGAGCTTGCCAGCTCAAGAGACCAGGAAGAGAGAGAAGGAGCAGTCACATCGGGTTAGCAGTGCTGTGGACCCCAGCCTCTTGCTGTGAATGGTTTCCGCGTGTCCCGCATGAGCTGGCCACCCGCTTCATCCACCCGAGACAGCAAAGCCAAGGCTGCCAGGCTGCGCTCAGCCACCATGCAGACGGGTTTTGGCGCAGCCATCCCATGGGAGCCTGCAGAGGTGGAAAAGCACGGTGCCTCCCACCATGTTTCAGCTATAGATTGCAATCACGAGGGCATGGAAAGGGGCTCTTCGACCTGACATCGGTCATGATGTACGTCCCACTCCCAGACATGCAGCAGCGTGCAGCTATGCAGATTCTTCTATGATGATTTTAACTGGCATTTAAAAAGCACAATGGGAAAAAAAATACAGTTTTAAAAAACACGTCAGAATTCCCTAAATCACAAGTAATAAAAGTGTCTTATACAAGGCAGATCTAAAAAGTAGAAAAAAATCACCTCTGGTTCCTTGCCAAAACCTTGACCCCAGCTAAGGTCACAAAGAAGAGTCAGTCTGAAAAAACTCCATGGGACATCAGCGGAAGCAAAAGTCATCAATGTCTGTTAGAAAGATGTGGCTCAACATGGCTCTTACACTCTGGGACTGCTGACAAAAAGCCTGACTGTGGACTGTGCCATTGCAGTTCCCCCTGCAGCAGGCGTATGCATTTTATGGGACTTCTGTCTTGCTTGGGCTAACGTGACACATTCTCTCTCTCGCCATTTGTTGTAACTCTTGCCAACTTATTTTTCCCTTGCATGAAGTAAGGGGGAGTAAGTCTGAGGGAAAAAAAAAAAAGAAAAACCTTCAGAGGGGGGACTCAAAAAGTCCCACAAAGGGTTAAGCCCAGTGGCATGCGGTGGTGAGCCCACGCTGCACTGCCTGGCTGCTGCTCCATCCTTGCAGGGTGTGGTTGTGCTTCCCATGGGAACCATCAGTTACAAAACTCGTTGTTCCTTCTGTTTCTGATTATCTCACAACATGAACAAGTGCCTTTTATCTGGATTTATGGCGGTGTCCTTGTCAGACCCTCCCCGGTGCTCCTGGCTGGTGGGGATCCCTTGAACCATAGTTTGCTTTCTTGTCATTGCTTGTGTCCTGTGGGGTGGAGGGACTCAAAGCCGGTCAGGCTGAGCAGAGCAGGTGGTACAAGAGTGCTGGAGAAGCACTGGGCAGGAGAAGCAGGACAGAAATGTAAAGAAACATTAAAGCACACAAATAAGCCTACTCGCAGCTAGAGCGGGAGCAATGGTAGCTAATTCTGCAGCCCACTTAGCAACAAAAGAGGTGCTTATAAAGTCTGTCTTTCAACCAGGTTATTTTTACTAGGAAGCTAAAATTCAGAGTTGGATTTGACCTCAGCAGGACTGCTGAAGTGAAGGTACAGACTCTGCTCGAAGGACGGTGTACTGATGACGTGGAGGTGCAAAGTGACTGGATTTATGCTACCTTTCAGGTCCCATTGCAAGGTTAGGAGCAGCCTTCGGTACCTGGTGCGGTTTTGCACTTTGCATGAGCCCGTTGCATGAACCACTGCTGGCCTGAGGGTTGCTGGATGGATAAGCCATTGCAGGGCTTGTTGACGTATAAGACACCAGAGCATCTCTGTTTCCACTGGCTGTGGTTGTGGTTACTGGATACTTGGGGCTCATTTCCCTCTGCCTGTACCCCGGCTCTGCTGGGTTGCCCTGCATGAGCTCCACTGCTGAACGAAAAGGTCAGTTATGCATCTTTCTGCTCTAAGTACAGTGAACTGGCTTTTATAGGAAACAGAGCACTTGGCAGCAAAACTATCTAATAACAGTGACTGGCCTTCTTTTCCTTTTTTGTTTTTCAACTGCAGCACACAATTGTTCAAAGACGTAAAATGATATTTCTGCCAAGCGTGATTGGTAAATAGTGGTTATTTCCTTCTCATTTGACAGGAAGACTGGAATCAGAGGTTCAGAATTTCCACTGCGTCTATCATGACTGGGAGTACCTCAAATGCACTTGGCAACCAGGTCTCCTCGCTCCTCACGGCGTACATTATGGACTATATTATTGGTATGTATCAGCAAAATAGAAAAACATCCAGGCAGCAATCAAGTGAACCTCTCAGGGTACTAAAATGCCATGGCAAATATGCTCTTATGGCTGGCAATGCTATTATGCAATCCACCCAGAATGAGCAGAAATAATGCTCCAAGCAACATGTGCCTTCTGGCAAGGAAATACCAAATCCCTGTTTCCTTCCTTAAAATCACGCTCGTGCTGATCTTCTACAGGATACGCCTTCTTTCTTCCTCCTTGCCCTTTTATTCACCCCCGTGGAATGCTTTCTGCATGTTGTCCATCACGAAGTCTTGTGCTTTCCCTTTGCTGAACGTACCTGGATCATTCTGGCTGCGCATTTCCCTTGATCACAGTGCATATATCTCTATAGGATAGGATTCAGCAGGAGGTTACCAAGCTCAGTGAACCCTATACAAAGAGCAGGGCTTCTTGGCAACTAACAGTTTTACTCTTCAAATATATTTTCATAGCCTTAGCACATCTCATACAAGCAAACATGCTGCCAAAAGGTAGTAATAATGCATGTTTCTCAGTTGTTTCTTTTATACTGCTGCCTAATGATTCTGTTCTGCCAGAAAAACAAAGCTAGACTTAGTGTTTTTGGACAAAATAAATGCTGTATTTGTGCTTCAGTTCCTATGATACTATGGTAAGGATGACTAGTTAGGAAATCATTGGGTTTCATGCCTTTGGGCTACATGTAGAAAATCATAGCTGCTTTTTAAAAACAGTTTCTATGTAACTCTTGGAAATAGTATTCAAAGCACTGATTTAAAACCATTTTGCTAACTACGAAGGTCTGCTTGAAGGAAACCATGGAAATTCATGATTCGTTCCTAAAAAAACCCAAACCACAAAAAAACCCAGCAAACCCACCCTTATTTAACTGCCTGTAACAAAACCAGGCATTTGGATCTGGGTCCTATTGTATAACGAGAGTGGGTGGGAACATAGCCATGGCATCCTTTGATACCTGTGAGTTAATTTTTATAACACTACCACATGAAGTTTTCCCCCAAACATAATGTGCTGTGCAGGGAGACTTTCATAAGGTGTAGAGTACAGAGGCCAGATTCAGCCCTGCCTCAAGGGCATTAACCCAGCAGGAGTCTTAAAAGGTAATATGAAACACCACTTAGTATTTCCAGGATGGGGCCAGCAGCTAAGCTTTGGGGAGTGGCCCCCAAAGACAGGAGGCAGTTTGAGAGCACAGGGTTGTGGTTGCACGTTAGCTAATAACCAGCAAACCCCTTCCTCGCTCCCACCGCTGGGTTTCCATTACGTGCCCATGTAGATGCACAGGACCTACCACAATCAGCCATAGCAGTTAACACTCATTACATTCATGGCACATATCACCTGCCACAAACCGCTGCATTTTGGCTTGGGAGGGAACATTTCTGCAACTCCAGAGCTGGTGGCTGATGGTGCCATAAGTGCCCCATGAGAGGATGGGTGTCTCCATGAGTAGGGGCCAGATCCTGCCCCGGCTCCACTCATGCAGTGAGACCTCGTGAAGCCTCTTTGTGCTCCAGGAACGGGCTTGGGGAGAGGCTGACACAGCCTACAAACCAACCTGGGAAGCCATCTGTGCATGTTAATCTGTTTTTATCTCCGCCCCACTCTTTTCCCATAGCAGGAGTCCAGGTGACCAATGCATAACAGTGTGCTTTGGATCACTTGCGAAAGGCAAAGGGTGGGTAGGATATAGGTGATACTCGAGGCTTAGGTCCAATCTTAAAAAAAAGGCCTTACCCAAGTAGTAACTGCCATTGCTTTGGTTATTTTTTTCTTTCTGTTTTCCTAATACACCACTAGGTATGAGGGGCTGGACCACGCAGTGCAGTGTGATGACTATATTCAGGATCACGGTATAAACATCGGTTGCATGTTGCAAAATCTGAGCCAGGCAGAATATAAGGATCTGAGCATTTGTGTCAATGGTTCGGCGGCAGCCACTCTGCTACGGCCGTTGTACATCACCCTTCGCCTTCACAACCTAGGTAACACTGGCAGGAAAGCAGCAGGGCTCTGGGGACCCACACAGCCACCATGGACCCAAGGCTCACATCTTGCACAAAGGGGCTCAAACAAATGTGCATGCTTGTAGATGGGTGGCTGTAATGTGTCTGGGTGGATTTCCCCCTGGAGAAGGGGCTGTGGCGTGTGCCACACAGGACTTTAGTTTTCAACAGTGTTTGCAGGCGAGCAGTACCACTCAGCGCCCACCCTGGAGGGTCAGTGGGTGCCTCCAAGTGCTGCGCTTGGCAGCTGGACAACTCGGGACACAAATGGTCTGCTGGGCAGATGGCAGAGCAGCTATGGGTTTTTTGGCTCCAGCAGCACCACCACAGAGGTGGCTTCATTTACTCCTGCTGGAATTGAAACCGCTGCTCCACTCCTGCAAGCACAGGAGAGATCTTTGCTGTTCAAATCAAGCTAAGGGCTGTGGAGAATTGACTGCAAGGTGTGATGGGGTCTGCCAGAGCAAAGGTGGATTTCAAACCCATCAGAGACTGGGAAAGGAAGCAAAGTGCAGCATGATGTATAACCCAATACATGTACTAGCTCTTTATTATGGGCACTTACCATGCTGATGCATTTACCTACATGTAAATGTCAGGGGAATAAATAGCTAGTCCTCCAGTTAAGCCACTGGACTAATAAGCAGGATTTCTGGATTAAATTAGTGCTGCCATGCACTTCATGTGTGGCTTTGGGCATCTGACATAAACCAGAGCCTCTCCTAGGATGCAGAGAGTGTCAGGCCAACACTGTTGCGGTGTCTCACTGCAGGGGCCAAGGCTGCCCTCACAGCATAGAGAGGGCTGGCTGACCGCACTGCAAGGCGAACGTGCCGAGCACAATGCTCACACCCCAGTGTTTCAAAACTGCAGCCCAGAGCAAGGACCTAACCCAGCCCATTTGTCAAGTTAAAATAAACAACCCACCCTCCAGCCTCAGTGACATCCTGCTCCTGCAGCATCGTGGCTGATAGCAATGGGAGCTCAGAAATCCCATCACTGGGGAAAAGGGGCAGAGGTTGGTGGTGATTAACTGAAGCCTTTCCCACCAGGAGCTGTTTGATTGCACCTTTTGACCTTCTCTCTTTTTGTTCCCCCCCCCAGCAAAGCCCTCGCCCCCGAAGCAGCTGGTGGTTTCCATGTCTGCATCTGAGGAGCTCCATGTGGCGTGGAGCCCGCCGGATGGTGAAACGCCGCCCCAATGCCTGGAGTATGAGGTTCAGCTGGCAGAAGATCAGGGGGAGGCCAAGGCTGCCTGGGCAGTAAGGACAACACACACCATGCTGCAGGGAGGGGAAGAGGTGGGGGGGAGCACTGCCTGATGGCTGGCAGCAGGGAAGCGCACCGGAAAATTGGGGTTCGCACTGAGTTGCAGATGGCATGTTAGCTACCCTGTGCATGGACTGTGCAGAGATGTTAGCTGGTGCTGCTGGTGGAAAATGCTGACCAGCTGCTCCATTGCACATGTTCCTACTTAACACCCTGACCTCAGCATTTGCTTTAGCAGTAACAGATCCCAGCACGAGTCTCGGAGCGATCACTTTCTCTGGCCTCCTGCTTGTTATCTCAGAAAGCTGTCATCATGGAAATTTAAAGGTTGTTGTGGTTTGTTTTCCTGAATATGGTGGCACAACTTAGTCCAATGAAACTATAATTCTAATCTCTCCAAAGAAGTGGCCGGGGACACAACACATCTTTTATGCAGGGTGCTTTTTCCTTGTGCATTATCCAGGTGCAGTTTTGATAGCAAAAATGGCAAGAACTAGTTAATCATAGGGGACATCTGAAGGACATTTTTTCTTTAATTGCCATATTCTATACATGAGTCTCCTTAGCTAATTTAATGAAAGATTCCATAAATTAACAGGCATAAATGGCAACATACATGATGGCGCCCCCCCAGAGTGTATGTATTTTCAGTAGATTCATACCCATAATCATCTTATTGGCATTAGCCAGTCCAAAACTATTATGAAATCATTTAAAACTGACAAAACATAATCCAAGGGTTTGCAGAGCCTGGAGAGTATGTTCAGAAACATCAGTCCTTGCCAGAGAGCACTGGTGGTGGCATATAATTCCTTGACTTTTGTTCTCTCTGTTTTGTTTCTCAGTCTGTGTCAACCCAAATGGAGACTGCTTTAACAATTTCCAGAGCAAATCAAAGCATTCCATGTGTTCGTGTCAGGGGGAGAACAAATATTTTCTGTGCTGACGAGGGCTTTTGGAGTGAATGGACGCAGGAGTGTTTCTCTGGTATGGAATCCAAAGTAACCAGTGTTTCTTTTACATCCTTTATAAAGCCTGTTTGGGACCAAGCGCTGATGGCTCTCATGGGCATCTGCTGGTGTCCAGCAATGGAGGTGGGATCCTGCTTTAGTTACACCCTCAACCTACTCCAGCACAGCCATTCTTACAGCTTGGCATCTCCAGTGCACTTAGCAGGCAAGCCCCGAAATATTAACGCTTCTGCACCAGCACCCTTCCCTGCTGCACAGGGTCAGCTGTGATGGAGGAGTGACTGCTTTGCAAGAGAGGGCATGTGGTATTCGGAGTCTCTCCACAGGGCATCCTCCTGGCTGCCCCGCACCACCGATCAGCTCCTTTGCACCTCATAGACTCTATAGGGCTGTCCCCGTGTGCACTGGCTCTGCTGCAAGATGCTGAAGGCAGGGAAGAGGCACATAGCGGTGGCTACATATATATGCAGGATATATGTTACCCTGAAGGAGTATGTTACCCTATAAGTAACATATACCTGGCATATATCTGTAATAAATAAATAAATATATGTAAGGTAACAAACCTGGACACACTGAGTTTGCATCTGAGCCCAAGCTTTGTAAGAGGTAATATGACCCGTTCTGGAAGCTAGGGTTTTCTTATTTGCTGTCATTTATCCTTGCAGTGTCCAGAAAAGAGGACAAGCAGCTATTTATCCTCCTTCCAGTCATTCTGAGTTTGTCAAGTAGTCTCATAATATTTATGTTGATTGGCCAGTGCAAGAAAAGGTAAGTGCCAAGGCAGCCTGTCCATGCAATGTGATTTTATGTGTGTGTCTCTGACTACAGTTATAAATGAAACAACATATTAAATACTAAGAGCCAAACGTTAATAGATGCTCTAAGATTGGACACCAAACAACAGTTTATTTTCAGGAAACAACCTTGTAAGTGTGGCTGTTTCTGATATGAAATGCCTCACAACAACCCATAAACTCACAGCAGAGACTCAAATCCTGTTCACATGAGCCCAGACTGCTCTGGGCTGTCTGTTAAATGCAGCAAAGTTACCTGCATGCACAGCAGCATAAATAATGCCATTATCTTGCCCCAAACCACTCAGGCAGCAGAGATTTGTACTGGTTGTGTTAAAGAAGTGCCATTTTTATGGGCTAAGGCCTCATTCTCTTGGCAGTCCCGTCCCAGTTGTTTGCATCCATGTAAATGACGGCATGTGGGGAAAGCAGACACAGTGGAGGAATTTGCCCATATCCAAATTATTGGTACTGATGACAGTTTCTTCAGGTCTGAAGGTCTGAAGACCTGAAGGATCACTTCAAGAGAACTGATCCCCTGGTACTGATAACTATTATCTTTTCGTTATGGCCATAGAGTGCAAGTGGGTAGCTTTTCTAATATGCCTTTTAAGGCATCACTGATGAGGGAGAACTGGCTATAGAAATACCTTCATGTTGTCCTCAGTGATGAACTAACACCTATTTGGCAGTTGAATGCATGGAGTGTGAGACACACACTCCTTCATCTTTGTTTTGTATCTGCCTTTCAAATGTTCTGGTTCATGAAATTCAAACAAAGTGTAGATGCTAGCAAGAAAACTGTGGAAAGCAAATGCTTCCCTCATTGCCACCGGGATGCAGCGATGTGTGACAGGGATGCTGTAGCGCATCCCCAGCTGTCTCTTGGTGCTGGAAATAACAGTCTGTGCCCATTTCAGATCCCCAGCAGGAAAGCCATTGCATGCATCAGTGGGATGCTAACTCTGCTTGCAACTGCTGTACCACTTGTGTTTGATGGATTGCTCTTAGAACATCATCCCAAGGACAGATGAGAAGCCCTGAGCTTTCTATAGCCCATGTGGGTCTTCCCTACCTGCTGCCATTTGCAAGGTTGGTTGTTGCAATTCAAGTCCTCAACAGGCCCAGGAAAACATCAGTGGAGTTTTAAACTGACTCTGGAGCAAGCTGTTTCTGATAACAGGACAAGGGAGAAAAAGGAGGCAGTGGAAACTGCCATGAATAAAGATAACACGTCGCCATGTGGGTTTGTTTTTCTTTTTTTTAAGGACTCTAGAAATCTGTCAACAGGACACACTGAAGGGCAGCACCTCACACACAATGCTAGGTACAAACGCCTGCATCTAGCCGCTGTACCGCACCTCGCTCTCACCATGTCTTCCTAGTCCCCAAATACTCAGCCTGCTGAGAAGCATATAAATGCTGAACGTGAGCTACCTGAGCTATTTATTTCATTAACTGATATGCCTTATCTGTTGCAAAGCTGAAGTGGGGAGGCCTTGAGAGAAACTTTTGCTGTAAAAAGGCATGATTACAGCCACTGCAAAGGATGGATGCTTCAGAGGAGAAGTGAAGGTTACTCTGGCAAAGGCAGTGTGGGAACTTCTCTAGGAAGCGGGTGCTGGTACCAGAATTCAATGAAGCACCCAAGATGTCTCTCAACACCATGTATTCAGCTGATGAAATTGCTGACTGATTTTTAAGGAACCATTACCTATGATGATGATTAAAAAAAAAAAAAAAAAAATCAGCACTAGATGAGACACTGTCCTCCAAGCCCATTCTGGGGATTTTTTTGGTCAAAGGACTAACCAACTCAAACCCAGAGGTTTAGTGTGCTTTCATTTCATCTGAACAACCCAGAAAACATATTGTCTTGCAGGAGCATTTATTCAAAATGGGAATTACTAGTGAACAGTGGAAGCTCAGAGAGAAAATCAAGTTTGCGTCAATCAGCTATGTAAAGAGCCATGCTAATCCAATCAGGCACAAAACAACACAGCAAGTGCTGTCTTACACATCCAACTGCAAAATTATTCAGTCATTATCAGCTGCTTCCAATGCTAAATGGGCAACAACCCAAAGTTATTTGGGGAGCAACCAAAGGAGGAAAGCACCAGAAAAAAATGGTCTATGCACAGACTGGAACAGAAATGAAGTTTCCTGGCTGTTATTTTGATGAGACACAACCTCTCCCTCTACTGTCTCCTGCGGCTTCTGGCCAGACAGCAAGGGATGGCTTTACATTTAAAAATACAATGAGCATTGAAATACTGTTTTTTACCTTGATGAATGCAGCACATTAGAATTGGAGAAGGTAGCTGGACTTGCAAGGCACTGACTGATCTAACAGAGAAGGTGAAAGGAACCACAAGAGAGGGAAAGAAGCAGGAATAATGCTGGCTTGTCCCAGAAGCAGCCCCCAGCCCCAGCTCAGGGAGACCTGGCCTGCAGACATCTCCAAAACATGTTCATCAGAGCAATGCAAGGGAATGCATGGTTCATACAACTGCCAGATGCAGGAGGCTCAGGACAGCATTTCCTCCTCTGTGCGATGGGAGAGAGCAGCTCTTTGCTTGGTACCCTCCCACCAGCTGCAGAGTCCCCTTCCTTCCCTCTCTGGTCTCCAGCAGGGTTTTTGCAGCGACAAGGCACACAGCCCTACACTGTGGCTGCCCCTGGCCAGCACAGCGCAAATATTTTGCTCTGACTTGCTCTGGAGGCTGATCTGCGTGTGCCTCCGGGCAGAGCGATGAGCCATCAGGGCAGGGCAATCTCTGGGAGGACCAAGCCTGGATCTCCTGCTCTGCAAGACCAGGATGAGCAGAGATGCTCCGTCAAGTGCGTTCTAGGGTTTTTGGGTACTTCCATGAACTAGAGGACTTTGGCATATCCAGAACTGGGTAGCATTTGGGTTATGGGTTTTCAGAACTGCCACCAGGGCAACAGTTACTGCACTAATAATAATGGTTAAAACCAGAAAAAGCGCTAGAAAAAACTATTGGAGAGAGTCTCATTGAGATTTGCCATTACTGGAAATAACTCCTGGTAGGCCTCTGATGTTCTGCCAGCCTCTTAAACAGTTTAAATATTTACTAAAAACACATGAGTGCATTGTGAACCTCCCCCAGGGGAAAAGCAAGGCAGGCAGCTAGAGCCCACCCTGCTGCCCTGGGTATATCTGATGCGATCTCACCCACTTCACCATGCAGGATCGCCGTGCACAGGCATTTGGAGTAGACCAAACGGTGTGGCAACCCCTGCTGGACGTGTTTAAGCTGGGTTAAAGTTTCTAGTCTAATTTTGTCCAAAAAGAGGGAAGGGAAGAAGAATTAAAGAGAATGGGTGCAGGTAAGAGGTGGCAAAGGAATGGATGTTGTACCTCCGCAGCTAGAACTCACCCCAAAAAAGGTCAGAGCTATTTCAGTAACCACAAAATATAAAAGTTAGGCTGAAGCCTGCCTAGAAACCTGCCTAGTAACAGAATGATAAATTAAGTACATCTACTTACGGTATCTGTATGCTGCAGCTTTACAGGAGTGTTTAAGGAAAGTTGGGCTTGGCCCTGGCCTGGGGCTCCCGGCTCACCAAACTCGCCCCTGCAGAGGGTCCTCGCTGCAGCAGCAGCAAGGCACCCTCCACCCACTTTCTCACAGGATCACATCTGCAGCATGTGCAAAATTTAATCCCAATAGGTGGCCAGCTGCTAGTCCTTCCTAACATTCTGAACCTTGCTAGAATTTCAGTGGTATGCTTTTTTCCCTATGTTTCTAGAATTACACTAATTACGTATTTCTTTCACACAGTATTTGCATTACAGTGGTTTAATTCATTTGATGTAGTCCATAATTAATATTTTCAGTAAAGTGCTTTCAAAATCCCTCCTTTGGCATACTCTGCTCTTATTGTTCCCAGCTCATGTCTGGATTCCCTGGTGTTTTTACCATCTTAGCCCCACATGTCTGGTAAAGCATGTCTTTGCCAAACACACACAGAGAACTCCTTTGCATACCCTTGAGTTTAGGGTCTTTTTTCTGCCTTTGACTGATAAAGTCTTAGAGCTATTTGTTGAAGAATAAAAAGCAACCTTTCATACAGAGTTTTTTTCCCTAGAGAATGTCAATACTTGTCAAACATATGAAAGCACGATCGTGTGCATGCTGCAGGGAAATGCAAAATCAATTTGTGTCTGTCATATTCTAACTGCTTTTGGGAAATAGCAAAACAGGGAAGGCGAATGCCAAGGTCTCTGAACTCACAAAATCGCCCTCCTTCTCCCACTGAGGTCTATTTCTAAGCTGCCAACAAGAGAATAATTTGAAAATCAGTTTACCTTCTGTTTCCTCATTATCCATCCTCATATTTTTTCATTTTTCTGACTGGCCTCTGAATACAAGATTTTGAAGTGTTTCAATCACTGTAACCTGCCAATCGCTGAAAGACATAAATCAAGGCTGGCATGTCTCAGGAGCCCTTTACTCCTCTTGCACCTGAGGAAATGAAAAGGTAGAAGTTGTATCTCACCGGCTGAGGCAGCTCTGCTGAAGTTTTCCGTCTCATACAGGCGCTAGAAACTCCATGGCCACTGGGTGTCAGCATCTGTGCTTGGACACAGAGGAGGAGGAAAGCAGGCGCAGCATCGCTTCCACCAGGATTCAGTATTTAGTGCATGAAAATTAAACAGAGGCACTGTAAGATAGATGAGGTTTTTTCTTTTTGTACTGCTAAGCAGAGAAGTGTCACACTTTCACTCCATCATTCAGTGCCGGGCTGACTGCCTCGTGGCATCGTGACCACAGCCCAGCGTTGCTGCACTGACCAAAGCTGCGTCTCCCATGGCATGTGCCAGCCAAAACCAGCCACTGCCCCTGCCCTCCCTCCCACGCTCGTGCCACTGAGCACCCACAGAAATACCCCATCGGCTCAAACTGGAGGCTCGGCCGAGAGGGGACTGCGCCCTGCTGTATGTCCCTGCCTCACTCTGGCATCAGGTCCTGCATCCCTGAGACACCATGGGTCTCAGCACCCATCCCAGAGCCTCCACAGGTCTCAGCACCCATTCCCGAGCCACTGCAGCTCTACAGAGTACCTAGATCTTGAAAGGATGTAAAGTGGCACAGCTCTTCTGGCCTCAGCTTCCAGATGTGGAGGCTTTGGGAGTGCGGTAACTAATGATATCATCTAGAATCTAAAGAGCTTCATGGGCCATGGCAGGTTTGCAGCTCACTGCCTTATGCAGCAGGGTATATTTGAGAGCACTGTCAAGCTCTTTATGTCTATGTAGAAGCCGAATTTTCTCAGGAGGGTCTGTGGTTCTCATAGCTTCAAGGCAAACAAGTACAGCTGATGCATGTGCTTAACAAAACTATTTGAGGCAACATATTGTGGCTGAACTGTCTGAACAGCTGAAACGGCTCTGCAAACTCTCTGTGTCAAGATCCTCTTTCTGGAGCACAGAGAGATAAAACAACCAGCTGAGAAACAACGGCTACCACAAGGTTTGCACCAAAACCAAGTATTTGCCTCCCTGCCATCCTGGGCTACTTGCCTCCTGTACAGGATCCCCTTCCAGACGTACCACGGGACTGTTCTGCTCAGGGAATAAAACGCCATTTATAGAATCATAGAATCATTAAGGTTGGAAGAGACCTCGAAGATCATCGAGTCCAACCATCAACCCAACACCACCATTCCCACTAAACCATATCCCTAAGCACCTCATCTACACGTCTTTTAAATACTTCCAGGGATGGGGACTCAACCACTTCCCTGGGCAGCCTGTTCCAATGTTTCACCACTCTTTCAGTGAAGAAATTTTTCTAATATCCAATCTAAACTTCCCCTGGCACAACTTGAGGCCATTTCCTCTCGTCCTATCGCT
>NW_008796175.1:2342459-2381178 GCF_000699145.1 Aptenodytes forsteri
CACCTGTCTAAGCTGTGAGCCGCCAGCTTCTCTAGGAGAATGCTGTGGGAGACGGTGTCAAAGGCCTTGCTGAAGTCCAGGTAGACCACATCCACAGCCTTTCCCTCATCCACTAGGCGGGTCACCTGGTCATAGAAGGAGATCAGGTTGGTCAAGCAGGACCTGCCTCTCATGAATCCGTGCTGGCTGGGCCGGATCCCCTGGTTGTCCCGCTCATGCCTTGTGAGCGCCCTCAAGATGAACCGCTCCATAATCTTCCCCGGCACCGAGGTCAGGCTGACAGGCCTGTAGTTCCCCGGATCCTCCTTCCGGCCCTTCTTGTAGATGGGCGTCACACTGGCAAGCCTCCAGTCGCGTCCGGGACCCCCATTTCAGCAAGTGTTATGCCACCAGACACATTTAAAAAAAAAGAAAACTAATTTAAAAATCCTAAACGTGGCCTTGACATTTCCTTTTCTGATGGCTCTGCCCCAGAAACAACCTCAGTGTTTAAGCAGGTCTCAGTCCACGGAGAGCTGAGTGCAGGCACATCCTTAAGCCTGGGGGCTTGACAGGCATGGTGGCAGCCCTGCTGCAGTCCCTGACGATGCATGCACTCATCTCCGACAGCAAGGAGAGCCTGTGCAGCACCTCTGCCTTCTCTGAGATACTGAATTAGGCTGCATTGCCCTGCCTTTGCTGGAAGGTGCGAAAGGTTGCCCCAAGTTCCTGCAGCTGCAGTGGGGGGATTTGAGCCATGATCATCAGTGATCATCTGCTAACTTTTTTTTCTTTCCTTGCCTAGGAAGCTGTGAATAGAGGTGGTAAAGGCATGTCACACCTTTGGTGTGCTTGGATGTCCCACCTCACCAAAGCACGAGGAAGTAATTTTCATTTAGAAAAAAAAACCCAAGTAATAAATATCAGGGTTTTTTTTACAAATCAGGGAATGCCTTCCTTTAATAGAATTCACTTGTCTAGATATCTTTATGATTTAAAAACAAACAAAGGGTGGCAGAATATTCTTCACTGAAATTCATACAGTGGTGGAGAAAACATGCATACCAAACAGAAACATGATGTTCTTGGGAGAGGAAGCTCGTATTTCAAGGCTAAAATCTGTAAACACATCAGTCCCTCACCACCCAGGCACAGGGTCAGGCTCAGAGCACTGAAGAGCTATTTATCTGCCCACATTTGGAAAGAAAGTTTGCACCGGAACGTATGCCAGATAAACTGAAGATGCCAAGTGCCCCGTGTGAACGTGTGCCGCTGTAAGTGTCCAACCATCCCCAGCTCCGTCCTGCTTTGGATCTGCTGTCCATCCGCCTGCGTGATGACTTCTGCACAGCAAGCCTTTTCTGCCAGTCTGCTTGTGCAAAACCTGATCCTCACAAGGATTGCAGCCTCCTGGCTGCCCTTCGACATGACGACCTTCCCTCCCCAAGCACCCCTCCCTGCGTGGCCATGACACACAAGTGCAACTTCAGTAATAGCAAACATATACAAAGACTGTGTTAAACCTTCCGGTGCATACAGCTTTCTCCATGGAATGGCTACAGAAAATTTACACAGGAGAAGAATTCAGAGACAACAGATGCAGGTTCCCATCCTTTGCACCCTCACAGGGTCTGACCGCAGAGCCGGGGCCGCCCAGGGAGCCTGGGAGAGCTGCTGTGCCACCAAGAGGTCCCCATCTGATGCATAAAGCCCAAGACAGGCTAGTCCTTGCGTTTTATCTGATGATGTTCCAGCTCTTAACTGTTGAACTGGAAATATGTCCCAACCTTTGGGACTCTCAAATTGGTCTTGGCTGGTAACTGCCCAGAAGTTTGTGCCCATGCTGCCAATTTATTTAGAAACACTCGCACTGAGAAAACAATAACCTTGCTGCCTGCCAGGTTCAGCTGAGTCCACTTTTAACAACAGAGAGCTTAAAAGGCCAACAACACCGTTTATTTTACTGAAGCAAAAGCATGAAGTTCCCGGCTGCACAGTTGGAAACACAGCAACAAAGAAAAGCATTTAAGAAGTCAGACAGTGCAAGCACAAAGCAGGCTCTCAGTCCTTAATGCTGCATTTTCTCAACTACACCAGCTAATGGCAGCCCAACAGGACATTACCTCAATGCTGCAGCTCCCCAGAGCAGACTGAGACTGGCTCCAATAATACTCAGTGTCCACGAAAATGCTGTTGTGGGTAAATAAAACTTACTTACATGACTGGATACAGTCAGGCTTGGGCTAGCTAAGCTGGTTGATTCTGGATCCTTCTGAGAATGCAAATGAAATATTGCTTCATATAATTTGGGGCTGGCTCAGGGCTGGGAACACACAGCCTTTACGATCCCTTGACTTCATATTGTCCTACTTGCGGGAGATGCACTGACTTGGCATGGCCTCGCCTGCCTTCCTCCAAAATTGCGGCATTTTTCATGGCTTTGCTAGGACTTGGAAGGACTGTAGCACAAAAATAGTGTTCTTGCTTCAAGATGTTTGTTCCTCCCATGCTTTGGGACATGTCGACAGGGAGGCCAGAGGTGCTGCTGTGCAGATGGCTGGCTTGGTGCCTGAGCTCTGCCAGCTGGGAGGCTGAGGACATAAGGGCTGAGCGGGGCCCTCCCGCTGTACGCCTATAGCATAAATTCCTGCGTGAATGCAAGAGCTGAGCCCTCAACAGCTTTTCAGTTGCTGTTACTGCTGCCTCACCAGAAAGTGCAGTCCCAGAGCTGGAATACTCCACTTGTTAGAAACCAACTTCTAATTCCTAGTTTATTTCTGGCCCTTTTTGTATGCCATTGTTTTCCTCTAGCCTAAATAGCTCCCCTCCTTCCTTAGTCGGAACAAGCACTCCCTGATGTCCTGATGGAGAGCTTTCTTCACCCATCTTTGGCTGCTAGGAGGAACAAGCCAAGCTTTCTACTCTCTTCTTATTAAAAGGGCTCTCTATGCCCCTGCCTATCCCCCCACTGTGCCTATCACTGGGGCTGCTGCTCAGGCCCAACACACAGTCCCGTCTATTTTTTAATGCAGAAGTGCCAACTAACTACAGCAAGAGGCAATTGCATTCATTTACCCTCAAGGAGTAAAGATCTGGCTAAGGAAACACACCGTTTGTTCACCATGATTTGCTGCATCACCTGCTTTGTTGCACGGAGTCAGTAACACATTCCACTACTTTGCTAAATGCCATTGTAGGACAGCCTGATAGAGGATGCAGGCAGTTTTCTCTTCAGCAACAACTAGGAAAGGTGCAAGGTAGACCAAATGCTCATTTGAGGGTTAGCCCACCTGTGTGCTACCCTTGTGGCTGCGCTGTAAAACGAAGGGGGAGTACTTAGCTGAGGGGGCTAAACATTGCCATGGCTTCACAGGTGGGTCACTGAGACCTGTGGATCCTCTCTGAAGACATTTTGGGACATGAACTATTGGTGCATGAACAGGGGAGGAACCCCCAACACAGCTGAGATCTCTGCTGGGCATTTGCACTTACCCGTTGCTTTGAGCAGTATCATGTCCTTTGGGAAGTGTGGGCTCTGCAGGAGGGGCACTGTAGTCTTCCTCCCCAAAAAGTCACAGAAGAGCTGTTTTAGCCTTCAGTCAGGGAAAAGGACCTTGATTAAAATCTTCAGTGGCTTTGATGAGCATCCATCACCAGCACCTGCCTGTTCTTCTGCAGGAGGAGACACTAACAGCAGCAGCACACACAAATGTAAAATGGCTCTAAATTTTAACAAATGCAACCAGGCAGTGGTCTAACAGGCACCAGCCTACAGATAGATTGTTTTTAGTGTATCAGCAATTTAAATAACTCAAAATGCCACAATTAGAGCCTATTAAAAACATACGTTGGATAATTAGGCTGTATTTTAATTAAACATTAATTTATCCAATTTGTTGAACTAATTACGATTCAAGCACAGAGAATTTCAGAGCAGTGGATTTAACATGCCCCTGTGTGATGCTGCATGATTCATTTTTCAAGTCACCTAAGTGTTGGTAGCCCACTGGAGTGACAAAGCAGCAGCCATTGTCCCAGGAAACTGCTGGGGAAATTGTATTTATATGCTAAGAGATCCTTTGTTTTTTGGGGAACAACATAAAGCAACATTCATGAGAGATGTAATACATAACAAGGATTGCTTCACAGTCTCAATTTTCCACAATAAAAACTTGTGATTTGTGTCACTGCTAGACACTTATCCACCTGCTAGGGCCCTCCCCAAATCTTTGAAGTTGTGGCCCAGGAGGCCAGGCTTTTGCAACCTTTTCTGCAGTTGCTCTGCTCAGCAGAGAGTGGAATAAATCCTGCCGGGCAGCGTGCCAGGACACGCTGTGCCGGGTCATAAACAAAGCACCCTCCCAGAGGGAGCGTGCAGGAGGGCTGCCTGGAGCAGCATGCAGCTCAAGGCACCCTGCACTGCCAGACTCCCTTCCCATGTACCAACACACCCTCCTGCCATCAGCAGAACCCATGATTTAGGACAGCTTCAAGCAAAATTTTTCAGTGTGTAGCTCATGCACTTGACTGTTTGTTAAAGATCTTCTGGTGTGGTTCTTTAATTGGCAAGCGTGCCTTGCTGCATTGATTGTCTGTCTCATATTTATCTAAAATCACTCACCTGAAGACTCTCCATCTCCATGTTGTTATGGGATTGCTGCATACCTGCACAGCTGAGAGGGAATGACACATCACGTAGATATTTTGTTGACTTCTGACAGCTTCAGAGCACAAGTTTCAGTGTGGGTAAAAGCAAACAAGCAGAAGCCCTGAGACTCAAAGAAAAATGAGGGAGATGCAGAACAGTCAATAACAACTTCATAGTTAAAAATGAAAAAATAAAAGCATTTTTTGGTACATGCACCCCCTCCACTACATTATCACTAGAACAGCCCACATTTCACGGTGACACCTACAGCCGCATTTGATCTCCTCATCACAGGTTTCCTCCCCAGCTGTTCAGCTATTCCCACTTTTTCAAGGGAAGACTGAATCATGATGACATCGCCTGTTGCTCTCTGGGGGCTCTGGGATGTGTGTGTTCATGTGTGCAGATGTGTGTGTACATCTGTCCATCTCTGTTCTGCTGCACTTGCCCAAGGCTTGGTGGTCTTTGTAGGCTTTTTCCCAGGAAAAACCTCTGATGCCTTTCCTGCCCCAGTCTGAAATGGAGACAAAGCCAAGTGCTTGGCATGTAGCTATCCTAATGATACTGTGATCCAGGGAGGAAATCCATCCAAGAGATATCTGCATCTTTATCACATGGCGGACACTGCTTTTGGAATGCCAGATCAGCATAATTTGCAAGAATATCAGACACCCTTCATTAGCGCGAAGCTAAACAATATTTCTGAAGAGCTGCTTGTGGTTTGCATTTTTTCTTTAAAATATGTTTTTCCTTTGGAATTTGGGCCTCCATATCCAGGGCCCTCATGGCTCCAGCACATCAGATGACTGCAGTCAGCCTGCTGACTTGGAATGGAAAAGCACTGGCCGCACTCCATGCCAGTGATGAACCTCTTTGTAGGGCTGTCCAGCAGAAAGGCACTAATGGTTGACATGAGTGTCTCTATAGAGAAAAAGGCACTAACCACACTGTTCACACTGACTACTCACACATCACCTGACATTAGTATCTTTAAATTATCATTCAGATAAAAACTATTGCTGACTCACAAGTCATTAAAATAAGGAGAGCCATGCTGAGATGGGGTGCCTTGAGGCTCCTCAGCATTGGCTCTGAACCGTATTGCCTCTCAAATGCCATAGCCTCTGGGTAGCTGCTCTTATCTTCAGCGAGCACAGGACTGAAGGACCAGACCCTTGTCCTCAAAGGACAGCCTTTGAGGCCCTCAGAGGTCACCAAAGCCACCACAGTGACTCCATGGATGCTACACCCCAGACTTGGCTGTGTGGGGCAACGTCACAGATGTAGATGAGTCAGCTCAGGTCTGGAAGCCAGGTTGCTCAGCCACAAGGCTTTGTGCCTGAGAAAACGTGGCCAGCCTTGCTTCTGGCCTCTGGTGGGGAAGGCTGAAAGCCCCTACAGCTCAGGAAGGTGCTAGTTCAGGGGCTGACCCCACGAGTAGACTTCCTGATGCAAGTCAAACGGGGTGGTCTGTTTGCTGGGTCAGAGCCTCTACGTGCACACTCAGTCTCGCAGGCAGCCTGCCTGCACATCTCCCATCTGGTTTGGGAAATAAAGTAACCAACATGTTTCAGCCTACAGCACCATTTCCAAGGAACTATTTTCACTTGTTCAGTCCAAACTCAAAACAAAACACAAACTATTCATAAGACAAAACTGTATCTGAGCCAAGGTTTGAGGACTCACACAAAACTTCCAGTGGGTACTCCCACCAGGCAGCACCAGAGCAGGGTTTATTGAGGCACCACCATGGTTAATGACTACAGCTCAGGAGAAGCAAAGCTGCTGCGGGGACAACCTGACTTTTGTTAAGCTGCAGAGAACTAAATCCATTCTTCAGATTGAGATAATTCAAAAAATGTCATTTGTAACAGTTATTCCTGGAGGGAGCAAGGAGAAGAGGGGGAATAGTTTATCACTGTCTTCATGTTTAACGAGTTTTGGGGTTGGAAGTGTTGGGATATCTACTGACACTAATTTCTGTGATTAAGCAACTGTGGGTCATACTTCAAGCGTGGGAGGAGAAGTGAAAGTTATCCTCATCCTCATCCTCATTTTTTGTTGTTGTTTTGGTTTTTGGTCAGGACATATTTTTCACTCAGGAAAGATTTTAATTGGGGACAGATGAAAGAAAGAGAGGGCACGTTCATTTATTTATTTTCTGATGGACCATGAAAAAAAAATTGAGTGATTAAACCAACAAACTTTCTTTAATAAATTAATAGCAGCATCACAAAACCCTGATGTGAATGACCCAAAGGAAGTTGGGTAAGTGACAGTATTTAATCATTCACAAAAATGTTATCACCCGCTGGCCGGGAGAGAACGCAGGCGCTGTAAGGCAGTCCCCTTGTCTGTTTATCTAAACAAGTGACATACATCAGTACGGGTCCAGCTGAGTCGCAATGCTCGACATATTTACAGTTCTGGTGCTGAATTTTTAAAAAACATTTATAAAAATTCTGTAAATTCTCTGTTCAATTCCCATTATTTACATCCAAATATAGTAGGTTCCCTTTTTGCCCATACAACAGAACCGGCAAGGGTAAGACATGAAGGCTCCTATGCAAAGACAATGCCTGTGTGTGGACTTACACTGAGTTTGAGGATGCTGTGAAAAATGAGCTATTCACACATGACCTATTCACACATGTGCTAGAAGCTAGTGTAATTCAACTTATTGCTAAATGCTTTCAAAGTCTGTGGTTGGCTTTTAAATATATATATGTATATATATGTACACACACATATATACATACACACACATATACATGTTTGGAAAAGATGTGCTATGAATTCACCCAAGGGAAAATAAGAACTTAAAAAGCAATGTGATCTTTCTGATTTTTCTGTACTGTTTGAGATAGTCAATCTAACTCAGAGCAAAGGGCAGTCACTGAAGGCACAAGTTTGTGTCTCTGGCCAGTCCTTTTCCTACTGGTTACCAGACTTTTTGGAGAGGCAAGTGGATTCCTGAGCATTCAAGTCCGTGGTTGTATCAGCAGGCTGGCACATGGTGCATCTCTGCTGCCTTCTGCAAGCAGTAAGCTACACTCTGCACTGGGATACCTCGCCTGCCTGCATGGAAGTACTATGGATTTTTCCCAGGAGGGGATGAGGGAGAAGAGAGGACCATCAACTTCAACACATCAAGCTGGGAGCAACCCAGCAGCAGATGCAACCCATATGTTGTGGTTGGGTAGTGGCCTCAGCAAGGTTGTTGCTGTACACAGCAATGCAACAGCACAACATTATGCTAAAGCACTAGCAGAATTTTCCATTTCTTCTACAAGTTAATTTTGGTGGGATGAACACAGCAAGCTTAGAGTACAAGCAGTTCATGTTAGTAAAATGCAATTTATCCATGCCTAGTGTAAGCTTTCCTGTTCTAAGGATTTTCATAGCCAGAGGCTGTCAGTGATGCTAAATGCATCCATGTTAGATGGGCACTGCAGCATTTGTGTATTAGTTAATGAAGATGTAAATACCTTATGGGTGATATCTGGCATTAGACAATACTATACACAAGGAAAATTGCATGAGAGGCATCACCCCAGAGGCACAGTGCCAGAAAGACACAATGCCTTGGAGGGTTTGTCTACACAGGAACACAGAGGAAAATTAATTCAAATTATACATGGTGTGAATTAAAAGCAGATTACTTAAACTGCATTAAATCCCAATGTGGATGCTTTCATTAAGATGTAAGTGGCGTTAATATGATATACTATAATTTACTTTGGGAGTGAAATGGAATAAATCAAATTTAAAAGTTAATCCAGATTAATCTTCCATGTAGACTAGCTCCAGGTCTGCTTCCTTCCTGTCCCTGGTCATCATTTGCTTTTGAACCACATCACCAGCAAACCATTCCAGTCACATACTCTGTCCAGCTCTGCCCACCCCCTCCTGAGACAGAAGAAATGAGCAGGGACCCTCGTTTATGCCTCTCTCCTAAGCATCCCCCAGGGAGGTGTAACCTGCACCTCACAGCCTGACCCCGACAAGCACCACACGCACAGCAGCTTCTGCTTTACACCCAAAGCAGTGTTTTATCACCAGCACTGCAAGTCCCAGGATGTTGAAAAATAAAAGCAAACAAGCCAAGGAATAAATAGATGTGAGGACCGAGAAGACAAGAGCTCTTAAAAAGCCAGAGCGCTCTTCTCCAGGTCAATCAAAGACCCTGATCATTCAAGCAATCTGTGAAGGCAGTGCCATCCACACTGAACACAGCTTGCTCCATCCCAGAGCTGATGATTATCTATAAGACCAAAGGAGGGCTTTTTATAAATCTGAGGCACTCCATTTATAAAATGTTTGAAGCAGATAACTGGGGTTTGCTCTGTTTCTCATGCTTCTTCTCCAAGTGTGCAAGCGATCCCAGCCAGGATCGCAATACCACACCAGAACTGCATTCCCCACCTTCCTTAGGGGAGCCAGAGCCTCCTGGGGAACGGAAAGAAAACAGCAGGATTGGAGAGGGAGTCAGAATTTAACTGAGGTCCTTTGAAGTGCAAGATTGCCCCAGTATGGCAGCAAGCCACTACCCGTAACAGGACATATCTGGCCAGGTGCCTGCACAGCCACTACGCTTTCATGATGTCTCTCTGCCAGGTTTCTGTACAGTCTTTACACGGCACAAATAGGGGTGAGGATTTAAAGTATATATTTACTGTCAACTTGAAAAAGAAAGTTATACTGACCAAGTCTAATAGCATGTATTTGATATATAACTATTAACGTGCCATTCTGGACTCCAGCAAATGCCACCTGAGATAAATATTCAGCATTTTTGTTCATGCACTGGAAGAAGAATTCAAACATTTTGTCCATGACATATGCAAAGTAACTAATAGTTCTGATCTAGTATTAACAGTAAATATAGAACCTTAAACTTCACTGCAGTATATTAATATATATGATTTTAAGTACTGGACTGGAAAGACAACTCTTTTCTTTTAAAAAAAAAACCTTTGTTCAGAATGCAATATTTACATTGTCCTTTGAACAACACTTACATTTTTACACAATATATTTTGGCTACAGGTACACCGTAGCAAAAGGCTGTGTGAACCACCTTTACACACAGCTCACTCTTTCGCTTACAACATTACAGCTGTTTATGGAGAGCTCTGAAGTCCCTGGTTGCATTTCAAGGCCCTCCTCAACTTCATCTAGTTCCATGCTATTGAGTTCATTGCCATTTCGATAACTAGTTAAAGTCAGATCTTTCCCATATAAAGCTGTTGAAGCAACATTCAGACACTGATTCTGCCGCAGTGCTGATTTTTTACTGGTCTTGTATTGGCAACGGATGTAATTGGAAAAAGCCCTGCGGTATGTTTTATTGAAGAGTGTGTATACAAGGGGATTAATCCCAGAGCAAACATACCCCACCCAAACAAACACATCAAGGAGTTCACTCAAGAGGTCTTTATCACAGGCTTCCTTGCAAAGAACAGACATGACATTAGTGATGAAAAATGGGCACCACATGATGAGGAACAAAAAGAAGACAATGCCCAGGACCTTGGAGGCTCTTCGCTCATTGTTGATGGACTGCATAGTTCCTTTCCGAAAAAGAACTGCCTCTTTATTTACAGGAGAGTTCAAGTGAGATGCCCCCTCATGATTGTGAAGCATTGAAATGTTCTCTGTATTGTTTTCCTTCTTGAGGCAGTTTACGCTGCTCCTCCTCTGCTTGGGCACCTCTCCACACATGAACACCGTTGCCTGTCTCTGCAGCACCTGGACGGTCAGGCAATACGTGATCACCATGATGATGAGAGGGATGAAGAACGCCATGAAGGATCCAATGAGGACGAAGTTCTCGTCATTGAGGACACAGGTCCCATTTACGAACACCCTGGAGTCATCCTGCAAACCAATGACCGGAATGGGCACAGATATCCCTAGAAGAATGAGACCAAAAAAGAGTTGGTTACCTGGATGGACGGGGCTCCAAAGAGGCAACAGAGATGATGCAGGTCCTGTATGCATTCAGCCCGCTGCCTAAAGTTGTTTGAAAGAAAAGTTACTACTCCCAGATGGAAGGGAAAACCTCGTGTAACAACACTCCTGGGAGCGCAGCTCCAAGGCATGAACACCCTCCACCACAAACAACTGCAGCTCTGCTGTGCTCCACAGCTGACACAGCGAATGCAGCGTAACTCCCTTATCAATTTCTTTTTCTAGCTTTAATTGTGATTTGTGGGTGTAGAAAAGGCAGTCATTACCCTGCTCTGTTCCAGCTGGCCACTCCATGCCTGCCAGTTTGGGGGTGGTTGAAATCATTGATATAGGGTAGAGAGTAGCAAACTTTAAAGAAGAAGATTATCAAAATCTGCAAAAGAATTACAGCTATGAAGGTTTAGAAGCAAGTTTCTTAAAGACGTTAAAATAATCCTGACTGATAGAAAAATGGCCACTTTTGCCATGGCATCACAGACACACGGAAGAAAAGCCCCTGGCTTTCTGGGTCCTTATTGACTATCTCAGTGCAAGTAGACAGTGGTTTCTGCAAGCTCTGCCTGCCCAGGCATTTCATCCACAGGCAGTGTGAAACTGAGAAGTACCACAGAGACAGTCTTGCTTGAATTCTTAGAGAAGGCAATTACACAGTCAAATGAAAAGGCTGCAGCATGCATCTGCCTGATTCCTATCCCTCTTATCTTGAATACAGGGCTAAAAACTGGAACAACAGGCAACGTGAGAGTAGAAAAGGTGTAACTAAAATGGTAATCCAATTGACACGATGGTCTGAAATCAGAAGCCCAGCTACAAACCCTCTGGCTGAAAGGAAGGAAACTTTAAATGATTCAATTATAATAATAACTAGAGCACAGCTTCCAGCTACTCCTAAGCGCTAAACAGACTAATAAGCCTCAGAAATCACTGCACTTGCCAAGGCAGTTTCTCTTGTATCCTGGTGGCACAGCACTTTTTACAGTCATGGACTTAATGGCAGACAGGTGAGATATTAAGAACATTTTGGATCCCTTTTCCTCTTCAGCATCACCCAGCACAGCTTGTTTGTCCAGGATTTCAGGACATCGGGCCTTTCTGAAGCAGAAGCTGGAATCCTGCATGGAGGGTCTCTGCAGACGGCTATGTGTCCATGCTGTTTGGCACATGGGCAGAGCAGGCAGCATGTCAAGCCCGGAGCACGACTGTCCGGGACTGCACATAATAGGACGCACCCATGGCTAGCTGCTGGCTTGTCCCTCTCAGAATGAAGGAATGAAAGAATGAAAGCATTTGAATAGCTCTAGTTCAGATGCATTTACTTAATGTCCTCCAACACTGTTTTCCTCTAAGGAATATATCTCTATACCTGCTCTATTCTACCTTGTGAAAGTCATCAGCAATTTACTGTGGGGACAGAAAGAAGAGGGAATACAGGACTCACGCCAGACTACTGGATCTCACTCGAATATTTTTCATGCGTACTGAGATCCAAGCCTTGTCCCTTGATCTGTGGCGCTCAGTCCCACAGCAGGACAGACTTCCAAAGAAATATGTCTAGACACAGCCAAAACCAACAAAAGCAACAACATATTTTGGAATACTACAACCTATGTGTATGTGTGAACATGGAAAAGACATGGTGGGCCAGATCTAGTTAGACCATCACGGGTTCATCTAGCCCTGTCTCTTGTCTTTGGCAGGTACCGGAAGTTTAGGGCCAGGGTACAAAATGGGGCACCTGTCAGCATTATAGATTAGAAAATTCCACAGCAAGAAGTTGCATCCACACCTTGTTTTTAAAATAACCTTTGAGAGACCTATCTTCCGTGAATTCTTGATCGCATTTATAGCTCCACAATACTCAGCAGCATTCAGTTCCACAACCTATCTGTTTGTCATGTGAACAAAGTATTTCTTGCTCATTTTAAATTTGCTACCTGATAATTTCCTCTGACTCCCCTCAGTTCCTCTACTGTGAGAAACAGTGAATAATTACTCTCTGGTCACCTTTTCTGCCTTCTCAGTGATTTTATAGACCTTTATCATCCCTACTGTCTGATATCTCTTTTGGAACTGAAGAATGCTGTTCTATTTACACTCTCCTCATGCCAAACTCATTTTATGCCTTTGATTCTCTTTCTCCATTTCTTTTCAAATTCTTCTCTGTCCTTTTAAAGAAAGGAAAAAACCTGCACATCCCAGCAGTTAGAGAGTAGCAGAATGTCCTTTGTTTTCCCCTTTCTGCCCTCTGGCTGCCTGGCTGTCCGTGAGCACTCACTCTGCAGACATGTCTGTGGGGTTGGCCATGCCCTTCCTTAGCTCCTTCACCTGAGAAATAACCAATGCTGAGGCCATTGTCGTGTCTGGATTGCTTTTTTTGGGGTTGCTGTGAACAGCACAGGTCCTAGAACTAATCCTGTGGGACTCTGAATTTCTAAACAGAAAGAGTAACACGCTGAAGAGATTAGCCAGGGCACTTTTCCCATTCCAGCTAACTGTTTTCTAGGATTCTGAAGAATACATCTGCAATTTGTCATTACATAAAATTAACATTTGCCAGTAATCTAGTGAAGGAATTTCTTCTGAAAAGTAATGACTATAAATGCCTGCTTTGATTATAGCATGTGTTTCCTTAGCCCAAGTGATAGTTCCAGGATTCAGTCTTCTTTCCTTCTACATGCTAACGTTTATCAGCTTACCCTTGGCAAGGTAGTTCCCTCCTTTCTGTAACCCCTGTTACCTTGCCTGTGCCAAATCCCTGTGACTGCAATAACCTTCATCCCATCAAGCCACTGACTCTTTATCATTAAAGACATCTTTCTAACGCCTTGGCTCCATCAAGCCACAGACATTTGGGAAGTGGTGGGAGGTGGACAGAGCAGTCTTTACACAAAGAAGAAATCTGAATTAGATCAATGGCATTACACTGGGATTATATTTGCATGGATAATTTTATGCTTTAGAGACCTCTATTACACATACGCTTTGAAATAAAACTCCAAAATGAATAAAGGTTCATTCATGAAGTAGTTATCATTTAATTTAGTGTTACTGCTTTAGCCAAGGGAAATGAGATGAGGTTTCGGGATATCTTCATGGTCACACATGTAAAGTACATTTGGGAAGAATAACCTAGTTCTGGGATATGATGAATATACAAATCAAAAGCACTGATGGCAGCCTAAAACTCTGCATGAGCATGAGATACCTCAGCACTGATGACAGGGAATGAGGAGGTAGCTGCTGTAATGGAAAAGTGTCCCTCACCTCTCTCATAGCAAAGTGGGATTTCAAACTGAGAAAGCACAGAAAAGAGAGAGCACCAGGTCTCTGTTTGCTCTTTCCTCCAATCCAGGAAAATCCCATCGTTAACAGCAGTAGGAAGAAAGATGCCCTCGGAGGAGCTGCCAGCACACATTCATTCAGCTGCCAGCTATCCTACAGCACTGCTGAATGAGCAGCATTACCCTCATCTCAAATGCTTTTTTCTGCCTCACACTTCTCCTTTGTAACTCATTCTTTAATATGAGGTTTATCACTGATCCACCCCACAATCCAGTCCTAAAGGTAACTAAATCTGTTACACAACTTTGGCAACAGGGACTAACTCTAGACCACCCTAGTAGTGAGAAGTGAAGTGGAAGGTCTCAGACACCCCAGAGGGGCTTCCTTCATGGGGGATTACTGCAAAATTGCTACTGCCACAATCCCAGATACACAAATACCTGCTTGCAGACACAGCTCACACCCTGGCCCTGATTTCAATAGGGTTACCCTGATCAGTATGTGCTGTGCGTACCACTAAGCATTCCCATGGCGCCTGAACACGGGTAAACATGAATGCCTGCCTTACTTGAGTTCAGCTGTTTGAACAAGCACAGAGAAGGCATTCCACTCCACTTGACTCAAGCAACCCACAGTACTGACACTGCAGTTGTAACTGTTCATAATTTAAGAACTAAGGTCAGCTGGTCAGAGAAAGACAAACTTACTACACCAGTGCAAGGACGGTGAGTGCCAAATCAGGCAAGAGGCTCCGAAGCCTACTGCTGTCCAGCCTTACTGCTGTACAGCTCTCCGAGCCCCAGTGCCGAGCGTTTTGTGAGCTTTTGTCTTGTGCCTGAGCTGACACACTCTTCATCAACAAACATCAGGCTGATTTAGTGAGCTGAGGTCTCCAGCCTCGGAGGCGTTTTCCAGTTGTGTCAAATAACCCTAACTAAGGCAACAGCGAGTTCCCAAAGAGAAGCGGCGTTGTTCCAAAAACTTGCAAGCTAAAAGCTTTGCGAACTTATTGCATATCACACTTTGCTCTTCAGAGCAAACTTGGTCCTCTTGCTTGGTGTTTGAGCAGTGCTTAGGGCAACTGATTTTGCCCCAGTAAGAAGAGACAACCAGCCACCACCAGCCAGCAAGCCATGAACCAGGTCCCTGCTAGACTCAACACTGGGAGCTCTGTGCACCCTTCTGCCAGGCAGCAGCTTGAGCAGGACATCTTTTTTCACCACAGCAGTTCACAAGGGACAAGGTGAATGTGATTTTTTCTCTTCTCCCCTCCTTTAGCCTCTATCTGACAGAGCAGTGGGAAGCAAGACAGAGAGAGATCTTCCGGACTACAAATCCAATTACAGTTGTTGTCCTAAGTGCTTCTTGTCAGCTTTAAAGATGTTCTTAAGCCAGCAGAACAGTTCACCAAATGGGGCTGAGATGATCCTGTGGACACAGGGTAACAGATGCCCTTCACAGATTCTCAATTAATAAAACAAAACCCAAATGACTACAAATACGGCTTTGTAAAACATTTACTAGCTTGCTCCAGAGAAAAAGCCAGCTAAAAAGTCCAAATTGACATTCACAGAATTTAGACTTAAATGAAGAACAATAATGTGTTTGTGTTTAATATCTTGTTTTCTTCTGTGAAAGCCCATGAGACTGATAGAGATTACTGGAAAGATGGTTATTTCCACTAAGAAAGGAAGTAATTTCCATTCTTTCTCACAACATTCTTATACAAGAAGATATTTCATTTCCTCCAGGGACAACCACCTCACTAAAGAAAACAGAGGGTTTACTGCATATGGGTTTACTCTGTCTTTTCATGTGTGGGATTCACAGGGCCGAACATAAGAGGGGTCACATTTTGCTGCAGGTACATGGGCTTGGGAATGCCAGGCATCACCTCTCTTGGTGTCAGCACTGGATTCAAACTGTGGTCCATGGCAAGGGCTGTGCTGATGCAGGTGGGCTTTGGACATTGCTACCATCCTCCTGGTATTTACACACAATGTAAAAAAAAAAAAAAAAAAACAAACAAACCAGAGAGAAAGAGCTGTGTGCCAAAAAAGGCTATGGCTGCCACAAAAGCAGTCTACGCTGCAAAACCAAGAACACTGCTGTCCATGCTAAACACTGCGTGTTTAAATCCATATCTTTAACCTCATATTTATTATTATACAAAATAAACGTGGGTTACAACTTTAAGAGACATTCACCTGAATGTTAGCAGCTGCTGTAACTATGCATTATCGTTAAAGTCTGCTAGAGGAAATAGGAACTGACTCCCCTAACCCTCTCAGAAAAGGGAAAAGAAAACTAAAACAAATCTGTTTGGTTTCTTAACAGAAGTGTCTCACAAAGTGCCTGCACATTTCTCTAATAATAACTAACAGACACCAATAAATAAACCCCAACAGACAGTAGCCTCCTGACTTGCATTGTGAAAGAAAAGGCACCAGTGTCAGGAAGCAAAGATCTTCAGAGGCAAATTGAATAATGTGGGCTTTTGAAGTGTTCAAAACCACAAAAATTCCATATATTGCCCATATGTCAGCAGACTAATTGCAGTGCATTTCATGTACTAATACAGCAACAATGCACCTTCAGGGCTGGATTAGGTCTAGTTTTAATCTAACTATTCTAATAAAGCAACAGTGCCAGCCTTGTATTGGTTTAAAGTCAAAGATAAAAGGGGGCTGAACTTTGAAGGATCTCCCTGCCTGCAATGAGCACAACTGCAAACAGGGGAATGTAATTACTGACTGTGCCTGAACAAGCTGCTGACCTTTACTTAAACCTTGTGAGAGCACTGAACAACCTGAGCCCAGATTGAAAACCAGCAAATGCCAGTAAAAGACAGAAGAAATAAATTATTTTCCCACCTGCCCTTCTATTTTGTTAAATTACTTCTCTTGGTTTGTTCAGCCATGTGTTTCCAACGATGCATTTGAACTAAGGGGGATGGGGCTCCTGCTCCTGCTCACAGCATACCTGCTACCAGGGCTGGGCTTCCCCAAGAAATCAGTGATGCCTGAACTGATGCTCAGTAGCAGTAACCTCAAACAGGAGACACGGGCATCTCCCTTGCCCCTGGGAATGGATGTGGTGGGATGGTCAGTCCATCTTCTGTGCAAAACACTTCACAGACTATCACCATCTGCTGCTGTCCCAGGCAAAATATTTCACTGATGTCTGATGACAAAATCAAACCGATCCGGGCACCAGTGCCTGAAATCCCTAGGTAGTTCCCTTGCTAAGAACTCAGCTTGTTATCAACTGCTATGATCTTCCTCACCCTGATAACTCTTGCTGATGTGCTAGGGAGATCAATGCCCCTCTTGGGAGTCACTGAACAAACACTCAGGCAAAAGCATGCCTTTAGAGAAAATAACCTAGTAGGCAATTCAAATGAATGGGAAACTGAGGCAGACAAAGCCTTAGTGTCATGCTCTAGGCCATAAAGCGAGGGTTTCTGTCTCACCCACGACCAGAAGATAGGCCTGAAAAAGTTTTATGAGCACAAACCTGCTCTGCTGCTCCACCAGAAGCAAGGACTAGCCTGGCTTGCAATGCTAACGCCACCTCTGCGCTCACTTGAGGCTGACAAAAGCTATCAGGATCGCCACCACTGCAGCACCTCTGCCTACAGAAATCATCAACTATGACCCTCATGCTCATGAGGGAAGAATTTCAGTCAAATATACACTGTCAGACATTTAATGTCAACCATAAAAAGGCAAAAATACATTAATACAATTTTCTTCCAAATCTGGAGAGAAGCTAATGCTACCCTCTCTTAGGCTTTACTAACATGCAACCATTTTTCTCAGCAATAGTATTACTGTCCTTCTCCCAAAGCAGTGCTTGTCATCAGGAATTTGTACGCTTTTCCAGGAGGTGAAAGCTGCCTGTCTAACCTTTGCTTTGCCAGTGATAGTTGTCTTAACACTGCTTCCTTGTCTCCAAGTGATGAGCCACAAACAGAACCAGCCTGCTTGGTGGGAAAGGTTTGAGCAAAATCCTGGTAACACATTTTGACCTTCTATTTGTTGTCTTCTCCATTAGCAGTGTTTTTGCCTTTTTTTTCCATGAAACGTGTCCAAAGGTTTGTTTGCTAACCAGGGCCTGAAGCCTGCAAAGAAATTCATGGATGCGTGCTCCTATCCCAAAGCACAGTCTCTCAGGAGCAACCACTGCCCAGCATGGAACAGAGAGTGCTTAGGAGCAAGTGTGTCTCATCAGCAAGCACGCCATGGGAACAAACAAATGCCTTGCTGAGAAAGTCACTGATCCCAGAGACACACCTATGGGCAGAAATGCAAACCAAAACCCTAAACATGCTCTAAACCCATGACCCGAGGGAGACTGTGTGAATTACTTCAGTTCCCCTTTACCTCCATGCACAACCTTCTCTTAGCCTGTAAGGAGACTACAATTTCTTTTAATATCCGTGGTGCCACTCCAAGCACGTTCCTCAAACTGAGTATCATTTCCCACCGGGATTATCCCCGGTGAGATAGGGGAAGGCTTAACTGATACCTGGAGGCTCTTTAAGAACATCATTAGGACAGCTTGCATGCATGGGGCTACTCAGCCTGTGTGAGAGAGGAACACTCAGGACAGAAGCAAAAAGCTGTTAGACATAAGATCACTTAATCTGAGATGAGCATTTACTGATCCTTGCAGTACATGTCTTTCGTACTTCTATAAATAGATCTCCTCAATAAAACAATGAAATAGTATGAAAGTTAAATGGGGATGTAAAATTCCTTTTCAAAGTTGAATGGTTTATTATATATACAAACCCCAGATATCTACCTGGAATCGAAATTATAATATCATTAGTGAGTCAGAGAGAGAATGAAAAGAAAAAAGTCCAATTTTAACACAAGACATATCATTGTATTACCATAATTCAACAGCACTTTTCCTTTTTTTGTTACTTATTCTGTTTTCAAACAAACAAACAAATGAAAGACATGGGGTCTGCTTATGGCACTGATACAAAGAGCAGAATTTAAAGGATGGCCTTATCTCAGTCACTTATCAAGTAAATTGACTTTTACTAAGTCAATTAGTAAGGATTGACTAAGGATGTAAAATTGGGAAATTGGTAGCATGTGTAATTTTTTTGGTGCTTAGTAAATGACCAAACCTTGAACTTTCTGGGAAGCAGAGGAAAACCCCTTTTGTGCTAGCAGCCACAGCCACGAGGGGCTCCAGGACTAAGGATGTAAAATTGGGAAATTGGTAGCATGTGTAATTTTGGTGCTCTCTAGTAAATGACCAAACCTTGAACTTTCTGGGAAGCAGAGGAAAACCCCTTTTGTGCTAGCAGGCACAGCCACGAGGAGCTTCAGAATTAAAATGTTTTACTTATTTTCATATTAGAAGCAATGTGTGTGCACCCTTCCAAATCACTGAAGTTCTTTCATTCACATTTCCAAAGTGATATTTCTTTTATATTAATATTACCCAGTTAACACTTTCTCCCATATCATACGGTGTGCATTTAGAGTTTGACTAACTCCTCATCACTCCTGCTGAGAGCTGCATGGGGATCTCTTCTCTTGGCCAGGGTGGTCCAAGGCCACCTTCCTCAGAGCAGGATACAGGGAGTCTGGTGAGATGGTTAAGTCCACGTGTTACTAGTGAAAACCTTTGCACCTGCAACTGTGCAAAGTCTGAAGTCTTGAAACAATATCAACATTCTGCCAGCAAGCTCACATCTATAATTTATTTTCAGTTTCAATCGTGTGGATATTTCTGTTGCCTACATTTCTATTTCCAGCCTCAGCACAGTGCTATCTATCACAAAACTCATTTTTACAAGCCCAGCACTTCACAGCACCCACTTTTTCTCTAAATGAACACAAAAGGTCTTGCTCAGGTTACATTTGGTAAAACACAGGACAACTGGCTGTGATGTACTTTAATCTTGAACAAAGAGGGCTTTGGAAAAGACCCATTCAAAAAGCAATTTTCAACAGACAGGAGGACTCTGTTATGTTCCCCTGCTTAAAAACCTAATCATAGGCTTAGGCTTGTGCAACCTGCCAAATTCATAGCTCAATGAGCAAAGAACCTCTATTATATATTTTGCTGTCACCATTAACATTTCAGGAAAATGGAATGCAAAAGCTACTAAATTAAGATAAATTACATGCTTTTTACTTCCTATTTTAAATTCTGATTCAGGAACTGAATTCAGAATTCTTTACATGGGATGCATTTAAAAGTTTCTTCAGTCCAACTGAAGCAGGATTTAGGAAATGCAAACTGACCAGCCTGCACTTAAATGCTGCTTTGAATTTGATACTCAATCACGTACGGAAATGCACAAATTCTTTTGTAATACTTAATACTGAAGGGAGGGTGAATTTACTCAACCTATTTCATCCTCTTGAAAATCACATGGGATTTCATCGGGCCTTTTCAAGTGAGAAGTAGGTAAGAGCCAGAAGACAGCAACAATACACTTTGGGTGAGTTCTTCTCTTTCATTCCATGTTCAGTTTATTCCTGTGTCTGTCACATTTCTAAATTCATTTATGAAGTAAAAATAGTTATGCTAAAATAAGCTAGATACATACCAACAATACTTTTCTTTCTCCATTTAATGCAACCTTCTGGAGAAAGACCAAGTAAATGGGTAAGCCCTATCACATGCACTGGGGAGGGTGGAAATCCAACATTTCAGTGCCCTGAACAGACTCTCTGGGGAGTATCAATTCTGCCTGTATCTTCAGAAAAAGGAATGCAAGCAAAGACTCCCTGGGCCAGCTGTATCTGCATCAAAGAGAACGAACAAAACATGAACAAAGCCCAGACGTGCTGTACACCCTCTCAGCTATAATCCCAGCAAAGGAGGGCACGCAGGTACAGCTGTAACACATCTCCCTTCCCAGCCTCGGGAGGGAAGCGCTGCCTAGGGAAGTCCACCAAAGCATTGTGCACAGCAGACATCCTGCTGAGCAACTGCTCACAGCTTCTTCCTAAAGACTTTTGGATGCTGGGGAATAAATGCGGCACCCGTTGCCTTACTGAGGGCTGATGAGCCATGTGCCTGCAAAAGGAAAGTGCCATTCCATCTCCTTTTCAAGCTATTTCTTTTAGTGTTCATTATTTCATTTGTTTCACATCCTATTATAAATGCAGACTTGTTAAATGTCACCTGAGAAAGCTGGGCAGGGGTGAGGTATTTGCATTCTACAGCAGCACAAAGTCACCTTGCTTATCCTGGCTGAGTTACTTTTGTCCTTGAGGGACAGTAGAGCCCATAATGTTCCTATTTTCCATCGTCCCGAGCCCATTCCCCACCCAGTAACTCCAGGAAGAGGTAGGTCTATGGCTGTCTTTACATCTATTTGGTCATGCTCCAGATTTACTTACTAGTCTGCTTACTCAGTGAACCATGCATGAAGTACTTGTTGCCTTACTTTATTCCTTGGACCCATAGTCCAAACCAAAACTTAGCGCTCAAGGCACTTGTGCAGGCAGCCACATTCAGCACTAGCCAAAATTTCTGAGGGTATGTCTGCAACATGTAAGGCAACACAGGCAAAAATCTGCAAGTTAGCTCCGGAAACGGAAGGAGAACAGCCTTATTGCCCAGGTTTTGCAATGTGCTACTTAATGCTGCTGACAGATTTGTGTGGCTCTGCTACAAGGGGATACCGGGTGCTCCCTCCACGTTATAGTGCAATACGGGGCACAGACTCTGCGCTGACTCTGAACTGCCCGTGCAAATCGAGCCCAAGCATCCTGCACGTGAAGTTGTTCACACATGACTGCTTATATACTGAATTCAGCAGCTTGCTTTCCTATGCCAAACAGGCAGCACAGAGTTTAAAATAATAATTAAAAAAAAATCTTAAATTAATTGATTAAACCCAATCCAATTTCACTGTGGCTTGTATTACCTAGACGAACTGTAGCAGGCCTGTGACACATGAAAATTCGTTTCTAACAGATATTCTTGTCATATTCATGAGGAGAGAAGGTATATTTCCCTTATTTTTTTGCTTTTTTCCATAGCCTTTTTCCATGGCAAGCTTCTTCAAAAGTGCAGCACCCAGACATCCAGTATCACATTCCATTTCTAAAGCAGGCAAAGCCCAAGAGAAGTTAAAGTACCTGTAACATGCTTTTCCTTGCAGTACAGCACTGAAAGTGACAACCGCTTTATGAAAGAAAAGCTAAATGTTAAATCTTTGTAAGACTGCATTTTATTTAAGCAAAAAAGTCAATACAGCAGAGGGAAGTGGTCATACAATTCTTCTGACCCTGCCCCAAATGTCTCTTTTATAAAGCACATTGAAAGAATTCCCCCAAAAATGTTTTTCTTCACATAATTTCTGATTACAGTCATCTTGCTACCATTTTTCCTTTTCTTCCTTATTTTACTGCTGCTTTATTTATCACTTTTTATCAAAGTGATACAAAAGTGTCATATTTTATGTCTACTCCTCATTTACTATGACTTCAAACTTGCTAGCTTAGTACTAGCAGCAATCCAACTGTGGCAGAATATAATATAGGCTATAAAGCCTGTGCAAGAGCAGTAAATATCTTGCTGTTAGCCTGCCTTCAATTCTGCGCTACTTCACTTAAACCACTACCACAATTTGAGCGAGTTTAACTGCAGCAACTGCAGTGTAGACATGTCATTTGTACTGGCTGGGTTTTCCTTGCAGAGTCTTTGCTAATGCTATTTTCTGCTTTGTTTACACAGCACTTTTATAGTACCATTTGTCTGTGTTACCATCATTATCGGCATATTGATATGTACACAGCCGCAATGCTTCAGCATTGGAAATGGTGGTATTCTGAAAAATGACTACGTATTTTGGTCACTGACCAACCTCAATGAAAGACTTCTATTTCCCAGTAATCATTTATTATATTCAGGCATGCAGGCCAGGTAAATTAATTTGAGTATCCTCTTAAAAATCCTAAATGAAAATTGGAGTAACGCTATCATTCATTAAGACACAGTTAAGATCATGAGCCGCATTGCTTACCTATGGATATGGTCCAAACTGCAGCAATTTTCATAATAGCCTTGGTGCGGGAATTGAAGCGGCTGTGCTCAATGGGATTGCGTATTGCTACATACCGATCAAGAGAGATGGCACAGAGATGCATAATAGATGCAGTTGAAAAGAGCACATCTAGGGAAATCCATATAGGGCACAACTGTTTAGGCAAAGGCCAAGCATAATCTGAAACATAGAGAGAAAAGAAATGAAAGGAAAAAAGAAAAGGAAATAATTTGGGAAGCTAGGCCATCATTTCTGAGAAACCGTTGGGATATTTTAACTCTACGATACCAGTAAAGGACACATACATGAGGAGTGGACAAAGAAACCTCTTGCGGGGCCTCTCTCCGGGCAGTCCCTGGCTCCGGACACTCCATAAACCTGTAGCCAGTTGCCACACATTTGTTTTCCATGACCAGTAGCTAAAGGCAAAGGAGCATTAATTTGGCAGTGCTTCCAAGTGACCATTCTTGCTCTGTTCCTCTCTCTTAACCTTTCTCCCATACCTTTACAAAATCAGATATTACATTAATTTATAATTGCCTCATCACATTCTTTTATGGATTGCATAGCGCTATATGGCATTAACTTCACTCAAATCCTTTCTAAAGCTCTCTTGATATGTACTTCTCAGCTTCTGTCTGCTGAGGAGAAAGGTAGCAGACAGTTTTTCTACACAGTCTAACAACTAGCTAAATGACACGACTTCACCTTAAATATTCTCCCCAGGCAGTGTGCCTTAATAACAGAGGAATACTTGCCTCCTTACAGAGCAGCTGGGCTTGAATGGCTGAAATTTGAAAACTGTTTTCAGGGTAGACAGAGCTGAGTATTACTCTTTACAGAAACAAGTATGCCAGGAAACTGAACAGGCTAGATAGCTACATCTGACAGCAGCTGGCATGCAGCTAATTTGGGTGCCTGCACTTATTAATCAGTTTACTCAGTGCTGAAGCTTGAGAATAAAAGTGACCCAGAAAGATCCTCAAGGGGCACTGGTATTTAAATTAAAGCTCAGAGAAAATTGATTTGTGAATGATACTCCCATGTTAATGCCCAGAATGGATTGCATGAGATCAATAACATGTCCTGCCAAGCTCTGGGCTTCTAACACGCTTATCAAAACAAATCAACGGTATCTATAGCAGCTGAAAACATGAGAGACTTCATAAAAGTTGAATAATGAGATATTCTTGTGTCTTCATTCAGAACATGGATATCTAAAGCAATCTTGAAGTTTACCCCAAGGATCAGACACATCACTCTACAGAATCAATGTTATATTATTAAGAACGATGCAGCTCCATCCTACTGATCTCGAATGGAAAGGGAGAAACATTAGCCTCAGAAAACATATTTTGAAACAAATTGCCCAGCCAGGAGAGATACAGGATACCTTACGTGCAGAAACCCAAGATGAACTGAACCAGAGCAAATTATTATGAATTGTCCCAGCAAAGCCCAGGAACCCTTCACAAAGAGCACGGCAGAACGAGGTGGACACATTATCTCATTTTACCACTGGGAAACCCACAGAAGAAATGCTAAGTAACTCATGAAACCCACACAAGACCTCAGCTCTGGGGAAGTAAACCTTTTATTTCAGCAAGTTTGGACCACCCCTACTGATGGACTGTAAGTGGACTGAAATCCAAAGTAGCAAGCATTTAAGAGGTCCTTATCAAAGTAAAGCAGTAAGTAAAGCACTTTGTGGCTGGAGCATCTTTACTTTAAAAGGTGCTTTTTTTTAAAAAAAAACCCTCTGCTGTACAGATGAATTGAACTTGGTCAAATGATAACTCAGCCCCTTTATGAAGCTACGATCAAATTCTGTGCCTCCTGCTCTCGTTCACACTTTGCAACAGCTTAGGACATCGTTGCCATCAACCTGCAATTGAGCTCAGAGCTCCAGCTAAGCACACCTCTGATTTGCTGGGTCTTTAGTGGTGCCTCAGTGAATGCCCCAGGGAAGAAGTCTGATCTCCTTCAAGTGGTACCTGTGCTCCCTGTACAACCCCAGGCTTTTACTGCCAGCCCAAGCTAAAACACATCCAGTCACGCTTTATCCCTCGCTACTTCTCCCTCTGAGTTGCTAGAGCCAGCTTTCTGATACAGGCTGAAATGAGCTATGAGCACAAGACCTGGAGAAAAGCACCGGGGAGTGTGCCCTGATGGATGAAGCGGTCCCCGTAAATATACGTGGGGTGATCATGACTGTGCAGCAGCCTCTGCACAGAGGGATGGTGGTGGTGGTGGCTGCTCCTCCCATCAGGTAGATGGCCAGGAAATCTCCGGTGTCTCCAGAAAGGGTTGCCAGGCCTCCAGGCTCCCTGTGCATGTGAGCAACTCCAATCTGATCTATGGCGCTGCAGCGCATACAATCTGATTCTTGACATTTGCTAGACATGGAAGAGGTTTCTACAGCAACCACCTTTTCAGCATTATTGAACGATGAATAGCCTCTCTTACTTCTTCCTTCGAGCTACCTGAACACTTCCCATGACTAATTCCCCCTGGAACAACTTCTGCTATTGATGTGAACTAGGCAACAGCATTACAACCAAAAAATTAGCAGAAGCAAAAGCGACAGTAAACGTTCATACCCGTGGTGTGAGGTTAGTAGGTGTCGCCCGCTGTCAGCCCTGGCACTGCAGGAACCACAGCCACCAACAGATCAAAGTAATGCTGCCCAGAATTACTGCCCAGACAAACTGTCAGGATGTCTTTAAAGATAAAGGTGATATGAGAGCCCTCCTAATGGCTAATCCTTTTAGTCTTTACTGTCCCAAGGCACTCCATTATGCTTCTACCTGAAGAGGCAGTTATATGAGAAGACATTTTACTTTCTCAGGAAGTTTCCTAAAATGATCTGCAATAATAAAATGTCACTCTGGAAATTTGTAGAATGGCAGCTTGTAACGCGTTACTATACCTTGATAGGAAGGGCATAATATATATCCTATCTCAAAATGCAATTACTTTTAAGTAAGCATGGTGTGTGCATTTGAAAAACACCTACACAGCCTGCAAAGCCAGTAATTTGTACAAAAAGAAAAAAGTTTATTCTAATTCTGTTTTGAATAAATGTACAAAACATAGGAAATGTGCCCTATGTGCCCCTGTGACTGGGCCAAGATACAAACAAGGATTAAAAAACCCGATTCTGTTAACGATGTTATACCTTTAAAACAATCTTATCCTCAGAAATATTCTAGCTGCAGAAGGTAACATTCCTCTGATTTGTTCTATTTTCTCTCATTTCATACACAAAGAATAGCAATTACCATATATTTAGAAGTGCAGATGACTGAGTGAAATGAATTCTTGGACCCCAGCACTTCTAAGCTTTAGTAATTGCATTTCCAATGGAAAGCATGCAACTCAGTCCGAATTTGGCTCCAGAAAGAATGAAACAGTACTAAACACCTGGGTAAGCAAAAAACGAATTCTTTGTAAGAAACTCTGATTTTTGTACCTTGAATTAATCTGTGCCCTTAAAATCAGTCATATATTTAATGCATTGGCTGATATACCAGATAGGAGAGTGCTGAAGGGAATTAGATGAACCCAGCAGGTAAGAACAAAAGGCGATATTTCTTTACCCAGTGTGTAATCAAGCTGCAGATTTTTTTGCCTCCAGACATTTTGTGGATGCTAGAAGTTTACACTGGACAAATTCATAAAGAAAAGTGTATAGAAGACTATTGCAATGATATTACATTTAGATCAGTGTTAGCTTCTGGCTCTGATCAGGATAAAAACACCGTGCATGAAATCCTGGAAGGAAACTTCTGCAGAATGCCTGTGTATATCACTTCAGCCTCCAATGCTGAATAGCATCTCATAGAACCTGAGATGCTGTCATTCTTCACGGGAAACGTGGGTCAAACACTCATATTTAACCAGTAGTCATGGTCCATAGGTGGGATTTCATCTCCCACGCTGGGATGAAAAAGCAAACCACAGTTCCTGCATGTCACTGAACAGCTGAGATGAGCACCAACTGTTGGCAGCAAAATACAGAAACTCAAAAGCATTTTGGCAAAGTCACAGACCATCTCTGTGTGTAGCTAATTCGCTGTCGGATGGGAGTTCCCTTAAATTTTTTGTGCTTTCTATCAAGAAAGATGGCAACAATGAAATTTAATCACTTCTGTCAGAGGTTTTATGCATATGGTAAAAAGTGTTGTGTAACACTGTTGTTATGGTCATTGTGCTGTTCACTGCATGAGAGTCAAAATTACCAGCCACTGGAGCAGGAGGTGACTGAATAATCCGAAACACAGCAAATGGAAGCAAATTTAATTATGTCGAATGGTAAAACAGAATTCCTCCAGATTGTAGGAGAATGGCTGAACTGAAAAAAAAAAAAGTGTTAGAACCTGCAGCTGAAAAGAAACTGTGGGACTGCAGAATAGACGGAGGCTGATACAAAACCCCTTCCTTCTCCCCAAAGCCTCGAACAAAATCTCATGAGCTTTACCCAGCTTTTTGTGCTAAGCTGGAGTAGACAGGAGTTGTGTGTACACATGCAGACGAACATACCCCATGCGACAAATGGACTGGCTCACTACATTTACATTTTAAAAAATTACTATTGTTTGTACATATTTACTACTTCTGTAGCACAACCTGCCCCAGGATACCTCCTGGGAATATGCAGTGTAACACTCAGGACAAATCTGGAATAATAGTGACAAAATACCTGCTTACACCACAATGAAGTGAAGAGTTATGTAAAATTCATCCCTGTAGCTTCAGAAATTTTTCATGGTAAACTCACAGTAAACTGCAGCAATCATTTATTTTCCAACCATGAACAGGAATTTGGAAAAGGCTTCAGAACATATTTGCTGTGTTTAGCCAGTGCCTTATATCTATCAGGGTAGATAAAAGGGTAAAAATCACCCTTCAAAATCATACAGGAAGAATAAGGGTATATTTTGTCTTTTAGGCTCATGATGACATTTTACATATATATACACACATATATATAATGTGTGTATATATATGCATATATATAGGAAAAAAACAGAGCTAAGAGGTGCAGAACTAAACAGTGCAGAACTAGAGATGCTTATCTGTTCAAATTACAGCCTCTTTTAATGTTGTCCGTTGGCTTGGCCAAAAACTAAAATACATGTAGTATTTCTCCTTTTGGGGTTCTGATATTTACTGTATTTATGTTTCGCTTTAACTACTAGTAGGCGTGAACGAATTGAACTAAAAATGGTAGGAAATCATTGTGTTTGAATGAATCTTAATCCCAGTACAAAGCACAATTTCTCAGCAGTTAACATGGCAACACAGCACATGCTTGAAGCACCTCTTGATCATCCTCCAGCTGCCACAGATCTGTTCCAGGCCATACACTGATCTACTGCTCTCTGTAGTGCCCTGACTCTCGGAAAGGTCAGTGACAAAAATCCAGGAGATGCCTTACCTAATTCCCTGAGAAATGAGGATATGGCCTTTCAAAATGAGAAGAGTGCAATGCTCAATAACGGCGTTTGCTCAGGTTTCCTTGCTGTAACTCAGAGCAGCACACAGACGATGGGAAACAGCAACCCAGAAGACATACCCAAAAGCTGTCACTTTCCGATAGATTTTGCAGGTTTTGGAGATTCTTTCACACATTTCAGGGAAATCCACTGTTGTGGGCTGTGGAAAAAAGCCTACCCTTGCCCACTGCTAAAAGTCTTTTTACCCCCATTGCACCATTAATGTATTGCAACTGAAACATTTTATACTAACCAGACTTTCCAGTATTCACTTTAAAGTTTCATAGCTGCCACAGGCTTTACAAAAATAGAAAGCAATTACATACAGTTTCAACATTACTGCATTGCATTATTCCCAAGGGAATGAAAGAATTTAAATGATTCTCTTCTCTCTCCCTTATCTAGGAAGTAAAGTATTTCTTATCCTGAAATACCACATCAGTAAGTGTAAAGCTATGTCTCTTTTGCTAATTTATTTCCTTCAGATTTACATAGACAAATGACTCGGAGACATCCGTATCACCCTGAGAGTCACACAACTGAGAGTGCTGAAAATCTCCATCACGACTGAGAAGTACAGAACATCTTGCTTGACCCCCCGCAGTCCTCAGTGATTACCAGCATGTCCACAGAAGGGATCATGCGTGTGCAGCCAAGCTTCCTGGCTAGAGGAACAGCTGGTCTCAAGGGCAGCATTGCCAATGCTTCTGATTTTATCATCAATAGAGTGAAATTTAATGTTTTTCTGACATATTGAATTCCTGGGCACTGGGTTACATGAGGAATTGAGTTTACCTTTAAGTTTCTAGCCTGCATTTTTCTAGAGGAAAAAAAGGCTATCCTAAAGCTATCTGGATCCCTTAAATAGCACATATTCTAGCACAGCCAAGCACAGGGACATAATCTACACACAAAGAATGAAGATGCCTTTTAGGAGAAGGACTGTATTCTTGAATGCTGCAAGTCCAAAAAGGCTTGAGGGTCCCAACAGATGCTCAGCTGAGGTTGGGCTCTCAGGTGATATGATGGCTAAGAGGGTGGAAGAGACCACCAAGTAAGAAAAGGAGGGTGACACTGTGTCCAAACACTGTGTTGGTGAGACCACTGCTGGCACTCCGCACTTGACTCGAACCTCTGTGCCTAGAAGATGTTATTTTGCCATAGTTCAACACTGCACAAAGGATTTACTTGAGTCTGTGCCACTGATCACATCCAAACTGGGCCATGCCACCATTCCTGAACTTTGGTTTTCTTCTGAGCTATTCGTTTTTCACCTCGTGGAGCCGTCAGCATGGCACAAGTGGCCCTGGGGCAGGGAGCAGCAGGCAATGGGCCCAGAACAGTGTGGTCTCCTTCGGAACCCCCCTACCATCAAGGGAAACCCTGGCAGAGCTGGATGTGCCTCCAAAGGTCTTTTGATTCTTGCCTCACGAGTTATAGTGATTAATTGATGTGACTGTATTTTATTGCAAATTAAACAATTGCATCCATTATGCTGTTCTGAGAATTTTAAACAACTGTGTTAGATTTTGTTTTCTATCCAGTATGGCAATGACTTGCAGTCTTGCAAGTCTTACAGGACTTGTAAGAAAGAAGCAAATTTAAAGCCAGAATGGATGTAATTATCTGATCTAGGGAAAGGATGCTCGTATATCATTTAAGTAATATTTTAAATGCAAGGAGCCAGCTTTATCACATACTATACTTAAAACAACCCTGCTAATAAAATGGGATGTTTGCTAAGAAGAAAACATAGAGAACGGCAGAAGCCATCCCAAAGGCAGCATCTCTTCTCTTAGGGAAATATCAAATTATTCTGGTGCAGTCTGTCATTCCATGAATCCACGTTACATTCATCTTCTCATTTATTAGTGGAGACTAAAACTACATTTGAAGTCAGAGGAAAAATTTCTAGGCTCAATAATGTTCTTTGCTCACAGTTTAAGCATCTGTAGCTGCATCTGGAATTTTTTATATTGACTGATACGGACAGTTAACAGGGCAATGGTACAATTAATTGAATTGTATCACCAACTTTGTATAAAGGGTTTCTTACAGCATTTTAACTCCAACAGAGATATGAACTCATCACACAATTATGAGATATAAGTTCTTCATTATACTTTATCTAAATGAAACCACAGTCTAATAAAATATTCACACCAGTAAACATTTTCTTTTTACTGATGTTCTGTATGTCAGCACAATGGCAAGACAGTGGCCTCTCCTTTAATTTCCTTCACACACGTTATGGATCAACCTTCACCCATTATTTAAACAACTAATAAAACAACAGTTGAACCAACACCACACCGGAAAATAAGCCCATAAGCAAACACAGACCCCAAATGAATACCTTCTAAATGTAAAAATATAAATATTTTCAAAAAAAATGTTTCATAACAAAGTGCACAAACATGTGACAATAACAGGTGGTTTTCCCTATTTTTGATGAAATTGAAAAAGATCCATCATCACAAGAAATAGCTGCCAAAACATACAGACCATTTGAGGAAACTAAAGTTCAGAACTGAAAATGATGTGGCATTATTCAGATTACAGCTGGCTGCTGAGCAGTTACCTTAGTTGGAACAAAGAAGCCATCTGCTCAAACCCAGAGTTTCTAATATCAAATAAAGCTTAGACTATGGCTCTACCCTAGGACTGGCTCTAGGGCTAGTGAGAGGATATCATACAGAGGGGATTTTTTTAGGTCTTTGGTTTGATTTCAGCATAACTCAGTGGCAATTCAGACATCTGTGCCATCTTGACAGCTGCCTGGGAGCCTACCTGGGATTAATCCTCTTTCTCAGCTCGGGCTCCCTCCTGGCAATGCAGCTGAACAAACTGGCCTCTGAATCCTGATGAAATTTTGGAAAGAGACATAATAAGGATTTCCTTCATTTGATGTAAAGGGTTCCATATTCAGAAAGCACAGGTCTGTCATCTTTAACTACCCAAAGCTTTTACTAAATATTCCAGGAAGTTGGCCAGTTTAATAAGAATTGACGTATTTACTCTAACCAACTTCTGCAAATCACTAGCATTAACTGTGAGCGTACAGATGCAGATGTCTTCAGGAGTTTTGTTAGCCTGGTATACCTTGCACGCCCGGTCAGTAATTTTTTCCCCCTTTGGGGAGGAAGTAAAGAATATCTCAGGATATAAAGTATAATGTGAGGCCAAAGCAAGTTCTGCAGTTTGAAAAGCAGCAGTGATTTTGCCACCCATTTGCTCACAGGCTGCTGGATGTGACCAGGGTACAACCATCGTTTTGGCCCTTGTTCAGCGCTATGCTACACTTGCACCAGTCTAATGCCAATGGAAAGTGCAACCCATGCTCACGTGCTTTGATGACTTTAGGCATATTAAAGTAGTTCAGTGAGTCAGCTTTCCTTCTTACTGTACACTGCACCTTCCTCAACAGCAGGAAAGCTATTAGGGACAGTGGGTTAATAATCTGGCTGAACTTCATGCCGGTGTGAGTCACAGTTTGCTTGTCTGATGAGGTTAAAAGCCAGTACAAGCAGTCAGTGAGACTGATAATGGCAAGAAATCACTTCAAGCAAGGGAAATAAGCCATATTTTGGAGGATGGAACACCTCTCCTAGGGGATGGAAAACCTCCACTATGAAGAAAGGCTGAGGGAGTTGGGGTTGTTCAGCCTAGAGAAGAGAAGGCTTCAGGGAGACCTTATTGCAGCCTGTCAATACTTAAAGGGGGCTTATAAAAAAGATGGGGGCAAACTTTTTAGCAGGGCCTGTTGTGACAGGACAAGGGGGAATGGCTTTAAACTAAAAGAGGGTAGATTTAGACTAGATATAAGGAAGAAATTTTTTCTGCTGAGGGTGGTGAAACACTGGCACAGGTTGCCCAGAGAGGTGGTGGATGCCCCATCCCTGGAAACATTCCAGGTCAGGTTGGACAGGGCTCTGAGCAACCTGATCTAGTTGAAGATGTCCCTGCCCACGGCAGGGGGGTTGGACTAGATGACCTTTAGAGGTCCCTTCCAACCCAAACTATTCTATGATTCTATGATTCTATATTTTGGCCACGCTCACAGATGTTTATTTCCATTTCTGATACTTCTCGGAGCAGAGGACTTGCAAAATGCATCCCCTGTTTATCTTCCTCCAAGCCGATGGGCATATCTGATTCTTTGTGATTGTACAGGTAGAAATGCCAGCATTGAGAGTGCTCCACAGAAGCCACTGTAAAAAGCAATTATTTGGGGGTTGCTAAGAAGCCTAGAAATTCTGCTCCATATCCTTGAGTGCCATCTATTGTACTCCTGTCACTGAATACCTTAGATGCAAACCTCCCACTTGCAAAGCATTTCTGCCACCATGCCCAGGCTGCTTATGACCAAGAACAGATACATCTTTCATTATAGGAGAAGTGTCAGGCTGGAGTTCGTCACATTGGAAACTTTCACTGTGGGAGTCTGAAAGGTGATAGAACAGCACCTTCAGTGACTTTCTCAAGGAAATAATTTGCTAATGAACACTATTACATATGCAGTAATCCCAAGGAAATCTGTAAACTTGTGAGCAAGCACCACTGTTTTCTAGGGGTTTAATGGCCACCATGTGCCAACTCAGCATAGTAATCTGTGAACGTGCAACCTGCCCCAATTAAAAGGCAATGCAACGAAGAATCACTGTCCTTCCCTGAAACAGGAGTGGAACAGAAATCATCCAGTATGTAAACAAGATTCAAATATTTTAATTAAATAATTCTAATAGCAATCTAGAAAATGCATGTACTGCTAATCAATTCTGTAGTTTATAGGAGCAACCTGCTGAACCATGTGAGTGTGCAAACAACCCCCAGGTTGCACCCAGAAATGTAGTTATCCACCAGGATTCTTGTAGTGGTACGACCCAGACTTACACTTTGGGGGAATTTTGCTGATAACTTTCTTTTAACTGAGGAATAGGATGTAAAAATGAGATGAAGCAAACAAGCGCAGCTAAACTAGACCAAGTTACTTAACTGCTTGAGCTCTTCTCAAATCTTGCACAATACTTGAAAAATAACATTTCAGTAGCCTTTATCTTCCAGTACAATGTTTCAAAGTCTGGAGTCCCCTTCCCTCCATGGTCAACCTTAATTACTCGGCTGTCCTTCCCCACTTCTTCCCCCGTTATCCCATGATACTTAGATGTTTCCCTATTTTGCCAGGCCATAGGAACCCCGGAGGCTCCTTTCACAGGCCTGGAAAATAATTTTCCACAGCAGGACTAGGTCTGGAAGCTTCATTGACAGATAAACTGGACAGCGTGGTGCCTGCTGGAAAGCCCGTTTCTCCGTCAGTGGCACAGGAGGCTTTCCTAGACAGTCCAGATGCCTGCAGGACACAGACGTGTGAGTGGAGAGCCCCTGGCATGATCTGCTCCACTTCTATCACCACAAGAAAGTACAAACTTTAAATGCTCATGTTTAATCGAACCTCTCTGTGGGGAAGTATGGACAGAATCACAGTCTGGGGATGCCTCTACATTAAGCCTCGGAGGGAAGAAAGCTTGCAGACTTTACCTTGGCATGTTGCAGTATTTCCTCCTTTCTCATCTGCAGAGGCCTGCAGGATAATTCTGTCTTCAGCCCAGGAGCAGCCAGTGCTATGGCCGAGAGACTCAGCTCCTGGCCCTCCCGTGGGATTTGATTCATTCAGCTTAGCTGGGAACCAACCTCCCATCTGGGTATGATACTCAGAGAAGACAGCCTCATCCCAAGCCCCTTTGCCATGAACAGGGCAGGTCACCCTGTCACAAGCATCCAAGCATCCAAAGCAACCCTGGGAAAGCAGGGGTCTAGGAATGCTGCATGTGGCCGAAGCTGCACTGTCCCTCTCAAGAAACATGGGGCTTCTGTACCCCCACTCACCCCACGCCCATCTGGCAGAGCCGATACACCCCCAACCAGCCTACTGCAGCGTGATTTTAAATCAGCCCTTTACTACAAGCAACCAAGTTGTTGTTCGGTGTGACAGCCCAACTTGTAGAACCACATAATACGATGTTAAGGATTTGCATTATTGTAATCATTTTGTACTTGTTACTTCTTGTTACTAATTAAAACTGCTCACTACTAACAGAGTCTACTATAAAAAACTTGAAGTTGGACTAAGATTTAATCTTAGATTATGGTGCTTTCATACAGCAGCATTTACAGCCTATAAAATGCCAGACTGTTGTCAAACTGCTGCATGAGGACACGTTAAGAGTCAACCCAGCACATCTTTCTTTACACATTCAAAGATTTAGAAATAACCTCAGACTATGCCAACACATGTACCTTCGTCCTCACATCCTGCAATTCAGGTGACACCCCTCAGCCAAGAAGAAAACAAACAGGCAGCAACATCAGCCCTGCCTGACTTTACGTCCCTCTCTGACAAATGGTGCAGGTACACAGCTTTGATTCCTGAGAAGGTCTGTGTTGAAAATGGCAATGCAGGATGAGGTGATCCCGTTTCCCATAACAATGTTTTGACATGTGGAACATATTCCAGATGGGTAAACATCAAAGGCAAAGTGAAACTTAACTTATGACCATCATCTGGCTATAGTTGTACTCCTTTATTTTTGAGTTTTGCAGAAATTGTAGGCCTATTGTAAGTTCCATTAACATGAAGTAGAATGTTAATTTAATATGGATAAATGAAGTGTGGGCGTACTGATATATTAGAAAAAATACCATTACCCAGAAAATTATAGTGGTCTCATTAGTTGGAAAAGGAAACTAAAGAAATTATATTTAGTTAAGTTTTACCACTCTTTTTTCGATAGACTTGTTTTTGCTTTGTAATCAAGTGCAACGTTTTTTATTATCATGGCTATACTATTATTACAACGTAATCTTGCACTTGACTACAAATCAAAACCAGGGATAACTGTGATAATAAAATAATGTGTTAACATAATAATCTAGCAAAATGTAATAAAATAAGTGTTGCTGTAGATTTAACAAATGTAACTGAGTAATATGGGTGCCGTAGTAGAACTAGTTACTCCCAAGATACAAGAGGTACTTATCCCAATATGGACTAGAAAAAGCTTGGAAAAATCATTATGGAAAGTAGATAAAGTAAGATGTAAAGGGTATGTTTAAAGGACTTCATCTTGGAAGTTGTTTTTCCTGTGTTCATGCTTGTCAACATCAACTTGCCATGTTATAGCAAACAAATAACCTTGTTCTGCTGTTGTGCATCTTGGATGGAGACAGCTAGCTAGATTTTAACAGTAAAGTAGACTCACGACTTCTGGCTTCTGCTGTGTTAAAATGCAATCTCTCTTTCTGTTCATTTCAGATCAGCTGATCAGAAGGAATCAACAAAAGCTTGACTGGGAAATTCAAAATTTTACCCAACAAATTCAAAATTTAAATAGCAGAGTGAGAAGTAATTACGATTCAGAACTAACGCACGAATGTAAGGACAGAGAGAGCTCTGCTGCCTCCTAAAACCAGCCATCAATATTCATAGGTGTCAGACTTGCATTTACAGTCTTCTGCATCCCAGTGGGTGCCAAATAGGTATGGTAAAAGCCTGTCATACCAGGTCAAACAACACCAAGACCTTTTCCTACAGCTGCTGCCTGTGATTGGGGATGGAAATAGACTTTTAAAAAAACAAGAAAAACACCCAAAACTTACCTAAAATAAACACATTGCAAAAAAAATTATACAGCAGAAGATGGAAATGGATTGGTCAGGTTAACAACTGGTCTGTCCCAGTAAGTCCAGCACAGCTGGAGAAGAGAGCCTGCTGCCAACTTGTCAACAGGAATGGAAATCAAACCGCCTGAAAAATAACAGAGAATCAAAAGAACCTTATCGACCGTCCTGCCTTGCCCATAAAATCTCATACCTAAGAGTTGATAGAGGAACTAGGTATTATATGTTTATGCATTACTTGTTGAACTTTGTAGTCCTGAACCTTTTTCATCTGGGAACGGAGATAGCATCTCGGAGGAGAGATTCACTCACTAAACCCACTGCTCTCACTGTGCTTATCAGAGTTCCTGCAGGAATAGTAAAGTTTTCCAACGAGACTTATTACAACCAGAAAACACGGAGAAGGCTGGAAAAATGGAATATATATTTGAAACTAATGCATGAAAACAAAATGTTGATATAGCACATATTGGTAATCACAGCCTAGACCCCATGACAGGCTCATGCACAAATTCCTCTCATCTCATTAGCATCTTTAATGACAATTTTGGCAGAAAAGTTAGTGAGGACCCATTCTGTTTCTCTTGTGAGTTGTCCATTCAGAAAAGGGTTGTATTGCGTCAATGAGGCAGTGTGCAAATTAGTGCAAGGCAGAGCAATTGGCATGTGGCCCCTCTTCCATCAATGTAATTTCCATTTAATTACCATGCAAGCAGATGAATCACATCCGAGCCTCTTTCCCGGCATGTGCTGTAAAACATAAAGTAGGAACTTAATGCTACTCTTACCATTAGATCTCAGGGAAGTGAACTAACCTACGAAGGTATTTGTGCATATTTTAATGAATATTCGACAAATCTAGAACCAGAATTTCAAAGGATATGTCATATGAATTGGAGAGAGACATTAAAAACATAATTTGCTGAGTAGAATTTAATGATATCAATTCAACAGACAAATGTGAAAGGAAGTAGAAGAAAAATTTGAGTTAATTCTGAGCTAATTGACCCAATCCTGGAAACATTCATAATTCAAACTAATGTATTATATTCGTATATTTGCCTTACAATACATCTAAGTGCTTTTCAGTGATTTCACCTTGCTTCTCTGTATTTCTTTCCATCTTGTGTAAAGCAGCTGTCTATATATGTATTGGTCTGCATAATGGCAGGGGGTTTTTTCATAATGGCAGTGATTTTTCCGTACTTTTGAGATCAAAGGCTGGGTTGGCCCATTACATGCACCTCTTCTAAAAATGCAGTAGTCTGTTCCTCAGAGTCTTGGCATGTCACCATCACTCAGGTTGAGCCCTTAGGCAAGAAATTACGATATTATGGTATTAATCACGTAAAGAACATTAAGGTTACCATACCCTGAAAAGGAATCATACTTATTTTCATAAAATGCTGCCCATAGCACAATATAGTAAAAGCAACAAATATGATAGAATGTACACAAACATACCAGAGAGCAAAATGCTGACATGAGGCATCTATCAGCATGCAACAACAGACTTCCCAATTGAATACAGGGCATAATTTCCAAACAGAACAAGGATGAAAGAGTTTTTCAATTACACGTTAAGAGTACAGAAATACAGCTGTCCATCCTTGGAGTCCTTCTGCATTTCCCCTTCTGCATCATCCTCCCCTTTCCATTTCTGCAGCTGCAGCCAGCACAGGAAAACGAACCATATGTTAATCTTTACAACAGACTGCAAGTAGGACCATTCCTGGAAATTATAACTGCTCGTTGGCAAGTCATGAGAAACACATGCTACTAACTAGTTCCTCATCCCAATTTCACTCTGCTGGGGTAAGTGAGAAGAGATAGCAAGTTCTCAGCATGGGATAATACATCCTAGATATTTGGTGTGTGAAAGTATTGCTAGATTTAGCTGCAGGCACTTTCTAGGAGGGGAAGCAAGGGCTTTTATGGGTAAGAGAAAACAGAAGTAAAAGTAATAACTGGTACGGGGTGTTTGGGATGGACAGAATGGATGAAGCCATTGAGATGCACTCCTCTGTCACAGCTCAGGTCAGGCTGCTGTGGTCACATCTGTGTTTTAAACTCCAGGTCACACATATAATGCTTCTAAATGCAGAATATTTTATTTCCCACTTTCCTAAGTTAACTTAATGTTTCGGTAAAGATTAAGAGGAGTTGCTATCCTTTCTGCTCTGCTATTCTATAGAATTCACTATTCCTCTCTTCCCCCCCCCCCTTTTTTTTTTTAAAGATCACACTATTTACAAAAATCAATAGAAGCAAATGTCAGTTCACAGGCAGCTCCCTTGCTCACTGAGCAGATGCTGCTTGAGCACCAGGCTTTGTGGTGTGGTTGGAGAGGCGGTGCACGTTTTAACTGGGTCTTTCTCCAGATGGCCAACAGATTGTGAGAATGAGGGAGGCCCGAGCTACAGCTGAAGCCAAACTCAGGTGAGTTTTGCAAAGGGGCACGTAGGCTGGGACTAGCATCAATATCTAAGATAAAGTCCCTGTAACAAGCTATCACAGGTAAATACGTAGGTACAATCATAGAATCATAGAATCACAGAATCATTGAGGTTGGAAAAGACCTCTAAGATCATCAAGTCCAACCGTCAACCCAACACCACCACCCACTAA
>NW_008796175.1:2382941-2408464 GCF_000699145.1 Aptenodytes forsteri
GTCTTCCCCGCCCGTTCTTCTTACCGCGTACAGGGACAGCCTGCTCCTGCGCCTTTAAGACTTCCTTCTTGAAGATCGTACAGCCTTCCTGGACCCCTTTGCCCTTCAGGACCATCTCCCACGGGACTCTCTCAACCAGCGTCCTGAACAGGCCAAAGTCTGCTCTCCGGAAGTCCATGGTTGTGGTTTTGCTGGCCCCCCTCCTTACTTCACCAAGAATTGAGAATTCTATCATTTCATGGTCACTAAGCCCAAGACGGCCTCTGACCACCACATCTCCCACCAGTCCTTCTCTGTTAGTAAACAGCAGGTCAAGCGAGGCACCTCCCCTGGTAGGCTCACTTACCAGCTGTGTCACGAAGTTGTCTTCCAATGACAATGACATAGACTAAAATGAACTCAATCTTGGTAAAATGTCTGCAATTCTGGTTAAATCCTTTCTCTTTATTTTAAAATTTAAGTTTAAGAATAGGGGATTAAACATACCTTAAGGAAAACTCTGGGTGACCGTGCCTCACATGGCCCCAGCGCCTGGAGGTGGTGCTGTTCTTCCTTTCAGATGAGGCTAAATCTGTCTGTGGGAAATACATTAGCTGTCTTCATTTTACTTGTTATCTCAGTGATCCGCCTGGCACCTTTATAAAGCAGCAAATTTATCTCTAGAACAGTTTATCATCATAGGGTCTTTCTTTTTATATATATAACAAATCTGCTTTTCTTTGTCTTGTATCAATTTCTGGTTTGCTACAAAGCATGTAAGTTTATATTTCTTTCCAACTAAACTCATAAAAGTTAATTACAATGAGGCAACGCACTTACAAAGCTACTACTGGATCTAACAGGCTACTGTCATAAAAAGTAAACAAAGATTCATGCATTTTAAAGCACGTTTAGCTTCACTGATCTAGAAGCAAATTGGGCATGAGAGGATTGCACTGACAGCATTAAAACTGCTGCTGTATTTAAACTGACATCAGTACTCCTGTAAAACAGAAATGTAACTATACACACTCCAGGTTTTTGGGGCTTTACACTCCTGTGAATTTTAAAACCTGTTGCATCTTCCAAAAATTTTTAGCAAAAAATAAAAAATATAATTTTATCTAAATCTTTATTCGCTTTAAATAACAGCATTTAAATATGTGCCATTCAAAATCATTCTAATGAGTCATACTTGAACATAAAAGATTTATTCTGGATGGGCAATTCTCAATTACACTGGGCAGGCAAGAAATGCCTGTCCAATTTAGTGTCTAAAATATGAAAAATAGTTCTCTGATTGGATGCAGCATACATGCTGTGGGTAAATTAGAAAACTATAAGGCCATATGTTCAACTAGTGTAAGTAGGAGTTAATCCACTGAAATAATCTAGAGTATTTTAACATTTCCCTTCACCTTTCAGGAACTTGGGAGGAAGACAAAGGTGGACTCTGCCCATCTTTTCTGCCATATTTGTAGAGGCTGCATCCAAGGAACCATCCTCACTGAGATGCCTGGGTGATATTTTACATGGTTAGTGCTGCTTCCATGCTGTGTTTTAGGGTGAGACCACATCTCAAGTTGAGCTGTGGAGCTGGAAGCGGTGCAAAAAAACTGCCTCCACTTACCAAGTGCCCACTGAGGCTTTGTTACAGAAACCTGCTCTGCAACCTGCTCTCATTACCAATTAGCTTCTGGCTTTATTTCAGACCACAGCCTTAAATGGTTTAGAGATGATGTGCCTAACTGACCTAGTGATGATTTCTTGTGCCCTGGTAGAGCTGTGAGAGAGGAAATACTGATAACAGGTTCTCCTGGATAAAACTGCAAAGGGGAAGCAGCCCAGTTTATCAACTTTTGAAGGAAAGCTGCAAAGCACATTTACTTCTTACAAAGTACAAAGGTACATGGAGGCTCTGCTTTTTTCACGCTGCAGTGTTATGATTTTCTATTTAAAAACTGCTTCTTGCAAGAAAGTTGAGGTTGGCAAAGAGATTAATTTTTGATTTTGTAATAAGATGCTCAGAGATTTGTCATGGCTTTCTGTTGCTACACACTGACACATACAGATCCTGGCTTCGGCATCCCAACAGCAGGCTCTTTCCTTTCCCTGAAAGGAAACAGGCTCTGGAAGATGTAAGATATGACTGCAGTAGCTCAGTGTCTTACTAATACTTGGTAGCAAACAACAGGACACAGAGAGTCAGAAAGTCCTTTTCACTTCTGTATTCCTGTGGGATCAGGAAACTCTCCTTGGAATCTCTTTGTGATTTCATTTTCCTATTTGGATCATGTTGCTCAGCAAAATATTTCTTTCTCTAAGGTGAATTTGCTTCCTCTGCCTTTTTAAATTTTTACTTTTTAACCAAAATCAATGAAATAAACAAAAAAACCTCAACAGTCTCAGACAAACCAGAAAAGAGGAGTTCACCCTTTTTCCAGCAGGAAACACTGAGTAAAAGAGAAGCCCCTTAGGGAGAACCAGCCTCACAAAGCCAATCACAAGAAGCTTTTCATCCCAAACTGCATTAAGCAAGTGAATGCCCACTGAAATACACTTCAGGATCCGGCCCTGCACAGGCTGGGAGCACATTTCAGCACTGAGCTGAATGTTTCACACTGTGCAGCATTAGGTCATCTTACTTGGACAAATGCCAGCTCATTTCTCTTACCTATATGTACCATAAAGCTTTAACAGGAGAGGGGCTCATGCTTTGTGTGATGGTGCTGAAACCTAATAAACAGCAATGCCACGAAGGGAGCTGCACTGCAGTGGCAGAAGAGATTTCCTTAGACTCAGAGGAGAGCAGCAAAACATCTGGGACTCTTCTAGGTGAAGGATGCTGCCATAGTCATGCCAAGAGCTAGTCATGACCAGGCAGGAGGAGTGTAAAGAGGGTTGGAGGAGGCAGAGAAGTGCTCTGGCAAAAGCTCAAGCCTCTCTGAACTTGCTGCCAATGTTCCCACTGACTTTAGCATGGTCAGGATCTCTCCTGGTGCATTTTGTAGGAAGCCATTCCCTATGTCCACCTGCAAGCACAGGGGAAAAATCACATGATGTTACCTACCTGCAGCCTGCTGCCACTGATCAAAGCAAAGGAGGCAGTAACACATTTAGAAAATAAAATCTAGGTTGTTCTTTAATATTCCTGGTTTTCATTTTTCTACATTCGGGGGGGGGGAGGGAAAGACTTTTTTTTTTTGTACTTGATGGGTCACCTTTAATCTCAGAAATATGGATTCATGCTTCCATGCAGCATTTTCCAGATTAGCACAACCGATTTTGTTCAGGCCGTTCTGCAAGAGGGTCTGTCCGCAAAAAAGCCTGTCAAACCCACAGGGCAAACGATGAGTCTCCGCAGCATCCCTCACAATCTGTGAAAATCGGGGCCACAAGCACATTTTCCTGAAAAAGGCCAGGATTAGCACTCAGCCTGGCAGTGCTGTAACGTGCCGAGACTATCGAACGACGCACGAGTGGCTCACTCACACCTGACACCCACCACTGCCAGGCTGGGATGCTGGCGCAGCCCCCTGACCTGCTGATGTGCACCCTGCTCTTGAGTGCATACCCAGGGGCTCCATGATCCCCTCGACCTCTCTGGAGGGCTGTTGCTTAATTAAATCTAAAACAAGCTGATTCAAAGGGTGTGCAATCAATAAATGCTCTAGCAGCCAACAGAAAGCAGCCATGCAACCTTCTCCATGACCAGCCCTCACGATGAAAGCTACAAGAAACAGAAGCTGTTGGAAGTGTTTGTGCTGTGTTCATCCGTGCTGGACTGAGCAGCCTGAGCTCCATGTGCAGCAACATCACCCCTGGCAGATCACAGGCTAAAGGCTCCATTAACCCACAGTAGGCAAAGTAGCTGGTTGCTTAACAGCAAGAGGTTAGGGGAAACAAAAAAGCATGTTTACAAATGTGAAATGTTTATTGTTCTCTGGTGTTTTCTCCTAAAGCTGGCACATGGACAAGATCCTCTTGTCAATGGGAGTGACACAGGGAGGGTAATAAAGAATACCTCTGCCTACACCGAGAAGCAGGCTGAAGCCAGAGCTGGATGATCTACAGGCGGCGCAGAGTGAAGAAATAACAAGAAAGAGGCAGGTGGTAAAAAATTAAATAGTAACAGTTCTGCCTCTGTATCTGACAGCAGAAATTGGTCTTCAGAGTCTTGTAAACTGATGCTCCACAATGTGGATTATAGCTGAGCTCAATTTAGTCATAAGGACCTGGCACAAAACTGCCAGGCCCTACCCACAGCAGGTAAGAAAGGCGCCATTCAAACTCTCTCTTAAGGCTGGCATTGATTTACTCTGGGGAAAATCCTCCTTGCAACAGCAAACCCTTTGTTACATCATCCAGAGCTCAGCAGTACGGGAAGCAAGATTAGAGACCTAAGGCAAGGGGTCCTCTGCTCTCCTCCTGAAAAAAAAGACAAGACTTGCCACATGCAAGTGAACCTGAGGAATGCCAAAATGATGGGCAAGAAGCTTGTAGGGAACAGCTAATATGTGACCTGGTGCATCCTGGGAGCTCAGGCATAGCTGTCTTCATCGCTGTCAGATGGACGCGCTGAGCTCCTTCTTTGGAGGAAGGCACTTGCTGACCACAGAAGCCAGCTCCTGTTTCCCACAGGCTCCAGAGAGCTGCCCAGTTCACAGCACATGCCTGCAAACTGCAGACTGGATTGCACAGCTTCATGGCCCTAGAGTGGCTTTTGCTGTTTGAGCACACTGAAGGACAGCATTTGAGTTTCTCAGCAGTGTGACAGGGTTGGAAATTTGTTTTCATTCAGCATTAGAATAAACATGAGAACTTTTGAAGATTAAAAAATACACATTTTCAAGACAGAAATTCTACTTTATAGCTTGAAATATAGTCCAATACGCCTTAGCAATTATTATGTTACTGGCTAAATTTTTAATTTTTGCACAACAGATCATCATGAAGCTGGCAGAATGGGGACTCAGACTCCCACATGCTGCAAAAATACTTCACCAGCAACGAGAATAATCCCATTCCTCTTCCAGCTTCCCAGGAGAAGCGCTGTAGACATGGATACACTTCTACAGAATCTTCAGTTTTGGCAACGCACCATATTTTAATCAAAAATGTAATTAGACAAAAACACTCTGAGCAGTTTTATTTGGCATGACACGCTTGCTCAGGATGCTACATGTCTCCAGAGCAGTGGCCAAAGAGAGGCCCTTGCTCCCTGCTTTTCTGCATCATGAGGCATCAAGTGGTGTGTGGCACAATGGAGTTCAGGCTCCCATGAGCTACAGGAGAGAGGGAGCTTCACTGAGTAAAGCATTCGCTTCCAGAGCGCATAATGAAGAATAACAGTGTTCATTTTCAGTAGGAAAGCACAGAGCAGTACACCTTGTGGAATGTGACCTTCATGTCCATAACCAAAGTTAATGAAGCCTTGCCGAAAGCCCAGGAGGGACACTTGTGCATTCATTACAGCCAGTTATTAACACCCAGTTCCACTTGTCCTACCTCGGGTAACAGATGGCAGTGCAGGTAAGATGGGTATCAAAATATCAGGGAGGCTGGGTGATAGTTATGGTTGGTTGCACCTATGCTATGTGGGGCTATCGTTGCCCCACAATACTTACTCTGACTTTGGCCCCTACACATTGCACACGGCAAAGACCATGGCCTGGGCTGGGGTTTGGTGTGGCTGCACGCTCTCACACGTGTTGGAGGAAAGACTCAAATCGTCCTGCCAGACAAACACAGCGGGAATCGCTGACACAAGGAGCTGCCTGTGATCCTTTCTCATGGGGCACAGGATCTCCAAGGATGCAATTCAGATGATACTTGGGGTGCACTACCAGCAAGCCCTGCCTGCTCCTCTCCCTCCCAATATTCTGAAATATATTCCTTGGCTGTCACATCCCACTTGCCATGATAATGCTGCAAATTTACCAGCTGCTGTTGCCGCGCAGAGGCCTGCTGAGGAAGGGACAGATCTGTCCTGAAGGAGAGAAAAGAGCTTCCATACAGGAGATTTATAGTGGGTCCCACAGAATTTTTTAGGAGGAATTTACAATGCAAGCCAAGGTTTTACTAAAATCTGAATTTTTATGGGGCCAGTTCCTATTATATTAAAAGTGACAAGCTTTCTAAATCTGTCCGTGCAGCTGCAGCACACACAGGAAAAACAGCTCAGTTACTGATAAAGGACATTACCATCTGCCTAAAGAAGTGATGGCACTGAACACTGTTATAATTTAATCCACTAGAAGAAAGACAGATCCTGCAGACGTTAGAAGTGATGCAAAACTACTTTCCAGAGGAGTTAAGTGCACTCTGTAGCACTTCTTGCTCTAGCCAACTTTAGGTTGGGACATTGTTCAGAACTCAAATCCAACTCAAAGCAATGCTTTAACATAACTAAAATAAACCTCCTAATTGACAACAGTCTTTCTGCAGGCAGCAGAGACTTCCCTGACTTGCTTCCTTGAATTTATACAATTTATTTATAGATTGTTCCTTTGCTTGCAAGTCTTGAAACCAAAATCCATGCATTGTCTCAAAAGGAGAAACTCGGCAGAAAGAAAGCCAAGATATAAGCTTGACCAGGAAACTTTTCACTGTCTCCTTCCTAAACCAGAACCTCACCATCAGTGCTCTCTGTATGTCTTGTTTTACATAGCAGGGCACCAGCTCTTCACGGAAGAGGTGGAGATGACCCTTCTCCAGTTTTATGGGCTGCCCATTTTTGATCTCTTACTCAACTTGATGAGGACTAAAACTTCAAGGGGGCTTAGAAAGGAGTATATGAAGAAGCTACTTCAGCCAAATGAATGTTCCCAGACAATAGGAACAATCAGTACAGATGTTACTGGTGACATGTTATTTCATTGAAAACAAAACCAAGTTTAAGCCCCGTGTCTATCAGGGGATAGCTGTGCCCACGTAAACACCTTTTGTCACTTAACTGCATCCATGGTTTGACATCAGTTGTACTTCCTCTTCACTCCTGGTCCACCCAATATTCTTATTGTCTTTGGATTGTTGCATGACCTCTTGGAGAGGAAGACAACAACAACAAAAAAATCAAATACTTCAACCCACCTTCATCAAGGGCTAAGCCTTTTTTTTTTTTTTAAACAATTTTTTATTTTTCATAACTAATAAAAGACTGCAACATGCCTTCCAGAAGAGTGTCCAGCAGTTTTTTCTATGAAATTAATTGAGAAAATGAAAGACACAGAAAGAAAGATAAGGCATTCATGCTGATGTCATATAAAGTATTTATCTCAGTGGAGAGTATTGCACTACAGTCATACACAACCTGTCTGTTGAGAAAGATCTGGGGATGGTGCTACTCCTTGGATGAACAAGTGGAATTTCATCAGTTAGAAAAAAAAAAAAAGTCCAAATGACTGTATCCAGCTCATATTGGTGCCATTCTGCAAATATCAAATTTGATTTCTCATCTCTCATAAAAAAAAATACAAAAACCTTGAGGAGATTTTCAGACAAGACATCAATAAAAAGACACATCAAAATAAGGAGAAAGAATAACAAAAGGCTAGAATAAGTTAAATTCCTGTGACAATTTTTAAAAACAATTCTGCCTTAATAAGAGTAGCAAGATGACTCTTTAGTACCATGGAGCACTATGGTCTTTATTTCAAAGTGCTTTGCACTGCTCAGATGATGACAATTTCCCCACTAGTCTGGCTTCCAGCCTTTACTGTGCAAAGTCCCACATTAAAAATGTAACAAAAAATAAAATAAACAAGATAAAAAGCCAAAAACAAGGTACAGATAATCTCAGATGAGATCAGAAATGAAATTAAGAAGAACTTTGTGTGTATGGAGCAAAGCCAGCTTTCAATATAACTATTAAAAGCTAAAGGCTCCTACTCAAAGTGTTTTGGAAGAGGTTGATGCTAATACAAGTGACCAAATTTAATCACTGCTGAGAAAGGGCATGTAGCATCACTCCCTCCTCTTGCCAGGTATCTTCAACCTCGCCAGTCCTGAGCTCCTGTGCTGATTTCAGCTCTTCAGCCTTTGACTTTCACTTGACCAGAAGCCATCAGTTTTCTACCAACGCAAGCTAAAGCTTCGTAGGGTCCTAATGAGATTTCCAAACACGATCAAGCAGAGTGTCATCATAGGGTGCAATATTTTCAGGGTGTCTGGAAAATCCTGCAAGTTAACATTTAGCTGCCTCAAAATATTTTACAACCAGGGTCCCATATTCAACAGGATACAGAATAGCCTCTTGGATACTCTCTGTATTTCCGCCCCCGCCCCCCAAGCACAATTTGAACCTTGGGTAGCAGAAAAGAAGCTTTTACATGGATTCAGGGCACACCATACAGAACTTTCTTTCCCAACAACAACAGAGATATGCCACAACTTAATCCCATTTGTCACATTAGGTAAACAGGCAGTTGTTCACATGGAGAAAATTCAGTAGCAGGAGACTCAATATCTGAATTAGTTTTCTATGTATTTAATAATCTGGAAAGAGGGTGAACAATCAGGTAGCGTGTTTTTAGATTTCACAGAATTATTTAGGTTAGCTGAGGTTACAAGAAAGCTGTGGGGACTTCAAAAGAGAATACATGCTGCTGGATGAGCACCGAGCATAGCAGCCAATGGATTTCACTGATGGCAAAAGATAACAAACTAATACATGATGTTGGATATAAATTTCATTGCACGCATCCCAGGTACAAGGTGTCATTGGAGAGCAAAAAAAACCCATCTGGGTTTGTGACATAGTAGATAGTGCAAGCAGCCTAGGTGTTTCCATTCACTCACACTCTAGCAGAAGAATAAATTGTAGTGGTTACTCAGTACAAACAGAAAGGTCATGCATTTGAAATTAACATGCATGAAAAATAGTTTCTGAAAACAATGCAATTGCCATCTGGAACTTGGTGTAGTCAAGATGCAGCTAAGGCCATGACTTGGCAGGATTTTTAAAATGACTGACCATTTCTAGATACCTGAATATCCTATCACAAAGTGCTGAACAAAACCTTGAGACAGACAGATAACAGGGGATATAATTCTCACAATACAGGGCACAAGTCAAACACCAGCCAATATAGTCTAGGAGGAAGCATCCCCCTTGAGAAGGCTTTTCTGTAACAGTCTGGCACAGGAAAATTCATCAATTTGCTCAGGCCCCTGTTAGAGACAAAATATTAGTCTAGTTGGACCTCTAGTCTGATTTGGTCTTGCAGTTATACTCCAGACTCATTCTCCAGGGTTTTCCATTCATTAAGACCTTAGTCTATATTTTAGGTAACTGCAACCATTTATATTTTGCTATTTCCTTTCTTATTTTCACTGTAGCTGTTGGTAGGCTTAGGGTCCCTGTAACTATGTAGTTTGGTTTTTTCCAGAGATTTTAAATAATTCTGAAGGGAAGCGTATCTCACCCAGCACCTCCTCCCATGCCTGCAGCCATCCCCACAGCTCCTGGACCATCTTCAGAGCATCCCTGCCCACAGCAGAGCAGATCCCACTCTCTGAGCATCACCTGCACAAGATATTAGGGTCCGTATTCGGAACAGCAGCATTTGCTTCTGGGGGTCAGAGAACTGAGGCCCATCAACATCCCCCAAAATAATTTCCTTATAAACGCACCTGAACAATTTTCTCAGGGCAGAGGTGGATGTTTATAAGGCTCTGGGAGGCTCAGCTGGCACTGGCTTGCACCATGGCTGGGCTGGCAGCCCACGGCTTTTACCCTCACCCCCAGGGTTTTGCTGCAGCCATTTACCTTGTCTTCACTGCTCTTATGCCAGTCTCTGGCTTTTCTTTCTCTTCTCTTTCAGCTGCTCTCTGAGGATCCTGGTTATAAGCCATAAAAAACTTGTTTTTCCTCTGCTCTTTCCCACCATCCCAGCTCATTGATCAGAGGCAACAAACACATACAGGAACCAATACTGCTCCATACTGGCTCATTTTGAGTGAAGGTGGTGTGCCTCTGGCATCATTTGTAAGGGCATTATTTTAACAAGGTGAGATTTCACCTTTCTCCTGACAGTAATCACGTTAATACTTAATATCAATCATATAAATATTTAAAGCCTCACTACAGTATTGAGAGAAGCAATTAGTAAGTATCTGTGTAGCCCTAGGAGGGCCTAAACGCTAAACCTGATAAATATTCATGTTAAAAGAGCTCCTTGAGCTTCCACTGTGCCAGGAGACACTGCCGGTGCTCTCTGGGGATGAAGCCTTGGTGATTCTGTGCTTGTTCTCACTCCTTTTATCAACACGGTGTTTCTGCTCTCCACTGCCATGATGCCAGCCCTGGCTCCAGGCACCACTCTGCCCATCGGCCAGGCTGGGAGGCCTCCAAAAATCCTAGAACATCAAAAAATTTCAGCTGACCCCATTGCTAGCAGAGCTGAGCATGGAGCAGCAGTTACTACTGGCAGTAACACAGGCAGTTAAACCAAGTGGGAGAGGAAAGGGACCCCCTCGGTCCAGCAGCCCAGAACTGGTAGGACAATGCTGCCCCGGCTCAGGGAGGCATCTGGGGTAGCGTGGCACAGGGAGGACAACACCAAAGCAGCACGATGGGTCATGGACAAAATGTTCACTACCAGTTCACAGATTTTGGGTTTACCATTTTTCCAGACAATTGATGGATTTTAAGCACAACTTGTTCTGTTAAAATAATGCAGGGTGATCTCACCAGTTCACTATGTCAGTCATAAGCCAATGACTAGATTATATAATAACTAGCTAAAAACTAAGCCCAGAGTTTGTCAGAAGGGGAAGGCTGTTAATTAATCCAGGTGGACTGACACAGTCACTTACACATATACATGACTGCAGACATTTAACTCACAACCATGAATACACTAAAAGAGTTAAGTAAACTCCCGTATAAGAAACATCACTTCTTATCTAATCTTTTTCTTTTTTTTTTTTTTTTTTTTTTTGAGAATGAAGGGCCAAAAAACCCCCCTACATTTAACTCCTTGTATCCTTCCCACACAGCATTTGGGCGCAGGTGCCTGTAGCTGGTTGGCAGCAGTAAATACTAACCTGTACCTAGAAAGTCATTACTAGAAATCAGCAGGGAAAAAAATTAAATTTAAAAAAAAAAAAAAGACAGAGCAGATGGCCCCAGCTGTTGAAGGAGCACATTGCTCCTTGCTGCAGCTTCAGAAAATACCCGGCATCATCAAGGTGCCCTGGCACTGCTGAGGAGATCTGCATTACAAACACCCCAGGCACCCTCCATCTGTCCTTTCAGGTATTGACTGTGCCCAGGAACTTATTCAGCAACACCTTGTTCTTGTCTTGCCTGATCAGGTCTCTCTGCAAGATGTTCACTGCTGATAGCAAGTGCCACCCTAGAAAGGCAAATCAGGGTCAGGCAAAATGAGACTGCGGAACAGGCTGTTTGACTGACAGCTCTTTCTGCTCCCCCCCCCTTCCCTCTGCAGGGGGAATAAACAGTGAAGTCTGCTGCAAGTGCTCAGCACATCTCTGTCACCACGTAATAATGATGATAATTATCAATAACAACAGTAATTTGGATGTAAAGCTGCTCCAGCAGTTGGGGCTAATGGATGCTGAATCTAATACCAGCCTTCCTGGAAGCTGCATCGGGCCACCAGCATTACGGTGTTTTTTTGAAACTCAAAGAAAATAGAGAAGCCTGGGCACCTGGAGTCACAGATGAGTGTGCTGGCCCCTTGTTGGCCACACTCTGGCAACTTGTTAGCAGCTGTGAACCCATTTCATTAGAACAAAGAAAGTTTAATACTTTCTGTAATTTTCACTCAGATCAGCTGATGAGATTCTCTTGCATTCTTTCACTAGTCTTAGAAAACAAAAAGCAACTCTCTCTTTCTTGCCCATAAACACTAGACTCGATGCAAACCCACCACTGCTTGTCCCTAAAATGCTCCGAGGAGAGGAGACAATCTCCATGTGTTGTCAGAAGCTCCATTACGTCCAGAATACCTGATGCCTTACCACACAAGTATTTTTAATTAATCAGAAGTTTCTCCATTGAGATTAAACATGATGTTAATTTCTCATTTACTCTCCCCAATACATGCTTATTAATTAGCATACTAATTTGTTTAGTTCTTTAGGAACTGCATGCCATGGAAAACGTTCTAAGTTGGACTAATCGATGAGTTGCATTTGACAAGACATTTAAGAAAGACTAATTGATAAATATATCAGAGCGCTGACTAATTGGTGAAAAATCCAGCATGATGCATCCTGCCACCCCTTCCTTTGTAATTAGATTCTTGAATTAACTGACAACTTGATTTTTCCTTCTTTTAATTAAGAAAACAAAACCACTGAAAACCAGAAGTCTTTGTGGAGGATGTCTATTCAATTTTCTGGTTATGCTTGAAGTGAAATCTACTTCATCTAATTCATTAGCTGAAAAGTAAGGAAATGAACATACTCTGCAAACTAGAATTTATCATTGGGGCTGAGAGCGCTGATGTGGAAACTTAAAAGCAACTTCACTCTTCTATTTATTATATGTATTTTTTAAGGTTCCTTTCTGATTACATAAATTAAAAGTGACTTGAACAAACCTGGAAGAGATGTGCTGCATATGTTTCTCCATACAGCATATGGCAGCTTTTGAAACAGCCCAGTATCATAATGTGTAGGCTATATAGAATGCACAGGGTAAAATACAGAGTGAAAATGACTGAACGTTCACAATTACATCTCCAAGCAGTAACGCTCTCCCTGATCGGTCCATGGCCATGAACCCCAGTTACTCTCAGAGGAATTCTCCTGTGTGAATATTTGCCCCCTTAATCACTGATACTGGTTTGTGTGCTACCATGTCAAACAGGATAGAAAACCTACTAAAGCATTTGTATATGTTTGGATTTCTTGACCTCTAGCTCTTAGAAAACAAGATAAAGTCCACTGTCTTACTGGCCACTATGGCATCCAGAGTGCTTGCAGGCTGCTGTAAGAAGAACCATTTTTCCAAAAACTATAGGTCAAAGGAAACTAAGCCAAGAAAGCCCGTGTTACACAAGAGGCCAGATTTTGTCCTCAAAACCAGTGTGTGCAGTGGTGCAGGGATGCTACTTATGACACCACATGAAACAGACTTGGGAACAAGTGATGGATTTCTGGAGGCTGACAGTTATAATAACAGCATTTGTTAATGTTGCGATACTGCCAAGAGCCTTTCCAGCTGCTGTCTCATGTTGCCATAAGAACTGGTCCACCAAGCTGAGTATAATACACAAGAGACCTGCCTCCCCTCCCTGCCAAAGCTAGAAATAGGTATAGGACTCTGAAAAGCTTGATGACTCCAGCACATGTGAAGCTGAGGAAGACACGACTGTATTTGGTCCAAGTTGTATGTAGCGATGAGTGACAGGTTTAACCTGCTTCTCCTCTTTGCTCTTGCATGCATGTTTTATTTACATGAACCATCAAATGCTGCGGTTGTTGATGTGCCCTGTTAGTCTTATATCCTAAATGATTTTTCTAGATGCCCAGAAAAGGGCATCCGCATGTTATGGTGCATTTAAAGAGGAGCAATACCCTTGACACAACCTCAGCCTTTTTCCTTTAGTCTTCTCTCAGACATACTCAGTCAGCCCAGGCCCTTTAGCTTCTGGGTGTCAAACCAAGTGTTTATTTTCAGGATGAATTAGCAAATAATCACTTGGGAGAGGGGACAGACTTTCTCTACTCCTTCTGGCAGCCTTCTCCCCTTGCTGCTGGAGTGGCACAGCCCTGGCTGCTTCTGCAATTAGTAGCTTAAATAATATAGAGAAGTGATTTCACAGGGGTCCTATTCAAATCAGTCCACAAGTTCCTCTGAATTTTCCCCAAATGGAGCTTTTCCTCCTCCCCTCACAAAGCCTGAAGGCAACACGCCTGCTTTGGTCCAGCCCAGCAAGGGCTACTGAGCTGGCCCAAGGGAGCAGTGCCAGCACACAGCACAGCTCTGGCAGCCTCCTGGCTCCCCTGAAATAACAGCAGCTATTCCCATTTCTCACAGTATTTCCACAAATTTTTCATGCCTGTTCTGAAATTATAACTTTTACCAAAAAATCTATTTAGTGCCATTTGCCTGCGGAGAAATGTTTGGGCCATCAACAGCCAATACTGGTGCTCTGGTAGAAAAGACAAATAATTACAATTCCTCTTCAGGTCAATGATATTTACTTGCCTCTAAATATGCAGCATGGTTTACACCTTTAAACGACCTTAAGTAATCATTTTCTAGGCAGAACAGAAAATCCATTTCCATTACTTTCCAAAGACTCAGGAAGTATATATGTAGGAAGACCACTTCTATAAATTCACCTTTTTAGAGTCACTGGGTAACCCAGAATTTATGCAAGTGCAGGTCAATCAAATCATTCAGTATTTTATGCTCCCTTTCAAGCTCCAGGGAACTGGAGTAAAATGCTAAAAATAAAATACACATGTTGTAATATGCAGAAGATTTGGAGATGGAACTATTCTGACAGCCCAAAATAAAAAGCTTTATGCATAAGATCTCAATGGCTAGGTCTGTACTTAAATCACATATTGATTTAACTCACTGCAGACAAGTTATATAAGCTTTGAAATTATGTATGCTTGATCAATGTGTTTTAGAAATGAATCTGTCTGACTTAATCATTTAGGCAAGAGAAGTCATATAAATATCCCTACATTTTACTTTCTAGGACAGTAAACCAATTTCTAATCAAATCTGTAAGTAAACAGCATTATTAGTTTCCAAGAAATATCAATATTAAAATACTTTTAAAAGAAAATCTGAAAACAGACTTCAAAAATTATTAAGTGTTATCTATTAAACACACACACACACATTATATTGGTACGTGAAGTATACAAACATGATGATCAGAGATATAGAGGCAAACGCAATACCCCTTTTTAATATCCAGGGATGGAGAGTCCTAGCACCACACTGAAAGAAATCGGATTCAAAGTCTTAGACAGATGCAAGAGTTGGATGTGCTTGATATTTTACTCCTTTGAAATGCTAACAGTGATTCTACACCACACATTATATTGATACGTGAAGTATACAAACATGATGATCAGAGATATAGAGGCAAACGCAATACCCCTTTTTAATATCCAGGGATGGAGAGTCCTAGCACCACACTGAAAGAAATCGGATTCAAAGTCTTAGACAGATGCAAGAGTTGGATGTGCTTGATATTTTACTCCTTTGAAATGCTAACAGTGATTCTACACTTGAATGCAGGAGCAATGCCCCACTTCAGCACAAACACACCGACCCTAATATGGTAGGGGAGCAATAAATGCTTACACCTATACATGCAGATCTCAGTGTTTTAAAACAGAGGGCATTTTCTCAGGTTAGAGATAGAGAAACTGAGGCACAGAAAGGCAAAATGACCCCCTGAAAGGCACAAGGCAGGCTCAGGTATAAATGCCAAGAGTGAAAGCTTTTATTTGAATGCCAAATCTACTAGACCAAACCTCCTTTCTTAACCACATTATTGCTCAAATCCCACTGATATCAGTGGGAGCTCAAGGACTGATTCTGACCTGGCTTAGAGCTGGGTCAGTCACAAACACACTCCTCAGCTTTCCCCTAAGCTCTTGTGTCCTAGCTAATTTTGGGGCAGTCCAACCAAAAGGTAAAAAGCTGACTTACTGTTGCAGTTTCTCTGGGTGGCCTCGGCAATAAAAAGAAAAAAAAACCAAAAAAACAACAAACGATGCTGACACCATTCACAGGTCATTCCCAGCAGCATGGAAACAAGCTCTGCTCCCAGCAGAGCATCATCCTCACCCAGGAGAGTGTGAACCTCAGCACAGACCCATGGCCAAGTCCACACTGATACTCCCCAAGCCACCAACGCATGAAAAATTGGGCAAAGCAGATTGTTGCAGCCTTAGGGGATTCCCTGCAAAAGCGTATAGTCAAACAAGGAGGGAAGCCACTTACCATACAGGACTGTAATGAGCGACACGGGCATGACCAGGATACCCACCAGCATGTCTGCCACCGCCAAGGACATCAGGAAGAAGTTTGTGGCATTCTGCAACTTCTTCTCCAAGGACACAGCCATAATTACCAATATGTTCCCCCCAATGGTCAGCAGGATGACAACCAAGATCAGGAGGGCTGGCCAGTTCTTCTCCCTCACGGACATCCGAGAGACTTCGCCCTTCTCAGAGGCATTAAGAGGATCAGATGTAGGCAAACTCTGATTTAGAGTCAAATTGCTGCTTAAGGACCAAGCCATCAGACCACCATGCAAACTAAAATCCAGCGTAACAGACACTGTCGTTAAGCTGAGTAATATTCCAGTGCTACTTAAAGTGCTCATCGTCTGGAACTGGTTTTTCTGTCTCTTAACCGTGCCTCAGAGATGATCCTTTTTCCAAATTGCAGGTCCAAGGCAGATGCCGAACTTCACAAAACCTGAGCCAGAAAATCATTTGATCTTCCATAGTGAAACAAACCTTACAGAAGTTAGCGTGGAGCTCCTCTAGTTTCCTTGGGTGTGGTGGAAGATGACCACTGACCAGCAACCTCAAGGGAAAGGAGACTTTGCAATCTCCACCTGGTTTCCAGGTCCACCATTCTGAAAAGGAAAGAAAAAGTATATTCTTCGCTGAAATCACAGTATACACAGCACCTTCTTTATCCCCATGCAAATGACATTCTTATTCTCTCCCTTCCTGCTGGCTAGGATGTTCTCCAGACTGCAAGTAATTTATCTTATGGGTACAGACTATGCCTACAATTATGGGGGAGAGAGGGAGAGAATCACATCAGTGTGCTCTGGTTGGTTAAAAGCTGATTATCACTAATTAAATGTTTTGTGAAACCTGCAAAAGCAAGTCTGAAGAGCAAAATATGTTTCAATTGATAGCCACTTCACAGATACTCTGCCGCTGTGTAAAATAGTAATTGCACGAAATTCCAACCAATCCACATAGTGCAGCCAAACACAGTGTAAACCACCACCTTAAATAGAAGTGTTTGGATATATTTTGAATATTCTGAGATAAAGTGAAGGTGTTGTAAAAACCCTCAGATGTTAATGATTAACTCTCCTTTAATGATGAAGACTATAGTTTGTTTTTTATTGGGAAATAAATGGTGGATAGGATGCAATATATATTAGGTAACATTATACAATGCTATGCCGTCAAACTCTCAAACAAACAGATAACAAAGAGTTAAGAGATGAGAAAAGACAAACTTCTATAAAAGCTGAGCAGTCATTTCTGCTCTTCTTCATCTGTTTTTGTGCCACTGTGCTTCCGTGCTAATTACCAGCACGCAGCTGGGCCAGTAAGCCCAGTCCCCACTGGCCTGCTGTCCAGGACTAGTGCCCAGCACGTGCAAGTATCAGCACCCTCATAACACACACAGTCAGTAGGATAGATTTCCTCAGAGTATCTCACATGATTTATGTTTCTTCACAAATTAGTTGATAGTGAGGGCAAGTCAGATTACGTCCCCTGACCGCTCATGTAATACAGGCCAGAAAGCATCACGCTGCTGCCTCTGAAGGAGTCCATTAGCCTCATGCATTGACCTAATTCAGCAAATTAAACATACTCTTAACTTCAGGCACATGCCTACACCCGCTGAGGCTAAGGGCATGTATTCCCAATCCTGGCTTAATCACATCCTCAGGAACTCAGTTGTTTTGACTGCCAATCCTGTACAACTGATTAAAACACCAGCTTTGCTTTGCATTTCCATTGCATCAGAGTCAAGATCCTAACAACCATGTACAGCATGGGACTAAAAGCACAGAAGAAGAGCAGTTAGTAGAACAACAAAAAACCACACACACTGTATGGAAGTCGACCAGTAAGTAGAATAAAATCAATAGTATGCAACTTATGTTGAGCATATCCTTGACTTTTTGTGTAGTCCACAGGAAAAAAAACCTGTTCTATCACTGTTAAATAAATAACTAAATAAAAGCCAGATTTTAGCCCTTGAATACACTGTGGCACACATGTGACACAGCAATTTGCTACCCAGGGATCAAAAGCTAAGTGTAATTCATGGGATTACATTAGATTTTATGTACAATAAGAAGCGCTCAGAGTCCTATAATAAAATGTTTAACATTCATGGAGGTTTTGGAAACTTACTAATGGGCTTTGTGCACAAAAACATTTCTTAAATGAGCAGTGCATACAATGAACCCAGATTTGCTTCTGCATTATAGTTAATTACTCCCAAAGGGTCTCTAAACCTCATATTTAGGAAGAAGTTTTGCACTATGTGCACAGAAAATAATTTTGCAGCTGCACATGCAGATGAATTAGCAAGTAGTCACTGGACCATTTATTTTTCCAATTTAGCTGGTCTAAAAAAAGTCTCTAGAAAGTTTCAAAATACTTCAGAGTTTTTAGGTTTTGGTTTTTTTTTTTTCCAAAACACAGCTTTTACTTTAAAGCTGTGAACAAAATTAACCATTTTGCCAAATCACCGTTCCACAGTGAAGGAGGCACTAGGCAGCTTTGTGGCACTTGAGCTTCGCTGTGCAGGACATCCCCATTAAAGCCAGTGGGAATTTCTGGGTCTCCAGAAACTCTCTCTTTTTGGCTCCGTGACTCTTGGGCACTCCTGCTCATGCCACAATAATACTTTGGCAGGATGAGCAGAAAGTTCATGCCCAAACATGAGGACATAGTCAGACAGCAGGACGCCCAGCCTTGGTCTTACTTCTTCCCAAGTCTGAGCTCTTGGAGGTTTTGGAGAAGGTGACGCTACCACTACTCTCGCAATAGATGTGAATGAGCTTGACGTTCCTGGCAGGTGCTAGTTGGGGTTGCCAAAGGAACACGGGCAGGGAGATGCCTCAACTCTGGATCATAAAAAAACCAAAAACCAACCCAACTGCAAGATAAGATTTCTGAGTTAAAAATGTCTGATATTGTAACTGCTCAGGACTGAATTCTGAAATGGTCAGTAGGGTCATTCTCTCTTGCATTTCACAAATGTATTTGCAGTAACATTTTCTTACATGAATGATGTTGCATCAGAGCATGGAGTTAAAAAAATCAGTAGGCAGAATTATCACTTGCTTATTCATCAGTTTTATTATTAAAAATAAAATGTATGTTATTTGGCTACTAATGTACTGCAAAGCATGAGGTTCCAAAATTATACTAGTCACCAAAACCAATTTCCTTGGAATTAAATTGTTCCCAGGAAGGAAAAAAAAAAAAAAATCTGTTTTGCCAGGAAGGTCTAAGAAAGGGAGACTTCAAAATTCATTTTCTTGTTCTAAATGAGAACTTTTCACACACACACAAAGACTTTGAGCAAAATGCTTTCTACACAAAGTAAATTCTGCAAATGTGGTATACACTAACTTCTCAGCAAGAAAATTACATTTTCTAAAATCTAACAGATTTCTCAGTAATCCTCCCCCCACACTCCTGTCAGTAGTTAAAAATGCACATGTTCTACATGCAAGAGTAAAATTATGCTATGATATTGAGAAACTAAATTTTTTTAATTAGAACTATAATGGTAAAAATGAATCTCAGACTCCAAATTCCATCTTTGCTATTAGAAGAAATTATGATTTCTTTTAAAACTTGGCCCATTCACCTGTCTATTACTTGGAGTGACTCATGACGACAACCATTACTATTTTTGTGCCAATACAGAACTAGGAAGAGAAAAGGAAATCGCAGAGACACCTAAAAAAGCATCTTCCAGATGCACTTATGGAAATGCAATACCTGAAATAACAGGGTACATATGTAGGAGAGATGTGTAGAAAAAAGCAATGATACTGGCAGGAGCTCTGCCTTACCCTATAGCCCCCAAATTACTGGTTTAGATGGATCGAAGATTTTGGCACTGCTCTGTATGTCACCTTGTCCCTGATGGTGTCCAGAAAGAAGTAGGCAGCCCTCATTCTCGCTGCCACTGACAGCCACACCTGGGTGCAACCAGGTCCCCGCACCTAGGAAATGGAGGAAGGAAGAGCTAATCTCTCACACCAGAAAAGCATCACCACTTGTTTTGATGTTGCCTAAATTCAGCCATCATCAGGTCTGGCATAAACAGTGATGGACCTTCACCTCTTACTTTGGCATAAACAGAAAGAAAAACATTACATGGAAAACAGGTGACTCAGGTCTGAGCTAATGCTTCTGGCTCCATTCTACCACATTTCTGTGAAAAAAACTGTGCTAGAGTCCTTATCAAGTCTCATTGACCCCCTTTTTTCTACAGTGCCTTTATTTATTGTTTTATTTTCAGTTTTCACTGCCTGGAGAATCATTTTTATTCATCCCAGAATAGCATCAGGTTCTCTAGTGGCAGGAATACCTTGGAGAGGACATCAGGATAACAAGGGTTTTCAAAAGTGGTGTAGGTTTTATCGAAGATAATGGTAAAACAAACAAACAAACAAAACCCCCACCACTATCTCAACTGCCTTAAAATCAATAGAGGAAACATTTTGCATGTTCATTTTGAAAAATGACGCATGGGAATTTGACTACAGCAATGCTCAAGATTGGGCTCCACCCCCAGAATTAACCATCCTATTGCTTTGTTAATACTTTTATATTATTTTACATAGATTCTGGCTTGAAGTCATTAGCTTTCTTTTTCACTGCATCCCTGTCTCCCCAAGGTAAAACTTTATGACTAATTCCTTCAGCTACAGTCTTCTAAGCACATCACTGTACCAGAAAAATAATTCACATTTTATTAATGAATTCTGCATCTATTTAAGAAATATCTCTATAATTTTGAATTAAAACCTGTGCCTACCACAGATTTTTTCCAATAGCTAACTTCAAAGCACTGATACTGAATTTTGTGGTCAATCATCAACTCCAGTTCAATCTACTGCTGACAGTCCTTAAAATTATAATTTAAACATTCAGCAAAGCCAAGTTCTTGTCTGTGCTACTCTTGCTTTTTGATAGAGGTAAGCAATGAGTTCTTTGGGCACGTTTTTTTCCTTCAGTCTTTAAGTCCAGTTTAGAATAAACTGAAGCTAGAAAAACATTTTTGTTTCTCTCCTATCAAGAACACATGAATTATTTAAAACAAGAGTTTGGTATGCTGAAGTTTTCAGATATTCCAGAAGGTTAAGTTGAAGGGAAACAAAAGCTACGGTGGTTCCTAAGTCTGTACTGGTGGGGCACTGGGGGGGGTTCACACGCCTTTGGGAGTGTTTACCACCATTACTCTTGCTAAAAGGAAAAAAACAAACAAACAAACCTTTCTTGGAATAAACACAGGTTTTTTTTCCTTTGAATTAAATGCATTCGTCTTTAGTTGTTTTACCCTTCAAAGCTCAGAACATTTTTTCCTGGAGAAAATCAGCCACCTGCTGAAAACTCGAGATGTTCCCCGGCCCCCAGCCAGGATCCTGCCTCTCCTGGACAGACTGCAGAGCTCCTGAGCTCTTGTAAATCATTTAATAACTCTCTGGGACTTATAGCCTGAATGTTAACAATATGCATTTGAAATTGGGTAAGAAATCAAGGATTGTCAGTTTAGCCCAAAAAAAGAACCTGAGTCTCAGGCAGACTCAGAGAGGAGAATGATACATTAATTCATGGTAAGTCTTGCTGTAAAAAACAAAAGTACTTAATGATCAAAAGCAATGACTTTTAGCCATTCCCTCACCACAAGAAAAACAAGCAACGTCCAATGGTTTGTCAAACGCACAAAGGCCATATGTGAGCAAAAGAGATTTTTTCTCCTAAACTATCAGCAGCATTCAATTCTGAGTCACATTCACGTTTCATTGATAAGCAGATGAAAGCCAACAAGTTGTTAAAGATCAAGCATATTTTTAAATCAAAAGTTTTTCCTTCAGCCTTGGCTTTGATGATAGACCTCCATAAGGGTACAGATAAATCTGAAGTTGAGTAAACTGACCTGCAAGTACTGCAACTTTTGACAGGAAAACAGTTGCAGATAGTCCACAACTATCTGAGCCAGATAGTCAGCTGACATAAATTGTTATAGCTCCATGAAGCCCTTTACAAAATAGAAAATAAATTTAAATTATATAATAGGATACACAGTTTAGGCTCAAGAAGGCAGATTTAAGGCTTCACTCTTCACTCTAAACTCTGTGTTTCCTGCTATTTGCATCTTTACTAATTTATTTTTTTAATGCATTGCCCTATCTGAGCCAGATAGTCAGCTGACATAAATTGTTATAGCTCCATGAAGCCCTTTACAAAATAGAAAATAATTTTAAATTATATAATAGGATACACAGTTTAGGCTCAAGAAGGCAGATTTAAGGCTTCACTCTTCACTCTAAACTCTGTGTTTCCTGCTATTTGCATCTTTACTAATTTATTTTTTTAATGCATTGCCAAATTCATTTTCAACTTTCTTTGGAACAGAAGGTTGCTTTAAAATACATCTTTTCATGACACCCTTGCAAGGGCCCCTTTAGTTTTAGTGACCGAATAAAATTGTATTTTTATGTTTACAAAATTCCATATTTTGGGCACTTGCAACTCAACTTCCTCCTTTTTGTAGCACCACTAATGCATCCCTATTTCTATGAAGATTGGTTTTTAAGTGGTGTGTGAGAATGCAGCAAGTCCAACAGAGACCACCAATGTGATTGGGGCTGAAGCACATTAAATACTGGGTTTGGTTCAACACTGGGTTTGCTTCAGCCCAGAGAAAAAGCATTGAACGGGGACGTATTTGCTGTCTACAGCTACCTGCTAGTGCTTATAGAGAAGACAGTGAGACTCTTCCAAGAGCTGCACAGCAAAACGACAAGAAGCAACTGTCACAGTGATAGATCTAAGGAAATCATGTATAAAACAGGAAAAAGGATAAAAGAAACCACAGTGAGGGTGGTCAGACAAGGGAAGTGGGTGACAGAGAGACTGCGGGATCTCCATCCTTGGAGATACTCAAAACACAGCTGGGGATTACCCCCAGACACCCAATCTAACTTTGAAGTTAGTCCTGCCTTGAGCATGGGATTGGACTAGAGACCTTCAAGAGGTCTCTTCCAGCCTAAATTATTCTACAGTTGGATCAGGAATGTGCTTCTGAGCAAAGCTGTCCAACCTGGGGTGTTTTCGAGCTCCTATCCCTGGATACACAGCCTATATTTGACCCTACTACTTAAGCTCAGGATAAGACCAGCACATCCTGTCCCCTTTTGTTTCCCCAAGGCCAGAAATAAAACTGCCTGTCCATGTGGGAGAGCACAACTGTAAGGACCCCAGTCTGCGTGATGTGAGGATGAGGACCCTAAAGCTGCACCAACATATGCCTCATCACACCACTGAGATGCACACAGCGATGCCAAGTCCTCACCTCTGGTCACCTGTTGAGGTCGCAGGCATCTGAGGAACCTACAGTTCAAGTATATGCTGAAAAGTGGCAATTGTAGAAATGCCTAATTCGTTTTAGTCACTTGGTAGCATCAGGAAATCTTCCTGTTTTTTGAAAGCAATACATGTACTATCAACACAGAGGCATGTTTTCACAATCATTTCAGTGGGAAAAGAAAAATCAAAACCTAATGATTATTCTGCAGATACCCACTTCCAAATTAACTGAAGATCAGTCCAGAGAAGTGCTTATGCCTACTTTTAAGTATTTAAATACTTTCCAGAGCCACTCTTGAACTGGGGACCGTCTTACTAGCAGTTTGATTAGGGACTTTCTTTCCAAGGAATTATTCAATACTCCCTCTTCAGTTTTGCAAGAAATTCTGAAAGTTTTCCCAGCAGGTACTGGAGATAAATCAGTGTAAAAAACACTTAATAAAACCTTGGGGAAACCTCCCCAAACACCACTTTTTACCACTGTTTTTTAATTCGAACGCAGAAAATAACTATTTAATTACTTGCAAACTAAAACAGATATTTCATTTTTTCACAGCAAGAGGAAAATGGATTTTCTCAGACACAAGCTCAAGTAATGATATTTTGTAGGGTCATAATAATGAATCACTACCATTCTGTCCAAAACCAAATAGCATTAATTTCCCTCTCTGTATCTTCCCTCATACTGAGTCAGAAAGGCATTAATTTCTTTTCCAGACATTTCAAGGCAATACAAGAACACAGAAGAGATCTTAATCTACCTTCTGGCAGTAAGACTAGCATCCTTATTTTTTATTTTCCCTTGGTGGAAGAGCACCTGGGAACCTCACAAGAAGATGTAGATGCTCTGCCACTCCCTGCAATGATAAACTTGCTCTCTCAGCTCAGACACACAGAAATACTACAACAGAATAAATCTGAGTCTCATCACATACTGTCCTAACTTCTTGGAATGATTACGCCATAGTTGTTCGTATTCTCTATGTGTAGTTATCATTCCAAACTGCCTTTTTTTTTTTTTTTTTAAATAAGCATGTCCCCAGTGGCTGAAACTCACCTTTGTAAAAGGACCAGCTGAGCATCCCTCAGCCTCCTTGGCAGATATATTTTGGGATCCTTATTATTGTGTGGGATGTTTACCTGCCACTGTGTATGATGTTAATAGTGAATTAAAGTTTGGATTTTGCTTCATCCTTACTGATAAACAACTGAAAGCATTCAGTACCAGCATTAAAAAGTCAACACTTGCTATAGGCATCGTGTATTTTCTCCCTGCCACGCAAAGGTCTGAGAGTCTGCAGAATCCCCCAAGGCAGCTTTTGTGGCTGTAAAGACCCCCCGCTTCTGCCACCACCAGGATGACATTCCCTCAGTCCCTTTTTAATTCAGCCGTATGACGTGGTAAACATCAAATCTAACATTGGTGGAAAATCTTGTGTGGTAGGGTTTTTACCCTCAGCTTTTCAGGGTTGTTGTAGTAAAGTACTAAACTCTTACTCACATGAAAACCAATTTTTCTCTCCTCTCTTAAATGCTTTGCATGACAGCTCTTTGTTTACAGCATTAAGGTCTGGAAGTGAGCACTTGCAATGTTTGCTCCCAAAATAAAACAAAACAACAAAAACACTTGCCTGGCTTTCTGTAGCTAACTTTTTGTGAGCTTTAAAGCCACGCCTATTTAAAAAACAGAAGACTCCACAATTTTCAGCAGTTTTTGCAGCACAGTGCTCAATCCCATGTGTGGTTGAATATCTTCATAATTCTAAGTTACCATATATATGGCATTTGTTACCAGTATGTATGCACCCGTGGGAAAACTCACTGTCCTGGTTTCGGCAGGGATAGAGTTAATTTCTTTTCTAGTAGCTGGTACAGTGTTTTGGATTTAGGATGAGAACAAAGTTGATAACACACCGATGTTTTAGTTGTTGCTAGGTAATGCTTACACTAGCCAAGGACTTTTCAGCTTCCCATGTTCTACCAACTGAGAAGGCTGGAGGTGCACAAGAAGCTGGGAGGGGGCACAGCCAAACTGGCCAAAGAAACATTCCATACCATGGGACGTCATGCTCAGTACATAAACTGGGGAAAGCTGGCCGGGGGGGCCGCTGCTCGGGGACTGGCTGGGCATCGGGCGGCAGGTGGTGAGCAATTGTACTGTGCATCACTTGCTTCGTGTATTATTATTATTTTATTATTATTATTATTAT
>NW_008796175.1:2410349-2413164 GCF_000699145.1 Aptenodytes forsteri
ATTATCATTTTATTTCAATTATTAAACTGTTTTTATCTCAACCCACGACTTTTTCTTACTTGTGCTCTTCCAATTCTCTCCCCCATCCCACCGGGCGGGAGGGAGTGAGCGAGCGGCTGCGTGGTGCTTAGTTGCTGACTGAGATTAAACCACGACACTCACCTAAATACATACATGCATCTAAATAAAAAATAATGTGAAAATAAATCACTTCAGGATTATGTTTTTGGGGAAATCTCACATTCAGTAAAAATGAACCTGACATTCTTAAGTTATTGTGCATACTTTGCAATGGTGATAAAGGAAGAACATGAATATTCACCAGGCCAGATCATGAGTCATGGCATGAACATACACACACCATTACATAAAACACATGTGCCCATTTTTAGGGGAATGGTGGTGACTCATCTATTACTTAATAAGGCAAATTTCTTAATCAAGCAAGAAATCATCTGATGTTGCATTTGTAGCTTTCTTTTCACTCCAGCTCTCTGTCTTCTGAAATCACGCCAGTTTGGTAACATCACTCATTTTCTAATGAAGAAACTTGGATTTACTATGCAGTGATGTGGGGCACACCCTGCACCACATGCCACACGTGATCCAGGGAGAATCTCCCCTTTGCTTTGCACATGGACCCTGGGCTCAGGCAGCTCGACCCGTTGCACCTGTGTGCAGCCTGGTACATCACCAGGATGTGGCTGCTCACCATGGGGTTCACACGGCTGAAATCGCTTCTCCCTTAAACTGATTTTCCCAGTAAGCACCTGAACCTGCAGAACCCTTTAATTCCAAGCTCAGAGAGCTATTTATTTTAAATTATAAGATGTTTAATAGAGGCCTCCTACCTAATGTTGTGGTGCATTATTAATATATGCCACTGAGTGCCCCTCCTGTTGTCAGTGCTGCCTGAGCATCTTTAAAAAAAAATAATAATAAAAAAAAATCACAGCATCAGATAAGCCAGGAAAAAGCAAAGCAAATGGCAAAGCACGATAAAATGTGTCCCTAACGAACTGACAAACCACTCAGGGCTTTTACTAAATAGTATAATTAAATATGTGTTTTCACATACCTGTACAGTGTCAGAGAAGGGATTATTGAAATATTCATGAGTTACTTGACTTATCTGTATCCCATACATAACAACAGTTGATATAAGAACAATTACATAGAAAATGTAGCTATTCATAGCAAGAATAGCCAAAGGTTACTATTGTATGGATAATGCTCATGGAGTGATTCAAACCCAGCTCTCGGCAGTGTGCAGCCTCTCACACACCAAAGCTCTGGTCCCACCACTGCACCTCTTCTTTAAGGTCTATGGAGATGCTCTACTGCCTTCCCCAGCAGAGGAGGGGACCATGATCTGGCAGCTGTATTTTTCCTCTTCTTCCAGTTTTACAGGCTCTCACAAGGCTATTTAATATATGAGGAATACATTGGATCCTAGGAATGTTAGGGAGCGAAGACTGATAAAAGGTAAGTTAAGTAATTCCTTAAAGAGATTTAAAAACCCAAACAAAAAAACAAAACACCACAACACAAAACACACACACACACACACCCTCCTAAAGAACACTGCAAAAATGCAAGGTTCTGGCCCTGAAGACTGATAAAAGGTAAGTTAAGTAATTCCTTAAAGAGATTTAAAAACCCAAACAAAAAAACAAAAAAAACACCACCAAAACACACACACACACACACCCTCCTAAAGAACACTGCAAAAATGCAAGGTTCTGGCCCTGTCCCCCCCCACTTTTTAGTGTTTTTTGGGGTTTTTTCTTTGGAAAACTGATCTATATGGACCTGAAAGGGGATGACTGACAGTATAAATTCAGAAAGCCAACACTTCTCTGATCTAAATATATCACAACTGGAAACTTTGGTAAATCAGTACTAAAGGAAACCCTAAAGACAAAAGTAGGTAGAAAAGAAAACTCAACAACAGGTATGGGGAAAAAAAAAAGACAAAGAACAACATCAGACTAAAAGAACTGGTCTGTGTGATGCCTGCATTTAAAGATAGAAAGTGATCCACACAATCATAAAGCTCTTAGTTTGACCTTAACCAGGCAAAATTTCAGAACAGGTTTAAAAGGAAAATTAAAGACATGAAGATACATGGAAAGTGCTATAAAATGTGACATGAGTTTCCCAGATGTACATTGTAACAGTCTTGACTTAGTGTCTTGGGATTTTGTTTGTTTGTTCTTTAATACACCATTCTCTAGGCAAAAAAAAAAAAGCAGTGCTTCTAATTTACACAGACTTCATTAAGCCATTTGATATGGTGTCACCAGGGAAATTATTAGGTATACTCCACAGAAAAAGACGAACACAGCAGTTGTGAAACTGCCATGGAATTGGCTGCAGAGTACATGAAAATGGATTAGGCTGAAAAACCAAACCCTGGTCTGGAAGTAAGTTGTTCATTGAAGATGGCAAAGTTTGATCTTGATAGTCATTTCATTCTGATTTTTTTTTTAATGATGCCAAAACAAAACATTTACTTTGGAAATTAAATGCACTGATGATTCAAAAGCAGGATGCAACACCCACATTGGGATAGGCTGGAACATGGCACAGGAGAAGCTGAATGGCTTTGAGGACTGAACTAATGACATAACTAATAATGAAATTTGATAATTTGTATTTGATAATTTGATAGTTTGTATTTGATAATACAAACTATAAATAACAGAATTTGGCTGTAAACTAAGAGTTTATCAGTTGGAAACAAAGGTAATTACTTCAGTGTCTGAGCCATAGAATCATAGAATCATAGAATCATTAAGGTTGGAAAAGACCT
>NW_008796175.1:2415033-2426679 GCF_000699145.1 Aptenodytes forsteri
ACGGCGTACGGGGACAGCCTGCTCCTGCGCCTTTAAGACTTCCTTCTTGAAGATCGTCCAGCCTTCCTGGACCCCTTTGCCCTTCAGGACCGTCTCCCACGGGACTCTCTCAACCAGCATCCTGAACAGGCCAAAGTCCGCCCTCCGGAAGTCCATGGTTGCGGTTTTGCTGCCCCCCCTCCTTACTTCACTGAGACTTCACTCAACTAAGAGTTTATCAGTTGGAAACAAAGGTAATTACTTCAGTGTCTGAGCCATACATCAGCACAAGAGAGACAAGAAAGAGAAAAATATAATCTAAGCTATATATATAGCTATATATATAAGTAAGGGATTTCTTGTAAAGATAAGGAGGAATTAATGCTACTGGCACAAGATTTGAGTCCTAATACTTGTATTTTTATACACTAATCTTCTATTTTCAAGAAAGATGACTCAAACAAGAACAAGCCTGTGCATTCATGGGCAGAAGCGTCCTGCCTGTGAGACAGCTCCAGGCAGCAGGCCATGGATATGTTGCACCTAAGATGCATTAGTGGACTGAGAAGTTGAGTAAGCACTGGAGATTGCTGGGCCGTATGGACACGGCCATGCAGACCAGCACCAGCACATACGCAGCCAGCTCAGATGCTGGGCTGCACACATCCATGGGGATAGCAGAACAAAAGTCATCTGAGAAGAAAAGAGTAAAATGCTTGGCTTGTTTAACCATACAAGCAGACAATATGTGGTAGACTCCAACAAGGTGGAACTGACCACCACCACCACCCCTGTGTCCCCATTGCATTTCTTTCTGTAGGCTCCACTGAGGCAGGGTCATAGTCATGACTCTTGCTTTGAAGAAAAGAGACTACTTGCACAATCAGGTTTGTGATATCTAGGCAAAGCCTCTCATAACACATTTCCGAATTCCAAGTATTCCTCTGCCTTTCTTGGCAAGTTCTGTGTTTGCAAGAAAGTATATTTTCTTCTTCAGCTACATCAATCATCTAACTGGTCTTTAGCATCTAAATGATTACATGGTTCTCTGCATACCAACTTGCTCTCACCCCCTCTTCCTCACTCCCACACCATTAGACTTCTTGCCTTGGCTATCTCCATCAGTTTTTGCCCTGATCCTTCCTCACCCACAGCACCACAGGGTAGTAACATCGGTTATCCCCTGGGGAGGTCACCCACAGCCCTGCTGACCTTACCCTCCCATCGACATGCACCCAGACTAGCTCCAAGGAGGCTGACCCACAGATTCAGCCCAAGAGGCCATCAGCACTCCTCCCTCGGGCCAGCTTTCCTCCCAAGATCCAGGATTCAGGATTTCACCTGAAGAGGTTTCACCTCTTTTCCATTTTCCCTTCCTTCTCTCTCTGCCCATGTTTCACCTCTTTTCCATTTTCCCTTCCTTCTCTCTCTGATGAGATGCATCCTTGCACATGTACACAGGCACCTTGCAAAGCCTGCTTTCCCTTTTCAGCATTGAATAGGGACAGTTTAATGCTTCTTTTGATTTGTTCCAACAAAGTGCTTTTTGATGAAATCTTATTATCTAGACTTCTAAAAAAAGGTCTTATTAGCTTGACTTTTTCAAAACAATATTTTGTTTCATTTCTTTAATTCTAGCTTCTTTCCTTTCCTAAGCCTTACGGCTGAGAGAAAGAAAAAAGGGGCCAGAAATCAAAATGTTTGATCAGCTTTGGGTTTAGAAAGAAGAAAGAAAAATATAGAAAGACTGACTATTAAAAATCTTAAATTACTTTTCTTTTTTTCCCCCAAATTGTTCTGGGGAAAACACACTCCAGTATGAACTAAATTCACTACTGATTTTCTTAATACAATGATATGAATTTGAGCTTTTTCCCCCTGCTTTGCTTATTGTTATCTAACTTCAGTTAATGCCCTACTATTTCATACTCATAATTCACTGTTAATTCTCCTTAGACTGATGTAGCAACTCTATTATGAACTGTAGGTCTTTTCCCTTCATTCCCTTTCACCCTTTTGAGAAACGTAATAATTAACATCAAATGGTTTTCTGTATGTTCCACCACTCTAAAAGCAAACAAGCAACCCCCCCCATGCTGACTGCTTCATGCCATGAGAGGTCACTTTAATCTGGATGCCTTATTCCAGGTAAATTCAGTGTTGTGCTGCTGGTCCCAGACTAAGTCAGGGGCAGATTCTGAGCTCTTACACTATAGTGAATCACAAATATCTTCAATTAAACAAGAAGGCCCAATCCCTCTCTGGTCAGACAGACCTCAGTATAGTCACTCTTCATTTGTACTAGAAAATAGGCCAATTGCGTTGAAACATCTTCAACGAGATTAGAAGCAGGCTCTTTACTTAGAGAAATAATTTAATTTTCAAAGCATTTGACAATTTTAATAGACATCATCTATGAATAAGTCAGGGTGTGTAATATGCCTGAAGCAAGAAGAAAAAGGCTCATTAACTTTGAGAGAATAGACAGATGGGCACATTGGGGTAGAGCTCTGACAGTTCCCGAATTATGTAAGAAGTGAAGAGCGAGGAGTCGGATGCCATGCGCACATGTGCAGGAGTAATTTCCATGGGAGCAAATTGCAATGACACAAACTGTCATCTATGACATCAGTAAAGGAGTCAGAAAAAATGAAATGAAGGAGATGAAACATAATGGAAAATCCTTCAGTTTCCAGCATGACATGAAAGGTAAAGGATGTCTGTAAAAGTTGATGCAATTTGGTTCTCTTTATGGCTGGTTCTCTTTATGAGCTTACACATGAAATAAGGATTTTGTACAATTCAGATTCTATCACAAATAGAGTGCACAAGGCATGCTGAAACTGCAGCAAGGGAAGCAGTCCTGAGATGGCTGGTGCTGCAAAGAGCAGGCAGGTGCTTGGCTGCATTTAACAAAATGGTTAGGGACCAGATAAAGAAAATTAAAATAGGAGAGAAGCTGTAGACAAAATGCGGAACATAACGATGGAGAAAATATGAAGGTTAAAGACTAACAAAGAAGCAGACACTGTAATGTAAAGACAACCTCTGGTCTCAATGTCAGCCTACGAAGGAAACCTAGCATTTAGAAGTGAAGGAAAACTGGTATTTAGAAGTCGCATCATTCAAATAGGATCCAAAGCAGCCCTTTCCTTTTTTAAAGGAATAATTTTTCCTACATTTACCTAAAATTTGGGTGAAATTTTTCAGGTGCATCAGCAGGTTTTCCAGTCAGGCTGTGGATGTCTGCTGTGTTGTGGTCAGAGACCCAAAGAGAGCCATCCCCACATAAGCGATAGGTGATGGGAGACCAACCTCTCCTTACACAGGTCATGCTAGCACGAGTATGTCAGAGGGAGGTGGTCAAATGCACTTTTAATAAACTCGATTAAGGAAAAATAATGAAATTATCAAAACAATTTATATATGAATCAGGTAGTGTCTGCATTTTAATGGCTGGAACAAAGGCAACTGAACTCTAATGGAGTCGATTTTCTCTTGCAAGCGATTATTAAATTGCTTTCACTTTGTCAGCAAGGTAATATCTATGTGAACAGCTCAGAGTTAAGGAAGTAACAAACCGTCAGTTGTCAAGTGGGGGAAAACATTTTTTTTCCCCCCTTCTGGGTAAAGCATGTTTGAAAGAGGAACACTTCTGTTCCTCTGGTAACAAGCAGCCCTTCACAGGAGGGAAATACTCCGTCAGAAACAATAGGGCAGGTCCATCACTCCTGGCTTCCGATCTCTAACAACTTCAGTATCACCACAAACCAAAATAATTTGGGTGCTGGCACCATTGATTATAAGTGAATGAGAGTTTTGCCACTGACCTCAGTTAAGCTGGAATTTAATTCTTTTTTGTTTAGTCTCACAAGGAGCAAAAGTACGTTTGAAGGCAACGGACACAATACCTTTTCTGATATCTGAAGTCTTTGAGTAAAGAGTGGGTCTCTCACTAGAGAAGAAGTTCAAACAAACTAACAGTTTGAGGCAGAAATTAGTTTGTAAGTACAACTACAGTACACAGCAAGCACTGCATGGAGAGACATGAACTAAGGGTGGGGAGTCAGCAGCAGAGACATCTCTTTGGGCACACAGCCCATTAATTACTTTGCTGATCAATGTGGGGATGAGTGTGACACAACCACAGCCAGGCTGTGTTTGGGAGTCTCACTGAAGATGTTTCAACTGTGTCTTTGCACAGCATGTGCTGTGCCACGCAGGCACTCCTGCTCCATCAACAGTAGTTTGGGATTCCCAATACATGCATGCATTGTGCCAAATAGATACAACTTCTGAGCAGGCTGGATTAATTAATTATGCTGGCTTGTTGACCTATTAGCAAACAGGAAAGCCAAGAAGCAGAAGCCCAAAGCCCTGATTCCTGTATCATTCCCATTTATTTGACCACGTTTCCTGCACATCCCAGCTGAAGGGAGATCTTCTCCCCTGTATCAGCAGACCAGCATTTGGAACAGTTGCAGAAATGGGGCTTGGGTATATTTGTGCAACAACAACCCAAACACCTCTCGAGTTCTGTGATGGTAAAAGTGCATCTTACATTTTCATTTTCTAAAGCTGCCACCAACTAATATAAAGACATGATCATGGGAATATTTAAGAACAAGCAGCATCAGGCCAGGTAACCTAATATTTTAAGCAACTTTACACCAGGCAGTGTAACCATTACAAACACATGTTTTGATAAATGACAGCACTCTAAAAATGAAACAATTATGTTATTTCCATTAATTAACAGGCAATAATAGACTTCCATGTGCAGATGAGCTAACAAATGTCATCACATAATTTTTAAATTACACTGGCATCATTTTTCTCTCACACACATCTGATCCTCAAGGAAGATTTGCATATAAAGGTCAAAGAAGTAGCAAACACATTTCTCAGTTCCCAGTTGTATTACACTAAAGCAGCACAAATAGCAATTAGAAACACTAACTACTCAGTGAGACCAAAATCAGCTTCATCCACATGGGTCATAAGGAGCGTCTCCCACCCCGTTGATGCTGCCGTGAGCCACAGTGCTTTGCTGGTGGGAATCAGTCTGCGGGGCTGAAATCGTGACCTTCAGACTAGGGGACATGGCACAAACCCCTGCTGCCACCACTACTAGCTATCTCCTTAATGATTTGGGGAAAAAGCCACTGGGCCAGTCACTCTGGCTGATCTGAGAGGCATATGGTTTTGAACTCACGACTAACTTGCAGGCCCTTTAATGAACTGTCTCAGTAATTCCCCAAAGTAAAAATGAATTCACTCCTGTTGATAGGTGATCCTTATGTAAAGATGAGGAAGGCAGCATGCAGAAGCCCATGACACAGGGCTACATGAACGTCTGAACCTTACTGAGGAGAAATTCCTGTGTGGAGTATGACCCAAGCCTTGTTTCCAGTTACAACATAAAAGTTTCCATGAGATTGCCCTAGGCAGAATGAGGCTTTATGTTCTGCTCCAAAATTAACAGACCTCTCAGTGTCATTAAAAATAATATCTTACGCAAGTGCTTTGTTCGGCAAGTCTGAGCTGTCAGAAAACCAAGGAGTTCAGTACAGATACTGACACAAAACAGGATGATGTTCTCTGCTGGAAAACCCCTTTGGACAAGAAGAACATCAATAGGTGATAGATAGCAAAAACTGTGCTGGTGGTGATATGCTACTGCACAACACTTTGCAAGAGCTTCAAAGAAAGCAAGGAGATCTGGCAAAACAGGCATCTGAGCATTATTTCAGACCAAAGCTATCAAAACACACACCTGGGAACACACATCAGCAATATTGCACCAGAAAGGAGGACTGGAGGAAGGCAGACACGTTCACCAAAGTGGGGAGTGCCATACAAGCTATTAGAAACCTCAGGGATGGAAGAGGCAACCAGCAGTCATTAAACATAATGGGTAGAAATACCAGTTTACAGCTTCCGAGCAAAACTGGGGATTTTGGACCTAGTTGCAGTCTCAGTGTTTATGTACTGCTGTGAGAGCTGTTGAGATGCAAAATGTTATAAACCAAATGCCTCTGAAACACTGGAGAAAGTCACCTAAGCACAGCTGATGCAACCCAAGAAATCCTCTTGCAGTAGTTTGTCTCTGTATCAATCAAAAAAAATGTTGAACACAAAGAGGATCCCGTTTGAGCCAACGGCAAGTGCAAAGTAAGGCATATTATCTTAAAATATATCTCTTTCATTACCAGCCAAGTTGTCAACTTCACATTTGCTGAGGACCAAGGGATGGTGTAAGTGTTATTACTACGGCATACACTGACCTAAGGCACAGAAACGTCACCAAATATGGGGATCTTAAAACTCTTTCATTACCAGCCAAGTTGTACAACTTCACATTTGCTGAGGACCAAGGGATGGTGTAAGTGTTATTACTATGGCATACACTGACCTAAGGCACAGAAACGTCACCAAATATGGGGACCTGAGCCCCACAAAACTGACAGGCAACTGTCCTGGGCACAGACGAGAAGAGCTCTGAAAGTAAGGAAATTCAAACTTAATCCTGCTTTCACTTCCCCAGCAAAGCTGTGTGGGAGGACAGACATTGTTCAAGCACAGAACCGAGAAGGAAAGCAGAAAAAACCCACCAACCAAAAACTAGAGATTGTAACTTCATTGAGGATTCATAAGGCATAACAGTACCAAGCAAATTTTTTTTATATTGGATTCTTCTATAGCATTAAATTCATTTAGAAGACTGAAAGACATAATACTTTGCATTTTCTAGATAAAAGCACTATTGTAGTCATTCGGATATAGAAGGGCTTTATTTTGCCAAAAATATCAGCACTGTAGCACAGAAGCCCTGAAACACTACGAGACCCAGCTCTGAATCAGAGCAGCTGATTCATTCAGAAACAGGGGTGCTGCACTTCTCTCCTTGATCCTACTCACCACACCACTGCAGCCCACTGAGAACAAAGTAAGTTCTGCTACTTATATGGCAAGTGAGATAAAACCACTTCGGTTGACAGCTTACAGAAAGGGTCACTTCTCACTGAGCTCCAGAAGAGCTGTGAGGCTTCAGTGACAACACCTAGGAGTGCAATTGGGAGGGCAGGGTAGAAAAGGCTGGAAGAACAGGGCTTAGTTCTTGAGAACTAGAGATATTTTGGTAGCTTGCTCATTATAATAATATCCATATTTAAAACATAACAAGAAAAACAGGACCCAGGAAAATCAAAAGCTTACATCAAAGCCAAATACTCCATGCAGTTTGCTCCCAGGAGAGAAACAGAGCTAGCACCTCACAGAGAGATAGCACCTCACAGGTCTGAATCATAACATATAACAGGAAAAATATAGAATAAGCTTTTTTACAGGAACGACTGAAATACAGGACAAAGCTGGAATTTTAATCTTAAAGTTATTTTTTAAAACAACATTATAAAGAATTCTGATAAACATCGTAAAATACTTCTTCCTCCTACTTGCTACTATTTAATATAAAATGAATTCTTTTTACTTCATTACTTTTAAGCCGCAAAAGCACAGTCCAGTTATGAGAGGTAACAGCAGTGTGAGTTACTCAGATTCCTGCCTTCACATTACTTTGGGAAAAATGAAACTAACCTAGTGTTGCCAACTGTCACAAGTTTTCCTTGCAAGTATTTTAGTATCTTGTGTCTTGGGTTTTTAAATCCCAGCTCTTTGAGACAGTAGGTCTCACAGCTGCAGACAAAATATGAAAAACACATCTCCAAAAGGCTTCAAAAACAGAAAGCAAAATACAAGCGAACTATATATATATAAAAGCAGGGCACATTATCTTCTGAACTTTCTAATCTTAGGCACTTGACTCATGGTTCTAAAAGGCTCTCAAGGCCAGTGACTTTGCACTAAAAAACTTCAATGAAAGATTCTTAAAAAGCTCCACATCCAGAACAGTTAAAATTTAAGGAAAGGGTTTGAGCTTTATATTTGACACCATCCTTCCACCACAACATTGTTTGCAGATGTCCCTGGAATAACACACTATTCCCCAAAGCTAGCATTTAAGTTTGCAGGGTTCTACAACACTGCTTTTCCCCAAATGAAACCTGCACTCCAACTCGCATGTCTTAGCTGTGCCAAACCTAAGGAGAGGCCAGGCAGCAGGGAACGAGGCCCCGATGCTCCTGTACATTGCGTTGTGAGCAAGCCGCAGTACCTTATCCCTTTCCAGCACAATGCAAGTGGGATCTACAGTCTGGTTAAGCCACAGCTGGGGCAAGTCAGTCTCTGGGATGAACCAGATCAGGGCAAATTTCTCCTATAACATTATGGACATTTGCTCAGACAGGTAACAAACAAGTTTTTAATATCGTAAGATGGTGACTAATTGCTCTTGGGCAGAGAGGAGGATTCACAGCAGTCTGCAGCTGGCAGCTAGCCTGCAAGCAGGGCATCCTACAGCACAGGGGGACATTCTAGCCTGAGAGAGCTGCTGGTGCCAAGAGACCCCGTTTGCATTGAAAAACTTTTCTGAAAACTTTTTAAATATCTACAGAGCGTCACAGAAACTTAACATGAGCCAAAGTCCATACAAACTTAGTACATGCACAATTTGTACGACAAACCTCCTAAAACAGGAATGTTTTTGACATTCACAAGCCTTTTGCCTACAGATGTTGTGTCGGCAGTCAGCTGAACACGTTTCCTTACTAGTGAAAAGACCCCAGATTGGAACCCTTTTGGAGAGGGAATTAATCTCTGCTGCCAGCATCATAACAGGAATTTAAGTGAAAGGCCAAAAAAAAAATATTATAGGCACACAGAACGAAGGCAAACCCACACATCCTAACCTTCTGTCCTTTAGGCCCACCAAGAGCAGCCACTGACACACAAGACTGCACTATTTTAACCCAACAGGCTATGCTGCCTGATCACATTTTCCCCAGACATAAGCAGCTGATTGCGTAATTTTTTTCCTACATTTTTGTGAAGACAGAAAACGGAGGCTATCAATGATACAAAATACACACAAATAATACACGAGCAAAGCTATAATCCTAAACAATTCTTATGGACAAGACAAGGACATGAAAGACTTTTATAAACATCCTCTTAGCTCTTTTCTTGCTTGGATAAATGTTATTTAGAAGATATCTTTATCAATACAGACAGCACGAAGCATGCTTGCTGTGATGTACTTCACACAGAGCTATCAAAAACAAAGCCATACATACCCAGGTGTGCCTGTGTGCTGATTTTTATGAGCTTTAGCCTGATTTTTGAGTAACAAGCAGCTGTGCACTTAAGCATTGTCCTCTCTTCCCCCATGCTTCAACATGCCTCACTTCCAGAGCTGATGCAGTGATAGCAACAAATCATCAGGGAATTCCTCCAAGCCAGGAGTATCCCTTATTTTAGGAAATTATTTTTTTGGTGCTCATGAGATCTTCCATAGAATACCAAGCTCTGCACTGTTTTGTGAGATCTTAGGACAGACCTGCCTGGGTGCTACCAGAATGGCTTGCCATTGAAAGCCAAGATTTCTTCCCAATTGACCACCATCCAGCTCAGGGTGGAAGCTAATAAGCTTTTTGTATATATAGAGATATATGTGCACAAATATATATATATAAAATCCATGCATGATTTCTATCTCAATCCATTTCTCAGTAATAAATAACTCAGTAATAATTTCTTTTTCTAAAAAAAAATCCAGGGGAAAAAAATAAAGAGAAAGAGAATAAAAACAGACTCCTGGGTTTCGGACATTTCCCCTATCACAATCTCTGCCTCAAATCCCTGTTATCTGGGAAAGGACCTTCTTACCTGGAAGAGGGTTTGGGCAGAATTCAGAGCTGAGCACCATTTTCCTATGTGACTGAAAATAGTATCTTCTACCCTTCCTTTTCCCAGTGACAGCTGTATCCTGGGGTACCACTAGGTTCTTTCCAGAACAAATATGGCACACCTACTATGATTTATCTTCACAGCTCATAGCTCAGAGTTATAAACAGAAAATATATATAACAAGGAAACATCTCCACTCTATGTTCCTGCATGCTGGAAGAGTTCCCTCAGCTGCAAGGAGGATGCTGCAAATGCAAGGAGGATGCTGCAAAATACCTGAAAAGGTTGAGAAGCATCCCCAACTGACTAGCCCCATGTTATGTTTCTCTACAAATTTGGGGGATTATCATTGGTTTTGGTGAGTTCTCCAGCTTCTGCAGCAGGAAAAGTTTCCCTTTGCCCTAGACAGAGGAAAAGGCTTCTGCAAGCATGAATAAACCAACAGAGAATTGCAGGAAGGGTTTTTTTTCCAAATTACCCCATAAAATCCCTGCAGTATTGTCACAGGTGCACAAGCTTTCATAAAACAGTAAAGCAGCAGCTCTTGCACATAACTTCCCTCTGGGCCCCAGCATGGACTGTGTGTTGTGTGTGTGCCAGCACCACTCCAGGATCTTGCTCTGCAGAGCAGCATCACAGATCTCCCACTCCTGCCCACCCCAGTCCCCGCACTGCCACAGAGGAGACACCTACACCTGAAAGGAGATCAGTCCTAATATGCCCAACCCATAACAATTTCATTACAGGGAAACAAGCTAGGAAATTGCAGATAAAAGGCACTTCTGTAAGTATACTAGTGTGTTTTTAATTCATTTTAGTAGTAGTTACTTAGTAGTTATTATGTTTTACTTTAGATTTCTGCGTCTCCTTACCTGCAGGATTTGGGGTTCTTCAAAATGCAGAATCTAAGGCTAGCAAGTGCACAAGCCATTGCTGTAGACCCTTACTTCTTCTGACATTAAAAATACCCTTCTCTCCATCTGAGGACATCAGGCATCACTGCTCAACAGTGTCCACACCAAGGCTTGGATGTCCTAGGGTATGGAGCTAATTTCCCACCATATCATAGAATCATAGAATCATAGAACAGTTTGGGTTGGAAGGGATCTCTAAAGGTCATCTAGTCCAACCCCCCTGCTGTGGGCAGGGACATCTTCAACTAGATCAGGTTGCTCAGAGCCCCGTCCAACCTGTCCTGGAATGTTTCCAGGGATGGGGCATCCACCACCTCTCTGGGCAACCTGTGCCAGTGTTTCACCACCCTCAGCATAAAAAATATCAGGGCAGTTCAGGGTGTCACTAAACAGAAATGGGAGTTAAGCCATTTATAGCCAGGTCAACAGGCTGTGTTGGTGTCAGGTAGGTTATAGGTATTGGGATGTATTTATTAGGTTTTCTCCTTTGCATAAAGGGACTAAAGTAGAGGTGTGAAAAAGTAATTGCTAGCTTCTAGAAGTATGAGATGGTTCAGTTCTGCTATGTCCATTTAATGACTAGTAAAGATTGTTTATTCTCTCATATGCTCTTGTGCCATAAAGACTGCGTTATGTATGCTCAAAGAAAATGAATCTGCTTTATCTTGACACCTCTGGTAAATTCTGGCTCTGTAGCAATCCTGTTTACTTGTTTTGCTTGCAAATGGTAAGATGTAACAAATAGAATATTTATTGCTAGAGTTGGTTTGGAATAGTTCCACAAAACTTTTTTTTCTTGCCAAAAAAATGTGTTAAGTCAACTTAGAAACTTTTTTGTGGGGAAACAGTTTTGATGCATTTCTCAACAGAAAGTACTGGGGAAAAATGTTGAGAATATTTCATTTTTACAGTCTGCAAACAAAATTAATCCTGAAGTTTGAAAATA
>NW_008796175.1:2426697-2436392 GCF_000699145.1 Aptenodytes forsteri
TTGAAATTACTTTTTAATTTTTATATTTAACAAAGTAGCAGCAAAAAAAATTCATATTAAAAATTATATAGAAATCAAAGATTTCAAGATGTCAAAATGACCCAAATTGACCCAACCTTATTTCTTGTTGAGATTTTTAGTTTACATAGGCCTTTTGACATTTTTACACTTCCTGAGATTTCACAAGGTAAAAAAAAAAAAAAAAAAGGTCTCCTGAATAACAGTTGTGGGCTAGAAAAGCTGTTTTCCACCTAGCACTAGTTATGTTTTTAGGCTAGCAGTAAAAGAGAGAGAGACACCGTGTTACTCTCTGGATCTAACAACTTCTTCTATCATGCTAAGATAAAAATGTGTGAACATCAACCGCATGGAACACAAGTTCTTTGGTTTTTTTTCCCTAATGAACTGTGCAAAGAATGCAACATAATTATGCCTTCAAAAGAAACTACCAGAGATACTAAAAAAGCTCTGTTCTTTGGCTGGCACCCATCTCTGCAAATGCTGTCACAACAGTCTCCAAACTGTCACTTCAGCAACTGCCCCTCACGGGAAAAACATATTTCTTCTAATTAGTGAAAATTCTAACTCCATGTTTGAAGAGTATAATTTGATCTTTTCTCTAGAAACTTGTTAACCACTTGAGTTTAATTATTAACATTTGCTTTAAAAATTCACTGAATTAACACCAATTGTGTGAGTGCAGCTACTGCTTTGACGAGATGATGCTTATTGCATCATTGTACATGGGCATGCTACCAGGGGAGGTGGTGTGGTCCATGTCCACCTAAGAAACTCCTCTTAACATCAAAGAGATGTAGCTTCTACCGCTGGGTCTGCCATCGGCTCACTGGATGACTTTGGGCAGGTTAACCCCTTTTCCTTTCCTTTCCAAATCTATTTAGGATGGTCAGGCCATGAATAACAATTCATGATGTTCACATGTTCACATGAACAATGTTCACATTGTTATTCATGGAGCAGGGACTTCTCCCTTTTCTCCTCCTTCAGTCCCACCATGCTTAATAAAGTGCCCAATGTAATAGGACACCAAGGTCATCATTGCAATAACTGCTGGCAAGGAGGGAAGGTATCGGCACGCAGGGAACATGCTCCTGTTGTTGTGTCTGGTAAAGTGAAGCTCCCAATATGAGAAAAAATTAACGTAAAAATTCATGCCTAGGTAGGGCTTAATGCCAGGGTTACTCATGCTGGGGCTCCCGCAGGGCTCAGAGCAGCAAGAAACCTGCTGATAGCCCTCGGTCTTCTGGGGTAAAACTGAACGATACTGGTTCCTCAATGGAAACCTTTCAAAGAAGTAGAAATCCATTATTTATTCAGTAACAAACAAGTTTTCAAAGAGCGTTGCAAAAGCTGAATGCACAGACACATGCTTCCACTTGGCCTCAGTTATAAAATGCAGTGATTTACAAATCCAGGACACCCAGGACACAGTGGAGCGATGCAGAGTACAGGAAACTCCTTTTTTTCAAATGCAGAAAGATATCATCAGAAAGCCATTTTCTCACAAAAGCTCTTCAAATTTATAAAAAAAAAAACACAAAAAACAAAAAAACAAACAAAAAAACCCAAAACAAAACCCCAAAAACCAACACACACACACACACACACCCCCCAAACAACTAACTACTTCTTTTGGTTTAAATCAGGCAAGTACTTGCATTCAACCCTTCTCTTAAAAATAAACAGACAGAAGGTTCTATGGGTTTTTTTCGGTCTCACGGGGACCATTTCTCATAGCATCTATGGATGAGTACCACCACGTTAAGGATTTCCTGAGTCCTTATAAATTCTCCAGCTGGTATTTGCTGCAGTGTTTTGGATATGCAGAAATGTGTGAAACTCCCCAGGAAACTGAAGGGCTCCAGCACCAGCTCTCTGCTATTTGGATACTAACTCCAACATTTTTGCTTTGCAGCAAAGGAATGTAACAAAAGTTACTTTTTTGTTACCAGATTTGACACACTTAAGCAGCCTTAAAAACATCAGTGATATAAAGAAGCTAGCTGAAAAATAAACCTTTCCAAGTTCCCAGTGTCATAAGGTATTTTCAGATTAATAAAGGCATAAACTTATGCAAAAACTTCTACATAAACTGTAATATCGGTCTGCATGAGACTCAGGTGCTTTTGTTATTTCTGCATTTGGTAAATTCAGGCGTAACAATTCCTGAAGTCCTTCGGCTTTTACAAACAGGTATGACTGACAGCCTCTAAATGCTCTGCTTTTCATAACAACTGTGATTGACAGCCCCTTGGTGTATAGCCCAGTCAGCCTAACAATGTTATTGTTCTCTAATAATTACCTGATGATTTTTTTTAATGTGTTGCTCTTAGTTATGGTTCAACTAAGTAAGACTCCTCAGAACTTTTCAAAAGTTTATTTAACTTGCATTGATTTTGGGCTGCCTTTCTGTGAGCCTGATTCTGTGGCAGCGCTGGGATTGCCGACATTAGTGCCCAAGCTGCATTGGCTGTCGATCTACCTGTAATTGATGCTTTCCCTGGAAAACAGAACATATTAAAGCCCAAATATGTGACAATCTGTGTGTCATTTTGGCATATATCACTCATGGAGTTTTTGTACAAAGGGAAATGTTTCTTAACTTAACAGTCCCTGGAGCATAAGAATAAAGCTAGTAGTTTGTAAGGGCCAGAGCCTTGCGTAGGATGCATGCCTGTAGCTGAGCTCAGTTCAGCACAGTTTATTACTTCCAAGCTGCTCAAGATGGCAGCTTGTTTAACTTCTGCTGAAAGCAATAATTGAGATTTTTCTGTCTTACAGAAAGATCATCCTCAAGAGCACTCAACCAGGGGACTGACTTGTGTGAATCACTAGCAGAAAATCATGACCCAGTAGGGTCACTTTTCTGAGTATTTTCTGGCACCTACAAAATAGAATGAACTACATTCTTTTTATATGAAGCGAGTCAACTGTAGCACTGTATACTAGAGAATGACAATCCTAGTTAGAAAATGCTCAACCCTTTTACCCTTTTACTAGGCATAAATCTAAACTGGCGTTCTGAAATTTGAAAGTGTACCTTTTTCGTTTCTGTCTTGATTTTCAGACAGGATGGAAGCAGGCAGGGTGGAAAAATGAAAACCCACATTCTCAGATTTCCAGCTGAGGAAGACTCAAGAATGTCCTGGATTTTTGCACACCTTTAAAATTGAACTTGGCAGAGCAGCTTGAAGTTGAACAAAACATTACTCCCACATCAAAGTAGTATTGAGAATGAATGGTCTGAGTGGCTAGTTTGCCAATTACAAACCACAACACCTATTTTGGAAACTTTGTGAATGTTTTTTCTTGAGTGTGTTGAAAAAAATGATAAAACCCACCTACCTTGCAAGAAAGGCAAAAAAAAGATTTCTTTCAGAGGGCTATGAAAAGTATATTATTATAATTAGTTACTCTTAAAAGGACCAATAAAAGAAAAAACCCTTGAAGAAGAAAGCATGCTCAGTCTGGGTCTTTCCAAACATTTCCAGTTCTGCACTGGGGTGCTGAAAATAATAAGTAGGTATCAGAAGGAGAAAGCTGAGTGTCCTTCTGGGACTTTGCTTTTTGAAACCAGAACCGTGGACCTTGAGCACAATTTTGTAGCTGGCCTGTTTGGCTGCCTTTTCAAGAACTGGTCTAAAGTTTGGCCTCTGCACCAATGTACACTATGCATCACCAAACACACTATAGATCCAGGGCTTGGATTTGCATACATAACAGTGGAATATAAAGTTTTTTGTTCACATTTACTGCAAATGAAAGCAAGTACACAGTGCACAGATTGTATAGCCAAATGGGCTAATTCTGCTCATAAACATTTGTTCACACAGATTTAGTGTCTATGTTGGGGCCAATTGAACAGTTGGGCCTTTATTCTTTGTTAATTTGCTTTCCAGTACTTCTGAATTTTACCAACATATTTATAGAACTGGTCATTTCAACAATGCATTATCTATGGCCCTGACCCCAGCCTCTAATTATCCACAGAGCTAGTTCTGTTATCGAGTATTTTTCCCATACTGTAAACATACTGGGCATTTTCTAAAAGTTGGTTTCGCGTTGATAAATTGTGTACAGAATGATAGTGAGGTAATGAATCATTGCAATGACAGTGCACTGTCTCACTACAGACTAAGGAAGATACTCATTGCATACTAGATGCAGAGGACAAAAAATTCAGCCATCTGTAACTTATGCAAACACCATGAGCAAGAGCAAAAAACAGCTTCTCACAGATCTTAAGTCAATGGTATCTCTGACCCCTTTTTTCAAGGACTTTCAGGATGCCTTATTGAGTTCTCAGCCTGTCATCCTGCAATCCCTCACCTCCAGCTTGGGCTCAGAGACTCCTGTAATCCAGCGCAAACATCTCATAGAATCATAGAATCATAGAATCATTGAGGTTGGAAAGGACCTCTAAGATCATCGAGTCCAACCGTCAACCCAACACCACCGGATGGACCTTCGTCTATATCCTCGCTTGCCTTGCCCTCAAGTTCCAGGGCCCCATATCTGTTGTGTAAAGGCAACCGGGAAGGTGCACATCCAAAGTCTGTTTTGGCACCTAAAGCTCTGTTCTTCCACATGCACACAAGCTCTGGTTGCTCACCAAAACACGTCAGAGAACGGAATAACCACCGTACAGCTAAACCCTTTTTGGGGCACAGAGAGGGTAGGGAGGACCTATGCTTAATACCTAGGGACCTACCCCACCACCAGCAACAAGAAAGAAGTTTCCAAACAGATGAGAGCAATGTGCTTCTCTGCTATCTAAGGAACAGCAATGTGTGGGAAACAGGCACTGAAAAAACAACATTTTCAAACTGGCAGAGATGCTGATTTGCAGGGAGTAACAGTCTCTTGTGGATACAGAACTTTTTAAAATCTTTAAAGCAACTGGACTCCTTCTGGTGTTTCATATAAGATTCCCAGACATTTCCCTAGCACAGACCAACCCCAACCAGGCACCTTGTCTCACGGATCCTGTCATTCCCACACTTCACAGATGCATGGTTAGTCTTGGGGCAAGTCTGCTGCATGGAAGAGTACAATGAAGAAAGTATTTCATGTATTTTTAGGATTAGAAATGAGGAACAGAAGCCACATCAACAGCCAATTCTTCACAGACCACCAGCTGTCCACAAACAAGCCGAAGAAAATCCTGCATATGGAAGAAGTGTTAGCACCACCTAACAACAGCTCATATCAAACAGCTACATAACTACAGTGTGTGTTGTACTAGATATATTGAACTAAGACAAATTAATGCTCCATTTTGAGTTTTCTTCTCTGCAGTGGGTGGGGTAAGCTTTTCCTTCAGCTTTTGCTGTGTTTCAGTTCATTTGCCTTATCCCACTCCCACCAGTTCTACCCCACAATCCCATAAACCCCAGATGAAACTCCAGAGAACAATCAATTAGATAAATTTATTATTTCTTACTTGATACAAGTTACTGATTCATCTAAGTTTATTCAGTATGTTCATGGTTGTCATAGGAGTTTTGATGACCCTCACTTTCACTTCAATTTTATAACAACAGAGAAATCCTTAGCACTGTTTTATGTTTCATTGTGGGAAAAAATTAAGTAGTCAGTTAAGGCAGTCCTAAATCTTGACTAAATTACTTGTGTCCTCTGTAATTATTACTTTACCAACAGACACACTTCCCAGCATCCTCTTCCCATTCATGTTTCCTTACAATTGCATTCTAAAACCAGATGCTAATGAATCAGAATTTATCTAATTTCCAATTTCACTAATTATTTATCAGATCAGCTAAATCAGTTTCATTTAGAATTACAGGCTTAGTTACATAAGATGGATTTTTCTCTCTATTAAAAATGTTAAGCTGCCTAAAAGTAACTAATATACTAAATTTTAATCTGTGTTCAAGGTCCAAATATATTGTTAATAAGTGATCTTAAATTGGCAAGAAAATGCTTAATTCTAGATGTATCCTTTTAATTAAAAATTAATTAAACAAGAATGGAAAAAGCAAATTGTGTTATTGATTATAACAGACCCTGCAAAATCACACTAAAGCATTGTAACATTCCAGAGACAACACTGAAACCACTCTGGTTTTGTATCTTCAAAAATGCTATGAAATACGAACATACTAATCTTGTCAACAAATGAGACAAAAGTTAAGGTGCTGAAAGATGCACAGACCTTCAACTGCTGGAGGTTAGCTCCAGAGATGGGAGCTCCAGAGATGGGAATGTTGCAGGTATCAAAGAACAGCGTTGGCATCAGAGCCCGGCAGGTGGGACACTGCACCACGTGGTCACACCAGCTCTGGGAAGGGGCCAGCTCCGTTGCTTATTGCACACACTTCCTTAATTAGATCCTGAGAACCTTAAAACATTGTTTTTTAAAAAGTGTGTTTGTATTATTAAAAGAAAATTATTTTTCCCTGTGACAAATAATATGGGATATCTGCTCTTCACAGGTGTGCTCCCAGCCTTAAAACCACAAGTGAGCATTTCCCAAAAACACTCCTGCTGCATTTATCACCTGCCCTTACATTTTCCAATCTCCCACACATGGGAAGGCAGACTAAATAATCAAAATAACATCTTCTGATACCATGTCTTTGAAGCAACATCCTTCCACCCTTATAGGTTTCCTAAATCTGAGGCAGCTCTGCAGAGAATGAGCGGGTACGGTGTGCAACTTAGGAGTGAAGCTCCTTGGCTCGAGAGGCAGCAGCTTGTGCTGTTAGTTCAGGAGTCTCCAGCCTTGCTCCCCTGCTGTGCATCACTCATACCCAAGCATGATTTCTTCCCGAGGCAAAATCACACCACTTGCTCTTTGCAGATTAGCACTTGACTGTTCAATCCATATTTCTCTGCTTCGGTTCACCAAGCAAAGCCAAGTACTTTGGGTCTTTCAGTCACCCTAAATCCCATCACTATTAACAACAGAAATACACTGCTGTTTTTTTGGCTTTGTGGATTGTTTTTCTAGCCTGAGGATTTTGGGGCATTTCAGCAAAGTGGAAGAGAATGGAGCAATGACATCATTTTTGTCCCATTTCCAGGCAGAGTGGCAGAGAGCCAGTTCTCTGAATTCTTCTGAGAAGCCAATTGATTCATGCTTGTCTTAAATCCCAGCATCCTTGTGAGAAGTAGGCTTCACCTACTGCCAAACACTGAGATAAAAGGCCACTCCGTTTCAATCATAAACAAAAACAGGGAACTGTAACAGAGCAAACCGCTTTCCCCAAAATTCAGATTGCACCCAGAAGTTCAGTTAGTCATTGTTATAAATCAACATGACTAATCAGCTCGTCTCTGCATCTTAATGAAAGTCTGATGCTTTTCCAGCAGCCTCAGGACCTTTGGGTTGGTTTGACCCAAGGCAACACTGGTGAACTGCACAGTGGGGTGAAGAGTCATGTTGAAGAAGCCTCCCCACAAGACCTCAGCAAGTCTTGCTTTAAGCTAGGCTTGAAGGTATCCTGTGGCTAATACTGCCAACTTTCCATTTACAAACCTGGCCAGTGGCAGGAGCCATGCAAGCTGCCAAAATGGGAGGGGAAGAAAGAACAAAATGGAGAACACCACAGCCTGGGTATCTTTTGGCTTTGCAGTCTTAGAAACTAGCTTGTGTCAGATACAGAGAGAAATGTGACTATAAGTTAGACATTTCTTTAGGTGAACTAATTCACCTGACAATATTTCAAAGCATCCTTAGGACACCAATATATTGGCATATCTTCACAGGAAAAATTCTACAGAAAGGCTGACAGCTAGTTTCAGGACTCTTTCATTACAAGTGCTTACACAGCAACTCAATTATCCGCAGACTCTCAGACAGCCTTTCAGCCACACAATGTCTGTACAACACTGGTAAACACATATATTCAATTTACAAGTAGATAAATCAAGAACTACTATCTTGGAAATAAAATCTGAGAGAAGCAGTAGAGCAAACAACATACCCCAGCTGGGTTCATCCCTGGTTTCTCACTACAGAAAGCCTGGACTGCGCACACTTGAAGTTTTCAAGTTTTTGCTCAGCCGCGAAAGCAAAGCACACCCTTCTATATAAACTGGAACTCTTCGACCACTCTGCTTGCCAGACTAGAAGCAGTAACAGAAAGACAGAAAATAGAGGGAGATGATAAAATTAAGATAGTCGGGAATGTATTTCACAGAACTTTCATGCTTCAGTGCTGTTCCACCAAATACCTGAGGAAAAGCATGACTTTGGGCATGTTTTGGACTGGCTATTCATCATGCCTGAAATTCATCACTTGGAAGTAAGCTGTAAGAGTTCACCAGCCCAGCTTTTTTGCTTTTTTTTTTTTTTTTTTTTTTTTTTTTTTTTTTTTTTTTTTTTTTTTTTTTTTTTTTTTTTTTTTTTTTTTTTTTTTTTTTTTTTTTTTTTTTTTTTTTTTTTTTTCAGCTGGGATATGGGATATTCACTGTCTAATTAGTGAGTTGAATTAGTTCACTAACGGGTTCAGTGAAGGCAAGAACTAATGCAAGAGAAGTGCTGGAAACATACAACCCTGAGTGAAAGCAGAGTGGGAAAACCTGAGCAGGACCAGTCCTTTCAAGAGCAGTTAGATGCTCAGCAGTTAGTTGAGCAGAGGAGCTCAACTCATCTTATGCAACTTTAATGCAACTTGAATATCATTGCTGTCCTATGCAGCTGATGTGGAAAGATATTCTCTACAGCTGCCTGGCACAGCCTAAGCTAGATGCCTGAATTTCAGCAGTGTGAATGTCTGAAAACCATGTGATGACTCACGGACCGTTTCTATTGTGAATTTAAAGCAATTGTAATGTCTGAGACAGTTTCTTCAATGCACATAACTGAATTCAAATTAAAAGCAACAACCAAGAGACACAAGCCTAAGCATCTCTGCCTGAGGCAGAAGAATTGATACAGTAACTAAAGGGTAAGGTGGAACACATCATACCTCAGGAAATGCATTTGCTCCAAAACACATTAAGACTGTCAACAATTTTGCTTGGATGTTTACAGCATGGTACACAAAACAAAATCATTACCATGCCACAGTATGCAATAAACCCGGGCTTTGACACTGACAGTAATGCTATAGAAAGGAAAGGTTCACGGCCAGCACCTAAAATAAAAATGTTCCTGGGTTAGAATTGCAAGGGATTAAATTTTATAGTTTATGTGATATGAAAAGGTCAGATTAGATCGCAAGGTTTCTTCTGGCATGAGAAAGTACTGTTTGATCCTGCTGCTTATAATCTATTACCACTGTTCTTCGTTTCTCCATCACCTATGTACACACACAACATGTATGTCACAATGCTGTCCTCATACACACCCTGTCCACCATGGGGAGTCCTTCAGCCGACGGAGTGAGAACTGCCTGCAGAGCTCCATGTGAACAGCGTAAGGAACAGAACTTGGCTATGAACAAGAGCTCTGCTGTAAAGGCAGCTCAAGGCTTTGGCAATCAAAATAAATCCTGTACTACAAATTGGGGCTTGGCTACATCTTTTAATTAGAATCATAGAATCATTAAGGTTGGAAAAGACCTCTAAGATCATCAAGTCCAACCGTCAACCCAACACCACCATGCCCACTAAACCATGTCCCTAAGCACCACATCTACACATCTTTTAAATACCTCCAGGGATGGGGACTCAACCACTTCCCTGGGCAGCCTGTTCCAATGTTT
>NW_008796175.1:2436777-2470238 GCF_000699145.1 Aptenodytes forsteri
TGCTGGCTCATGTTCAGCCAGCTGTCGACCAGCACCCCCAGGTCCTTTTCCGACAGGAAAACATCTTAACCAAATTAACCAAAACATCTATAGTAAAATTATTTAGTATTCCAGGACAAAACTTGCTTGTTCTACTTAAAGCAACATCAAAGAAAGAACAAATCAAGGCCTAAAGAAAAATGCAGTGCATTTTCTATGCAGAAGAATAAAATTTGCTGCTCAATGGCATAGAATACTACTAAATTAGAGGTAAGAGGTGCATTCAAAAGACATCTATGTAGGCAAAAGTAACATCATCCATAGTTAAAACAGCCACAAGTTATACGGTATGTGAACTATTAAGTTCATGACAGCAGTATACTACTGACTGCCCAAAGAACACATTTCTCTAGGAAATTCAATAAATAACTGTTCATCACAAAGGTTTTATATTTTCCTGTGAAAAGCTAGGGTAGCCAATACAAGTGACATGGTGGTAAACTAGAAAAATACCCCAGTAACCTATAGAAATCCTCCAATACTTCTTCAAAAAATGCCCTGTTAAAACTTTTGGACTCATTGCCACAGAATGTCATGAATACTAAATTTTAGATGAGTTCAAAAAGCAATTAAACAAAATAATGAGAGGAAAAAAAAATCCATTCGGGGCTATTAAACAGGATAATACCGGATCTGGCTTAGGAAGTCCCTAAGCAGAAATTGCTGGAGCCTGGGAGATTACAGGGGTGAGGACTGTGTGCTTGCCCTTGGCCCAGCGCTCCTCCCTAGGCAGTTTTTACTAGTCACTGTTGGAAACAGGATACTGGTCTGGATGGACCTTTGGACTGACCCAGCAGAGACACTATAATGCCAAGAGCTCACAAGAGATGGGCAACTCAATATTATGCTGCTTCAATATGCAAACAGCCAGATTTCGTTCTTGTATACAGAGTCTAATAAAGTGTCTGCTATGCGTGTCTGCTACCTAGGGGTAGAGTTCACCACAGCTGAGAACAGAAGCACATTTTGGACATGTAAATGACATCTTCTTTTTGCTACTGCATCCAACCTATTATGCTAAAAATTTCACCGACAGAAATTAGTACATGCAGCCGATAACAGTTTTTTGGGGGTGGGTGGGGTGGTTTTTGTTGTTGTTTTAAAGAAACTAAACAAACTCATTGAAGCCAAAACAAATCAGAGCCCTCAACTATAAAAATAATTCCCCTCTCTCCCCCAGGCCAAATAGTTTGGTCTCCTGATAAGAGGAAAAAGTCCAAATTCTCAGTCTGAATGTAACAAATGATGCTTGGAGACTACAAGATGAAGCTCACGCTATATTGGAAATCTATTGTGACCAGTGCCCTGGGAAACCATTCAGTCTGTTCTCTACATGGTTTGACTCCCTCACCAAGAGCTGGAAGCAGGAGAATAATCCATACTGCTGGGTGTGATGTTTTCCACTGCTCTACAGTTCAGCTCCTCGGAAGCTTATCTTTCCCACTGCTTACTGCTTTAGTGACCTTGGAAAATGTAGAGATAATAGAAGCAGAATACTAAAAGGATTATTGCTGCTGTTATCCTACTATTGGGAAGCTGATTAAAAGTACATATCCTTTCACAGACTATGCTGGGCATTAGCACTCTCAGCTCTTGTCTTACAAAAGGTCACTGGACAGCATATTAAACGTAGCCTTAAGTATTGAGCACTCTTCACTTCCAGCACAGGTGTCCTTCTCATGGCAAATGTCATAGGGAGTTGTCTGTCTCTAGTCCAGGAGTCCTTTTTTAGTTCTTACTAAAACACAACAATAACAACATGGATTTTCATAATAAAATGTCACTGGCCTGCTAAAGAGCCAAAGAATGGTGGTGGGTGATGGATAGTTGCACAAGTAGCTGCAACTTCAACTGCAGGATTTCAGCCAGATGTCTTGTTTCTGATTGTCCCTATGAGCCGCTCCACCAGGCCACAGTGAAGACATGCATGAGCTGGCTTGGTCCCCTCAACACTTTCCTGCTGAGTGGCAATACAAAGCCAAAATAACTGTATGAGAACTACCAGAGATATCGCCTCATATTTTCACAATGCCAAACTAAGGACATTTTACAAGGTCTGAAGATAGGACCTTTAGTATTTTTCCATGATAATAGCAAGCTGCTTTCTAATGTCATGCCTTATGTAGCTACCAGCTGCTTTGGCATGAGACAGGATCTCCTAATGTCTCCTCCTACCATGTGGAAATGGCAAGGCATGAACTGTGATGACACTCAATTTAAAATAGATTCTCCCAAACTCAGAAAGAGGTCAGACAGGGAGAATATGCTCCCAGTCTCCCTAGCCTGTACAAATTACCAGTTACAAAATCAGTGTATTTAAGAATAGGTTGCAGTGGTCATGTCCCTAAGCACCTAACAGTCTTATTGCGTGGTCGCACATCTCCTTTAATATAGTAGTTTTTATTTCATACCTGTTTTAGGTGGCAATGTATATGCTGGAACACCAGGGCATTATGGTGTTTAATTGAGGATAAGAGCAGATTGCCAAATGGACACAAATAACTCACAGCAGCTGAAGCTATTTTCTCTGATGCCATTTACCTCTACTCTTAACACATGACTGCTTTTATGGAAGAATCCCCCACAAGGTTACAGAGCACCATGAGTCAGCATCATCACTCAGAATAAAACCAGGTCAGGGTCAGCTGTTTTCCTGCTGTTAGTGGCCTGAAGAAGTGAAGGAGTCCTGCTTGCTGACAGTCATTACACAACAGAGATAACCCATCTTTCTGTAGTCATTTGTGGGTGTCAGGAGAAGCTAAGAATACACCAGGGAAAGGAAAGGAAAGGAGTGAGCGAGCGAGCGAGCGAGCTGAAAGAAGCATCTCTCAAGATACAGTGTGCATACCCTTGCTTTAGCTTAATACCCATCCTTATGCAACCTCTACTAGATGACTGCAGGTCATAATCACATACTGCAGTTAAAATTACTGATTAACCTATCCAGGAAGTGTTAAAACAAGCAGAGGAAAGTAGATGTTAGGAACAGTAGTTACATCCCTGTTCATATAGGATACACTAGAGTTGCTAAGCTTAAGAAAATAGGTAGGTGCCCCCTCCTGCTCATTACAGGGAGTTATGAAGCAAATTACAGCATTTTAAATCCTGCTTATCCACAAGCCGGATAAATTAGGATTTCTTTCTTTCTTTTTTTTAATAGCTTGTCTCAAAAGAGCTACAAAAATATGCAAGCGTATCCAGCAGAGAAAGCAGGTCAGCACTGACCCCCATTCAGGAGAGCTGGTCAATTAAAAGAAAGAAGCCAATTGGGACGTAATTGGGCACTCCTCGTCAGGAAGATACTAGGGAGAAAAGAAAGGAGAGAAGAAACATGACTGTCTAAGGACGACCCATCTCCCTAGCAGATGCTGGGACAAATCTTCTGCTGTTGTGAATGAGATGCATTTCACGGCCTCGCTTGCGAACTGAGGAAGCATGCTATGATCAGACCCTGGAAATTGAAAAAATAAACCTGTTTTTGTGCCAGCTTTAAGCTTCTAGTATTCCTTGTTAATAAGGTCAAAAAATTTCCTTGCAAGAGAAAGCTCTATAATTCTGTAAACTTACAAAAGTTTGTGAAAGCCAGGATTACTGATTATCTCCTGAATTAATGCTGAAGCTTTGGGGCAGCCTAGTAGCTAAATTAGTACTTAAACTGTACTTACAGGTCAGGATTCAAAAAGAACTGTTAACTCTTCTGAGACATGCAGCAAGCTTGCTATCAAGGTCTTCAGGATAAACACAATAGTCCTAGGTTTGGTCCCACTTACTCTAAGCACGATGGAATTGCAGCAATACAAAAACTGAGAGAACAAGATTAGAAGCAAATCCAGGTTATAAAGGGTCATATCAAAAGAAAAGCTGACCTTCACTTTGTTGCATCTGAATTTTTGCCAAAGGAAAAATTTGCAATGCCTTTCAAAAGAAACTGTAACATGTAATCTAACCCACATGCTCTCCCAAATCAAAGGTCAATAATATTAATTGTAACTTTTTACATTGCCCCAAAACCCATGAATAAACTGGATCTATTGAAGTGTCTAATACCAGCTAGAATCAAGAACAGCAGAAGCCAAATTTGTATGAAAATGTCTCTTCTGGAAGTCACCAGATATTGGCTTCTTGCAATATTATCAAAATACCTATAGGCAGAAGTAGCTTTTAATTCAATGCAGCAGTAAAGAGTTTCAATGACATTTATTTCCAGGAAAAAAAGAACAAACAAGCAAACCTCTGCTCAGCATAAAAAGCAATGGTCTTTGTAATGGAGCAGAAAGACTCATCCTCTTCTCTCTTTTCAAAGAAATAAAGCTTTGTAAATGCTAAGCACATTAGTAATCTGAACCCTCTTGATGCTCTGATTGACTTGGCCTTGCTATTGGGAAGGAGCTGGAACAAAAGGAAGGGTGCAAAACGAACCTGAAACTCAGTAGCCCACTTCCAGGCACTATTGTTGGTACCAAAAAAAGCACTGGTAAATATTTAGTTTGTCCGCTTTCACAGTGGACAAGCAACAGCTATTCCGCAGTCCATAAACTCTTAAAAAGACAAGAGAGAGAAACTACCCATCCGCACTGCTGAGCACAGACACAAATCAAGGGAGAATAATGAGGTCTGACTGCGTGTTTCAGGCATCATTTATTGAGCCGGGTACAAGTCAGAAGGACGTGATTTCTCTGGTAATGGGCTTATCGTACCTAGAATCTGTTCTTTGGCAAAGCAGAGCACTGCCCAGATTCCCTGAAGACTTAAACCTAGGCATTTCATGATTTGAAGGCAGGGCCTGTACTTTCTTTGTTCTGCTCCACCCTAATAACACAGCTGGTTCTACGTACCTGGTGATAAAAAAGAAACTGGCAAACCTGTGGGTGTTATACAGAGGAAAAGGAAAAGTGATTAGCATTTCCAGCTTGCTTGTGTTCCCTAGAAACATTGGTTTCCTACTACCATTGCTACCTGAACACAGGCAACTTCATATAATGAAGCAACTAATGATGGGTCAACAATATGTGTAGCCTGAGAACAGGATGGGAACAGAGAAGGAACCTCAGATCAATCTCACAAGCATCAGAAATGGATCGTGTAGACAAAGAAGCAATAAATATTATATTTTGCTGGGTTTTTCCTTGCACTAATCTGTACCGTTGCATGGAAAAGAAAACTCCCAAGTGTCCATTGTTTCCCCTTGGGTTTAATGAACGACTCACATACCAGCTAAAAGTTTTCAGCATCACTCCACTGAAGCACGAGGACTGGACCCATTGTTCGCAGGTTTTTGTTCCTGCTCCATATACTTCCAAAATTCTGATGCTGCAGGAAGCTTCCCCAACCAATTTCCATATAGATATTCCTTCTGCTGCAATTGCTTTAGAAAAGTCCAAGACTATATATATTCTTTTAATTTTATTTTTTCTTTTTTAGGATAGAACTAAGGAGCACTAACTAGAAGTGATCAGAAGACACTACGGTTTGTCCATATTAGCCAGGTCTATCTAAGGCTTTGGCACTTCATTTTAACTCTCGGGTTTTTGAAAGGTGAGCCTCAAACTACTGCTGCATGGTTCAGTCTGTACAGAAAGTAATCACACAATAAAGAATAAACTGCAAACACATACAGATAGAGTTTCAACATTTACAAAAAAAAAACCTGGCCTCATTTTTTTTAACCATCATGTTCTAAGAAAATTTGCTGCAAATAATAAGAGCGAAGTCACTGCCCTATACAGTTCGTACTAGGTGCATAACCTGCTTAGACTTGGCTTTAGAGCATAACAGGAATAGGACATGGGCTGTTTTATGATGAGCATGGTTTGAATTCAAGGAAATTAACTTTTTTTTCCCAAAAATTCTCATCCTGCATCTGAATTCGAATCCACAAATGGTTCCTGATAGAATAATATGTTGATTAAGTCATCAAACAAAACGCCCTCTGGCACTGGTAGCAGCAAGGCAGCAGATGTTTCTAAGAGCAATTGTACATCAAGTGAAAAAGCTGGCACGCTTCAAGTTAACATTTAGCTACCTGACCAGGTTATCTTTTTCAGTAGCAAGAAATATGGAGTCAGCAGGAATTGTTCTACCCAAAGTACACAGAAGGAAAGGAACGTCTGCCTTTCAATTAATTATTTAATATACTTGGTCTAACCCTTATGTTCACAATCTGTAGCTACACTGAGAAACATAAGTGATCCAAAACCTCCAAGGACCTTAAGCATTACAGAACATGCAGGAGGAACTTGTTGACAACAGCAGCAGTAATTTAAATCTGCTGGCACTTTTGGAGACAAATAGCTCTGTATAAAATCCAGCTGGAGGTGCCTTCCCTTGCTCTGGATCTCTGAACACTGATGTCAGGACATCCTAACCTATATCCACTGGGTGATTAGCAGGGCAGTTGGTAAATCCTGTATATGATCGCATGGAGCACACTAGTAGGTTAGGGGGGCTTTTTCTCTCCTGTGAGAAGCACGAAGCAATTCTACTGCAGCCATCACAGGGAGAAATGCTCCCCCAGAAACACACAAACCTGTGTGATTCTTCACAGCACTTTTACTGCTAGACAGCAACCATGGATTTTTCATGGAAATAGTTACCCTCTCCAAAATTACAAATCTTCACTATCAAAATCTACAAGCAATAATGGGTCGGTGCTGTTAAGGCTTTTTTTGTTTCTCCACCAGAACGTTATTTTCTCATGAATTCTTAGACAAATTCTAACAAATCATTCCCACCCCTGCCAGGAGAGGAAAACCAAATGTTTTCCTTGAGCAGAACTTGCATAACAGCCTCCGCATCCTCTTTAATGCCATTTCTGGAATAAACATATTTTAAAAGTTTGTTCTTTGATGGACTTGTCGAAATACTAGGAATCTCTCAAAGAACAAGAGAAGAGTCTGCCTTTTGAAACACTCACTGGTTACCTCTGCTGCCAATGCCAGCCCATTCGTCACTGATTCTTGTCTTACCTGTTCTTGAGAAGTCTCTCTCAAAGTAAACTCTGGCCACTTGGATGTGCCCAAATCTCTACAGAATCAAGGACTCATTGACAATACTAGCAACCATGCAGAGCGCTGGGGCAAAAAACATCCCATCTCTACCTGGATCAGAGGAGGATGTGCTGCAGCAGTCTGAGACTTCGCAAGTCTCCCGTCACCAGTGAGACCCCCCTGGGGTCTTGTCCTTGTGTGCAGACCTCTGTCTCCCTGCTAGCTGCTACAGTGTTGCTCAAAACATCCTCCAGGATTGGTACCTACCAGTTTTTTAGTCTGTAAAACTTCAGAACACTTTTCTAGGTTTTAAGGAATAAGGGTAGTACATTAAAAATCAAGAGGCTTAAAGACAAGACCGTCAAAAGGAGATAAACCATCTTTGCTGTAATTTTTTAGATTAAGTCTACAGGAGCTTTTATGAAGCTAGTTAAAATCTTCTAGATGAACCTTTAGGGCTCATCAATTTAAAATTATTTTCTTTCTGCTCCCTTCTCACTAATATTGCTCAAAAAACAATGCTGAAAATAGTTGCCAGCAATGTAATCCAGCCTGTGAAAGGCACTGAAAAGACTCCTATGCCTACAAGTAACAGCACAGCTCCTCAAGGCACATCAATTCTGCTCCTTGTTGTATTTTTCCATGTTTTTAATTTAAATAGGCAGCAACCTTTATCACATGAAACCAAGATGACCTAACATTAGATCTGATATGTGTGCTGGGCCTGGACTGCCTCACTTGTGAACTACAGGAAAAAGTGGTGCCTTGAGATTCCTCAAGTTTGAAACAGGAGAACCTGTGTTACTTGTCTCCCTGCTCCCAGCTTCACGGGAAACTTTGCCCCATGCCTTTTTTTCCACATAGCAGCCCACAGCAACCAAGTCAGACGAGCAAATCCTGCAGAAGTTTGCCCTAAATAACATACAACTGTTGCTGGACAGCAGTGAGCATCTCACCAGCACAGCTACAGGAACTCGATCCTTACCATAATACTTATGTTTTCAAACTATTATAAACAACTGATAATCAAAACAAAAGCAAAACTAAAAACCACACAGCCAAAACCTTGGGATTAACTTTGCAACTGTAGACCAGCCTACCCTTCACTTTGTTTTTAGGCAGTATGTCACCCCAAATTTTATGTTTGCCAGTAAACTTTTCAAATTAGAAAGCAGTATCGTTTGTGTTTGTGCAATATCCAGCACCATGGCACCTTGCTGGTTGGAAGGTACAGAAACTGCACTGTTAAATGTGCATTCAAGAACACAAATAAGAATTTTCTCATTTTCAATAAGAATGAGGAAAAACTATAAGTGCCTGAAGTGTGAGATTAGATAAAAGTTCTAAGAGTCACTATACATATCTAATTAGCAGAATGCACAGAAACACTGATCCACTGATAATTTATGAGAGAGTGAGAAACTTGTGTGTTTGAGTGAGATTACCTAGAATTGGCACATCTGGAGGGCAGGGTAGGAGATCAGTGCCATCCCATAGGCACTGGTGTGTTCCCACAGATACCCACAACCCGCTGCTGATTGCACAGGCTGGCAGGCAGGAGGGTGCAGGCAAACAAACACTTATCTGGCTCCTTCTTCCCCTTCGTCCAAGAGAGCAGAGACCTGGGTCCTTCCCTGCTCCAGAGGGAGGATGTATAGAGCTGGGAAGGCAACACTTGCTGCCCTGCCAGAAGCGCAGCAGCAATGTCTTCCTCACTTTCCAATGGTTTTAGCTGCATTGGTCTGCAGGGAAACGCTCAGAAAAATGTCTTTGCTCAATGTCCAGCTCTGCAGTGTCAATCTCAAATTACAAAGCATTTCTAATGCAGGATCACAGAAGAGGATGCAAAACCAGCTCAGTCCTGTAGTTGCAAGGAAGAAGAAATGCTGGCAATAATGGAAAGGCATCATCAGTATTATTGTGATAAAATGTTTGTAATTACTACACTGGCAATTTTTCCAAATGGGTTGGCTTAGAGACAGGTCTCTTGCACTGATTACTAAATTATTTTCTTTACAAAGGTCTAAGTGGCTCTGTTTTCCAGATGAATAGCCTGAAGCCACTTGGTTCAGAGCTTTCGTCCCCTGAGATTCACCTTGGACAGTAAAGAAATGAGACAGATAAACACTAAACTATTCTGTGTATGAACCCAGCAGTGGTTTGGCTGATGAGAACACTTTAGGTAGAGTACTTTTCAATTTAAAATAAAGACAGAGATGAACTGGGGTTAAAGTTACAAGAATTCAGAAGCAGTATTTGCTAACAAAGCATTTTAAACCAAGTAAACCTTCCTAAGGAGAATCTTGGGTTCACCTCATCTCACCTCATCTGGAAGAGCTGCCTTGCCAGGCAAATTAAGGGCAGTGGGTTGGCATTGGCACTTTCCCAATCCAGCCAACCCAGCCACTGCCAGACTTCTGGACTGCCCTCTCCCCCTTGCCTGCCCCCAAGGAGCAGCATTTTTTTAATCCGAACATACAGTAATACATTTGCCCAGCATTTACTGACCAGCACTTACTTTTTTCTTGAAAGAGAGCACCTGCGCTCAGGGAGGGAAGCTCTTTGCAGCCGCCTGCACATCTGGTGTGTAGTGACACAGCGCTGCTGGCAGGGACTGAAGCAGAGACAGGCCGTCAGGGAACAGGGCGAGTATCTCACTCTCATACGGTACCACCTAAACTCAGGTTTCCATCAGCCTTTGCTAACACAGAAAAGGTCCCAGGCAGCACAGCAGGAAACAGCAAAGTTCAGCCCCTCTGGGTAGCTTCTCCAGAGAGGATTTGAGGTCAGTGTACAGTGACAAGCTAGGAAAGTTTGCTCCGTCCGTGACTCAGGGTCTTGCTAGCATGCCTTCAGTGGGCTCTTTTCGAAGCAGCCTGCACTTGTGGATGGCATCGAGCTGAACGGCTCACTGGGGAGGAGACTCAAATGCGCCAGGGAGACCTTTGGGTGAAGAGGGAGAAAGAGGGAAGAATGAAGAACGGTGTTCATCCTTGAAATTTAAATCTGTCTGTGACTTCCACACAGTACATTTCAAACATCCCCATTAAATTAGTCCATTAGACAAAATCCTATTAATCGGATGACTTGGTCAGCTGTGGCTTATTCAGAATTTGTTGTGGTTTTACTATTTTATCATCAAACATAGTTCTGGATAATTCAAACCTCACAACACCAAGCAAAATTTGCCCACAACTAACAGCTTCAAATATGATCAGCTTTCATCACACAAACACCAGCAAGAGCTCACACCACTCTCTACTCCACCTTACTTGTTTATTTAATCTGGTTTACATCTGAATTTCTTCTCTGGGTTCAACTGATGCAACCTCACGCTCATTTGAATTGCTCCTCTGCAAACACAACAAACCAGCTCCAGCCAGGAAGCTTTAATCCATCACCAAAGTTTTTCAGCAATCAGACACCTAAGCATTAACTTTGGTAATTAAAGTAGCATATCTGACAAATTAGCAGAAGGGAATATAACAGCATATTTCTGTGCAACAGGGAGAATTTCTACCTTCTGCAGTCACCGGTGGACTATCAAAGACAGTATAACATGACACATGATGTTGCAGCATCCCCAGGCTAGAAAAGTAAGTAATCTGAATCACCCACAAACAGAAACAAATTCAAAAGGTCATTAAAAAGCTACTAAACCACACAAAATTAAATAAATACATTAATTAATTAAAACCTCTATGAAACAGCAGAGTTTACTTTTGCTGTAGTAGTACCACATGGCTTTGGAAACTGCCCTTCAGTAACCCAACCAAAACTTGGCATGTTTCCATCTCCATTTATTCTCCCTGGTTATGTTTACAACATCATCAGACACCCATTTGAAACATCAGAAAGAAACAAAAAATAGGATAGAGGGATTAAAGAAAAATAAATACTAGTATCTAGCTTTCATCCTGTTCTTTTCATTCATGAATCTCAAACTCATTTATCCAAGACAGCGAATAGTATGCTTTTGCAAGTGTGAATTGTAGCCATGAGCCACTACACGTATCATGGAACACAGCATAGCTGGCAAGGGGAGTCAGTCCAGCATGGGAGCCCAGGCCAGGAAAGAGCATGATAGTTTGAGAAACTGAACAGCTCTTGCTCCAAAACATCACTGTTGCACAGCCTAAGGAAATAAATGACAAAACTCAGCAGTGCACCCTATGCACTCACCCAGACCCCAGAGCATTGAAGTCGCACCAGCCAAGGCTCGCTCTGCTAGAGGCTGTACATGTATCCAAGAAAGATGGAAATCTCTGCCCAAGAGTTTCCTGTGGATATCTAACACAATGCGGAAGTGCTAAATGAGTGGGAAGGAGGAGGAGAAGCAGCAGCAGTACAAGGAAGGCCATTAGCAGATGCGTGTTGGTTGCAGCACACAGTGTCTGTGCCACCAAACCAGCCCCAAAGCAGGATCGGCACAGAAACAAGAGCATAGTGGAGGCACTGACATCTATAAGCATGGAAAACAGGGGAAAGTTACTGAATGTAACTGATCTCAGCTAAACCACAGACCTACTGTCATATCAACATACCAAGTACCAACCCATCGGTGTTCTTAGAAGAGGGGAGAAAGCCAGGCATGAGGCACAGGAGACTTGCACAGTGTGTTCTTGTATAAGAGGATCCTGTGGTGGAACAGCCATTGCATGTTCTTGGCTCTGCAACACTCTGTTTCTAAGAACCACAAAACCTCTGTGTTCAAAAAGTCCTTTTTCCCACAAAAGTGACTCTGAACTGGCAACTCTCCTTTACCAGGCCACCCTACAAATATGATGTAATTTTTACTGCTTACAGATCACAAATCCCAGTAAAGACTTTGCTGTGCTACTAGTTTGAGGCCAAAGGCACTCACCTGGGTGACCATCTCAGCATGCGATAGCTACCAAGATCAGCCTATGAACAGAGAACAGACTGCAGCAGCTGCTTTGAGGCTGAGTGATGAGCCCCAGCCTTAAGCATCAGCACTGCACAATGCCTCCTCTTGTATCTTTCATAAAATGACCTTTCAGGAATGCAATTTCCAAAGTGACTAGTCTTGCTGGTGACACACAGCTAGGGGAAACAGAATTTACAGTGATTAGAACAGATCAGATTTATGGACTAACAAGACAGATGATGCAGTAAAGCAAGGAATGAAATATAATGAGGCCAAGAAAGAATTAAACACATGCTATATTCCAGCCTAAACAGCAGTGTACAAATAGACAGGAAATACAGTCTAAAACAATCCACATAACGTTTAGTAACATTATAAAGGAAAACCAGAAAAGATCTTGCAGCTCTTACAGACTTCATAATACAGAGTAAAAACCAATGGAAGACCGTAAACAAGTTAAGAGGTACTGTTGGAACATCTGTATGAAAGGCACAAGGAGCCTTTCAATCTCAGGAGCACTTGTTGCCATACTGAAAAATGTGAGACACTGCCAAACAGATTTCCAGAAGGTTCAAACCCAATCCTGAAAGATTTCATAGACATCAGGTTATTTGGGCAACATTAACATTTTTGCAAAATGAAACCTATAGTTACATTAAATCATCCTAAAGCCTGTAGGATCTGATCACCTTTAGGTATGTGACAGATAAATGCAATAGGGAAGGTGTCTCCCAGAATGAAAAGGTGTAGCAGGGAATAAAACTGGCTTTGAGGAAAACAGAAGTGAGAAGCCAAGAGTTTAAACTTGTCCCTGAAAAAGCCTTGGTGGTCTGTTACTCGTGACTGAACTGTATTGCAGAAAATGCTGTGTCAAAGGATATACTGGATTACCAGAACAATATCGCTGGGGGGAATATTGTGATAGATTTTAACGCAAAGAATTTCTTTACAGATAGGAACATCCTTAAGATTGTAAAAATGTTCTTTATGCAGGCTTATACTTCTACTCTGAAAACATTTACATACATGCTTTACTTTACATGTGTTGACTAATTAAAATCAACTGGGATAATCATGTGCTTCAATTTAACATGTTAAGCACTATAAAAATCAAGTGGATTGGCATGTTGGTATGTTTTCGTCTCTCTTTGGTTCACTATATATTTTTTGCAGTTGTATTCAGGATAACAGGAAGAACTGCAACTCCCAGAAAGCAAAGAGACGATGCAAGATTTTGGTTCACTATATTTTTTGCAGTTGTATTCAGGATAACAGGAAGAACTGCAACTCCCAGAAAGCAAAGAGACGATGCAAGATTTTAAATTACTATCAGAAGTAACAAAATTTTTCTAAACTATCCCTTTTACTTAAGACCACTCATTTTAAAGGCCCTCTGTACATACAGCATTATAAAATATTTCCTCCTACACAGCAACCTATTAGCTGTATTCCTGACTAGCTTCTTAATTGGGCCTACTAGAAAAATTATCATTCAGATGTTAGCAGTTTTGCTGTTCAACTTCTAACCTATTTTGAAGGCTTCTTAATGCCTAGAAGTAAAATTATCATTCAGATGTTGTTAGTTTTGCTGTTCAACTTCTAACCTATTTTGAAGGCTTAAACAAATTCTGTAAATATTTAAATTAAACATAATCTGCATTTGCTTAGTGATTTTAATTAAGAATTAAGTTGCTGTTCTCCTGAAATGTGTAAATGTTTAAAGCCAGTGTAGTAGCAGGATAATGTCAGGACATTCAAGATTCTGTACCATTATTAATACATTTTTCAGTGTATTGCAGGCCGAGTTTAGCACTGTAGTTGAGCTGCTACACAACTGCTCAGTATCATCTTTAAAAAAGCCCAAAAAACTACAAAAAAATTTGAAAACTTTTAACTCAATTTTAAACTGTGACTGAGACACAAAACAGGGTTTTACTCAGGTTTTTTCCCTTTTTATTTTTACTTTAAGCCCAGTTTCTCCAGACCTTCCTTCCACAGGCAAAACTCCGAGCCTATGACTTTGAGCCCACTGGATTTCTTCTGGGTCTGATGAAGGAGCCTCACAGAAATTTCTATGGCTTTAGGAAGAAAAGCCACCTATGCTGACTTCACACTATTCTTTTAAAACAAGCGAGTTACAATCCTGTTTAAGACAAATATTTATTCCTTGCATGAGGGTACAATATCTGAATCCTACCCATGGACTGCCCTGGTACTAAGTAAATCCAAGAAGACCGAAGGGTAGCCCATCCACCTCAGAGTATGACCCCAGCACATTGAACCCGCGCTGAGGATACCCATTTCAGAGCATCCTCTTCAAGCTGTGTGTGCGTGCAGGAGGCAGAAATGTCTGTGGTTACTGAACCAGGCTTCACCAGAGGGCACTGCAAGCTACAGGCTGTGTGTGGGAAACACAACCTGATGAGACATGCAATGAAGCTGGTGTGCAGCTGTCCACACTGCAAAAGGCGACCCTGCAGAATGGCGTAGTCAAACTGAATGCACCCCGGCCAACGCCTGTGTGCTACTGGATATGGCAAAAACACATGCCTGCTTCCTCTGCAGGAAGGAAGAGCCTCATACCCAGCATTTCCAACCCTACCATAACACAGCCAGAGAAAAGGTCTCCCATCACAACCATGTCTGAGAAGGAAAAGAATACATAAAAGATGCAAGACACTGGATAGCAACAAATTAGGTGCCTAAAGCCCCAGACTGAGAACAAAACCATTACAGATATTTAATAGAAAACTAGCTATTAAAGCAGACTGCAGTTGTTTAATAATAGTTTGTCAGTGAACTAATTTAATTAACTGTTGGACAGAACTCATTTTAAGGCCCTCTGTACATACAGCATTATAAAATATTTCCTCCTACACAGCAACCTATTAGCTGTATTCCTGACTAGCTTCTTAATTGGGCCTAGAAGTAAAATTATCATTCAGATGTTAGCAGTTTTGCTGTTCAACTTCTAACCTATTTTGAAGGCTTAAACATTCAGATGTTAGCAGTTTTGCTGTTCAACTTCTAACCTATTTTGAAGGCTTAAACAAATTCTGTAAATATTTAAATTAAACATAATCTGCATTTGCTTAGTGATTTTAATTAAGAATTAAGTTGCTGTTCTCCTGAAATGTGTAAATGTTTAAAGCCAGTGTAGTAGCAGGATAATGTCAGGACATTCAAGATTCTGTACCATTATTAATACATTTTTCAGTGTATTGCAGGCCGAGTTTAGCACTGTAGTTGAGCTGCTACACAACTGCTCAGTATCATCTTTAAAAAAGCCCAAAAAACTACAAAAAAATTTGAAAACTTTTAACTCAATTTTAAACTGTGACTGAGACACAAAACAGGGTTTTACTCAGGTTTTTTCCCTTTTTATTTTTACTTTAAGCCCAGTTTCTCCAGACCTTCCTTCCACAGGCAAAACTCCGAGCCTATGACTTTGAGCCCACTGGATTTCTTCTGGGTCTGATGAAGGAGCCTCACAGAAATTTCTATGGCTTTAGGAAGAAAAGCCACCTATGCTGACTTCACACTATTCTTTTAAAACAAGCGAGTTACAATCCTGTTTAAGACAAATATTTATTCCTTGCATGAGGGTACAATATCTGAATCCTACCCATGGACTGCCCTGGTACTAAGTAAATCCAAGAAGACCGAAGGGTAGCCCATCCACCTCAGAGTATGACCCCAGCACATTGAACCCGCGCTGAGGATACCCATTTCAGAGCATCCTCTTCAAGCTGTGTGTGCGTGCAGGAGGCAGAAATGTCTGTGGTTACTGAACCAGGCTTCACCAGAGGGCACTGCAAGCTACAGGCTGTGTGTGGGAAACACAACCTGATGAGACATGCAATGAAGCTGGTGTGCAGCTGTCCACACTGCAAAAGGCGACCCTGCAGAATGGCGTAGTCAAACTGAATGCACCCCGGCCAACGCCTGTGTGCTACTGGATATGGCAAAAACACATGCCTGCTTCCTCTGCAGGAAGGAAGAGCCTCATACCCAGCATTTCCAACCCTACCATAACACAGCCAGAGAAAAGGTCTCCCATCACAACCATGTCTGAGAAGGAAAAGAATACATAAAAGATGCAAGACACTGGATAGCAACAAATTAGGTGCCTAAAGCCCCAGACTGAGAACAAAACCATTACAGATATTTAATAGAAAACTAGCTATTAAAGCAGACTGCAGTTGTTTAATAATAGTTTGTCAGTGAACTAATTTAATTAACTGTTGGACAGAAACGGGGACAATACAGTGGTTACAGATCTTGGAAAGAAGTAACTAGAGAACAATGAACTGCAAAGGTTATAAATCTCAGATTGAACTGCAAGTCTTTTTCTCTCTTAGTCCACAAACAATTAAAAATGTATCTTCTATTTGTTCTAATCTTTGAAAATATGACTGTGTAGACTGCAGTTGCATTTTGACCACAATATAGGCACTGTACTGGACAACTTTTTCTCTGTACAGCTCTGCACGTTGGTTTGAGGGAGAGAGCCAGAGGTGGGGGGATGGGCTATGCCTGTCCCTTACCCCAGAACTGCTTAAATGGGATTGAACTGGGAACCAGCAAATAGAACCCAAAAAAACAGAATGAAAGAATATTTAAACCCAGTTTACTAACTAAAGCAAAGGAAAATTATTATATTACAGAAAAAGCCTTTCAATTTTCCTTTGAATGGCTTCATGGCATGTAAGAAGATAGTAAGAAGATAGCTGCGTATCTCCAGAGGCCTGATTTAAAACCTCTAATTCATAACCAACAGCACACTTGGTGATCTAGAAAAAAACAACCCACCACAAAAACCCAACCCAACACCCCACAACAGAGCAATTCCCACACGCACATTCACAAGAGGGCAGAAGATTAACTCTCATTTTGATCTTTTGATGAGAAAGAGCACAATTTTGACACAGAACTGCATTTTCTCCAGTGGACGCTAAGCAACTCAGAGTAGCATAGACCAAGAGAGCATTTTCAGCCTGCCATCCGTCTGACTTCAATCCGTTATACCGATTCAACTGGTGACATTCGAAGTCCCAAGGTATAAGCATGTCACTCTTTCCTCATTAAAAAGTCAGCGTGGGCAATTTCAGATATGTAGATTTTATAGAACACTCTTAGGAAAGAAAATAGAATAGAGTAGAGCAAAGAGTGAACGATTAATCTTTTTCGCAGCCAGAAAAAGCAGGCAATAACGTTCTCCACCACACTCAAATTTTCATCCTGTGGAAGTTGGCCCTGGGCTGAAATTAAACTGGGTGCAAAGTGGCAGGTTCTCTGCCACCAAGGTAGGGTACAGCAAACACATTAAACCCACAGCAATTCTATGCGGCTTCAGCTTTACCCTCTGTCATTTTCCTTTTTACTGCAGTCCTTTGCACAGAGAACGAGACAGATGCAAACGTTGCCTTTCACTCTGTCTCTCAGACACTTCTCCTCTGACATTGTCTCCAATTAGCATTCCTGTTTGTTATCCAATATATCACTCATAATAATTTTAGTGCAGTCAACCAATTCCTCCCCAAATGAGAGGAAGGTTAATGATGCTTTCTGTTACTGTTACTATATGTTTTGCATAAGAAAAGGAGTGGATTTCTTAAATAACAGGAGACAACATTCCTTTCCTGAAATGCCTTGGAGCAGAAGACATCCCCTCTTCACCAGTGAGGTTCAACTGCACTGCCCACATTTTACCAGGTCGGGAGTTGCTTTCTGCCCCTGATGCACAAGTACCCTGTGGCCAACAGAGAAGTGTCCCAAGTGTCTTTAGTCTAGATCCTTTTCTGTAACAGAGCAAAAAATCATCCCTTGAAAAGATGGAGCCAATTCTACCAGTGACAAAGCTATTTGTATCGGTGCACTGCCGGGGTTGTTTTCTCCCTTCCCCTAGACCAGATACTCAGCCCAGCACCTCAGCCCGTGAACCACACACCACCCCCAGCCCTGTGATTGAGGTGGGTGGAGGGAAGGCGAGCTGCTGCTCTGGAGTCAGGAAGGGTGAGAGCGGCTTCAGCTCCCCCCTTCACTTCCAAAGCAATGCATGCTAAACCCAACTTGGGCATTTAAAGAGCAGAAAACATTAGAGGAAACACTATGCAAAGCAGAAGTATGATCTAAATAGAAGTTTGACCTAGGAGCCACTGACTGCAGCCAAAACATTTTCATTTAAGTAACTGATGTTAACCCTATTGTATAATCCTAGTTACCTGTTAATCTTCCCTCAAAGAAAAATACTGGTTCTGATTGCCTGGTAACAGTTACCACTGGTTGTGTCATTACAGTAGTTACAATTTTTTTTATGCTAATAGCATACCATGGTTAACAACTATATTTTTTCCTAATTTTTACATTTCTTGTTTATTAGATGATTAATTTTACCTGCAATTTGTGTCAAACTGCTTTTGGATCGAAGCTCGAATTCAATTCACAATACAGAAAAAAAATATTTTAATAGGTGCACTGGCTAGAAAAGAAAATATCAAACATGATTTGCATTTAAATGAGTCACCATATGAAGAAAATTATCTCCATAATTAGTGACTTGAGCCAATTGTTGCTGATCATAATACAATCAAAGGGTTAGAAGAGACCTCACCTCACCTCCACCTTTGCCTAAGAAAGGATTGATGATAGCTGCTCTTCTGAACTAAAATGGTTTGCAATTAAGCATAGTTTCGTGTGTTTAGCCAGAGAATTCCCTGGGTTGTAGCTTTCTTTATGTGTTAATAGGAAACGTCTAATGCTTAAATATTGGTTTTATGTAAATTTAAGATATTATGATGGGTTTAAATCTTAATACAGAAATGATGAGATGTCATTTTAATTCTGAACGTGATTATTTTAAATGTTTTGATTTCAAATAGAAATACCAGGTTTAAATTAAAAAGACAAAAAAAAAAGAAAAAAAACCAAAAAACCCATAACACTTCACGCCCCCTGGAGATGGATCTGATCTGAAGGATGCTATCAACAAGAACAAGCACAGGGCAGATCCAAAAACTTACTCCTCAGTGGCACCGAAGCAGATGGAACAGAAAATGTAGTCCAGCACCCACACACAACCAATTCACAGGAGCAAAATAGGAGACAGCGCCTAGGCTGAGCAGGATGTCAGACACATCTTAGCTCATCACCAGGCTCAAACACCCACTCCTTCAGTCTCTGTTTTTCACTGGATCCCACTGACCCGCTTGCCAATGTGGGAAAACTCTCTGCATGCTACTTGCCCTGGCAATTTTGCCAGGTCAGTTTTGCTCAGCATCACAAACGTGACCCATGCTGGTCTCAGGAGGGTCCACATGCTCATCTCCACACACCAGGACGTTATCCCTCCAGCTGGCAGTGAAGCCTGTAGACCAGTAGATGCAGGGCAACCCAGGAGAGAGCTTCTAATGGCCCCATCCAGCAAAGCACTCCCCCTGCTCAGGTCTGAGCATGCAAACCATCCCACAAACCTGCCGGCGGGCTCGCCCACGTGCCCAGCTGAACCCAAGCCCTGCAACAAAGACAGTCTGAGTTCAGCTTCCTAGTGCTATGGCCATGGTGCAGGCAGCTGCAGTCCTGCAAGGTCTGGCTTAAGCTTCGAGCTTTAGTTCAAACAGGAATTAATTCAGGGAAGCCCTTAAAGATCCTTCTTGGCTTTAGGATCTCTTAAAGCAAGCATAAATCACTAACATTTTGTCTTGGCGCAAGGCTTTGTACTTACTTTGTGTTACCATGAATGACTGCCAAAAGGGAGGAAAGAGGAACTCAGGTCCATTAGCCATACTTTATTTTTTCATGATCTTCCCAGAAGACATTGCCCACACTGTTCTGATGCATCTTTGCAGTCCTCATCCAAGTCACTGAAAGCCCTCGCTGCAGCCCTGGGATATCTACAGCTTTTAATCCTGGGTGACAGCAGTACGGGCAGCAAAAAGAGAGCTGAACCTCCAAACAGTATCACTGGGAAGAACAAATTCCATGTTAGCTTGCTCTTTTCTTCACAGAATGACACACACTGTCCAAGCTGCAGACATCATATAAGGTACCGATTCTGAATGTATGTAAAATGAAGGAAGTGGCATTTCTATCAGCAGGAAACATTTGGGTCGAATTTAAGACAACTGTTTAGGAATGATCAAGTGTACTTACCCCAAGAGTTCATAGTCACAAGTCTAATTTTGTCACCATCTAAAAGTTACTGAGCCATTTCTACTAAAATGGGTGTGCTTATTTCTGTCCCTTCAGGTGGGACTCACCAAAATAATTGGTCAAGTGCTCACAGAGGGGTGAAGAAACACACACCAGGGCCTCTGTTACAGTCACTGCCTTCACAAAATGCTTATTTAATGTTTAAATGTTAGCTTTAAGACCTAGCCTACCTAAGAAAGGAAAAGTGCAGCTTATTTTATTTAGTTATTAGTCTTTTAAGATAGTCTCAGAGAAAGTTCTTTAAGAGCACTAATCAATAACAACTAATAATATCTGAGTCGCTGGGCTGGCTTGGTTTTAGGTATTAAGGGGTTCTCTGGATTTTCCCATTTATTAGTCTTTTTTTCAGATTGGAACATTATTTTTATAATTACAGTTGTGAAATAAATATCTTACGAGGGTTTTCCTTAATGTAGGGTTCCAAAGTGATTTACATTGAAAATTATGAAGCTTAAAATTTGAGATTCCTCTGGGAAATAATGTTACTGCAAGGTCAGCACCAATGAATAATATTTAAAACTCATAGAAATACATTTCTTGTGGGGCAGCCAAAACGCTGCATCCCTAATGACCCATGCCACAGGACTAAGAACTGAGCAGCTGCAACTTCCAGCAAGGTTTTGAACATCACCAATTTGGGAATTAAAAACTCTCCTAAACTCATTATGGCCAAGACTTAGAGTGAGAGCACAATGGGCATCTCTTTCCTTGAAATGTGCCATTACCTTCCATGTGATTTGCTCATATAAAACCCTGCTTTTTATGTTTTAAGATTCCTGAAATCCTTTTATATGAATTGCATGTAATTGTGATAAATACAATAAAAAAAGCATCACAGAACTCATTTGCCTTTCCCAATCATTTTCTAATGAATAATTTTGCAGGCACATAGTATCCACTCCACAGCATGGGCCACTCAAATGCAGTGTTTGAACAGCTAAAATCCAGCACTTTGAAAAGCCATCACCCGAGTCCCCATGCCTGCATTCAGTCCAAAATACGATGTTTATTTAAAGGTTTTGCACAATTTCAGAAGGCTGCACAGTGTCGCACAGATAAGCCGTACTGCGGAGGAAACGGAGCCAGGGAAAGGGCAGGCACTGGGGAAAAGGACTGGCTCCACACGACTTCTACCATGGCATAACAAACGCTGCATGCTTGGCAAGGTTCATTGATGCATAAAAGAAATTAAGAGCAGCCTTAAGAGCCATAGGACATAGGAGCTGCCTAACACTTGAATTTTATGTCTGGATTTACTGATGTTGTAAATGTCCACATCATTATGAGTCTCACAAAACTCATATTCTGTAATCAAACAACCAAGTGGAAATTTCAATTTTCATGATATTGGGAGCAGGGGGGAGGAGGTTATTCCCCATGGCTGAGAACCAACAACTGAAAATATAATGATCATAAAATAAATAAAACTTACAGAAGTAGTTAAAAGAACCATTAAAAATCCCTCAATGTAAAGGTGCTGAGTCATGGTTTTTTGAGCGTGTGCCAAGACTGTACTGCTCAGAAAACAGATGAACTCTTAAAAAAAGATCTTTCATAACTCTTCTGAAAATATTTTTTATTTCAATTCACTTGATAAAATTCACTATTGTGAATATTGTCACTATGGACAATTGAGAATCACACATCCAATGCTACACTGCGTTATGATGAAGCTGGTCCTACCTAATGCCTGGTCAGAATCCCTAATGGACATCAATTATTATACAAGGAGATGAATTAAACATGAAGATTATTTATTTCTATAATACATTTTAAATATGTATTTACTTGTATGTGATGAAACTTTTATTGTTTTTGCTTGGGAGATAAAAGGGACAGGATGCCTAGTGTTAAAATGAATTTTCTAATTGGACTTTAATGAACCTTGTCAAATGTCTTGATGCAGCTTTCTCACTTTTAAAGATTACTCAGTCCTTATCTAAAGAATGAGTCTGCATTAAGATTTAAAGGTCTCCCTTTTAGTGGTGGGGCTGTGCATGCTGAGTCTTAACGTCAACCAGAGGCAAAATATTTTTCTTTTCAAAATTAAGAAGAATCAACACATTAGCCAAATGTAATTACGTTACATTACTTTAGATAATGTAAATAATCTATTTACATCATTTCATTTGTGAAGGAAAGCACTTAGGAAAAAGAAAAAAACCCAAACAATCAAAACACTGCCAGTTGTTGGCAGATTAAAAGCAATAGCAAATTCTACATTCCAGAAGTATTTTTTTGCCTAAAGTTTCTCCTCGAAAAAAAATTATTGTTTTTGCTTTTCAAAAAGAGATCACATTTTGACTAGTCTGCTGTGACCAAGGTTATGACAAATGCCTTAAAACTAGCAGTACATTTATGCTATTCACACTGCCAGGAAAGCTGTCACTGGATTTTTTTAGTTTTGATTTTTTTTTTTTTTAAATGCAAACATTACTATAACAAAGAAATATTTTGTGTGATTCAAGCAGAAAACAGTTTCAGACTACACTGAAAGTTTGCATATGCCAATGTCAGTGAAGGCAAAGAGGACAGTGTGGATGTGCTCCTCTCTCATCTGTGCTCTTCTTGGTTCAGGTCTCTCCTCCAGGCTGCAATAGGTCCCTAAGCACCGCAGCGGGGCTCCCGTAATAGCCCCAAATATTCTTAACAATAAGGCAGATGTGGCTTCCTAGTTTCACAGGCCTTTTGGAAACATTTTCTTCCTCTTAATGTCAACCTTTTATATACATCTCTTCCTTTTGCCTCAAGGAGGCTTTTACAGTTACTGCGTCTTGTATTATGGATCTGAAATGCCAAATCAGGCTACAACATTGCAATGAATTATTCCCATCAGTCCCATATTACAGACTCAGGAATTCAGATTTCTATCATCCTCAGTAGCTCCAAAATTAATGAATATAGTTTATGAGCAAGCCTCCGTTCAATTTCATTACCTTACACCAAACTTGAGGTAGGGAAAACCACGGCTTCAATCCAGAAAACAGTGTACTATGCATCAATTTGCAGGAGCACTCCTAATCTGAGTTTGGGCAAGCACTTGCTCTCATGCTTCTGCGGTATCAAAGGCTTCTTTCATTGAAAAGACCTTTTCAATTATGTCGTATTCCTATTCTTTTAACAAAAGGCTCCCCAAAGAAATATAAAATCTTCATTTAATTACGTACCTAGCCCTAAAAGCCCCTTGCTGCTTTGTAGGAGTAAAAATTTCCTAGATGTTCAATAGGAACATCATTCCAAAGGAAAAATAATGGTAAGAATAAAACTTTATTCATGAAGAAAACTAGAACTTCATTTAGTATTTTAAAGACTTCATTAACAAAATTCTCTGTGGGTATCTACAAATGTTAAATTAAGATCAAGACCTTAAACAGTTTGTCAGACAGATGAGCACATCAAAGCATTTCAAAAAGGAAGAACCTGAGACTTGAAAAGCTGTCAGAGGCAGAAATGAGAAGAAATAAAGGCTGATGAAGTAACTGCAATGCCTGAAGAAATGTCTAGAATAGATTTTCCTTCATATTATCATCCTCTGACTTTAAGAGGACTAAAAATGAGGCTGAATTCACTTCATAACATTCAATATTTTATTACACAGAGGTGCAGATTTCTATAAAAAACTGTTCTTCCTTTTTTAATCTCCTCTTCGCTCTATACCTGAAAGATCTCTTTACTGTTATTTCAAAATTATTTGTCACACTGGGAAATAGAGGAGAAAATATTGCATACATTCCTGTAAACCTGCTGAAAAGATGCTGTAGTCCTGGCACAATCCCTGGGCCAGCTCCAGCTGCTCGCCGCAGCCCCTGCACCTCTGCATTGGCGGATATACCCACACAGGGAGTCTCTCCCAAGTGTTGTCCTCTCTAAAGCAACCAGCAGCCTATAACCTATAACAACCTACATATACCTATATACATATACCTTAATGGCCATAGCTAGGCATAGAGATCAATCAGGAAAGTCTTCAGATATGTCGTCGGCGATGGAGCGGGCTAAGGCAATCAGGCATCAGGTAGGTGCACAGCCATGCCAAGCTGTATCCCAGAGGAGATCCTCCTCCTCCTCTGCTGACTGCAGCACAGCCCAAGGTCTCCTGTCTTCACTAGTTAAATCAGACCCCTCAAATGGTGAGGCAGGGAGAAAATAGCCCACTTACTATAAGTAATTCAATGTAATTTCATGTAAATAAATCTCTATAAACATCCAGGACAAATAAATCAAATTTTTCTTCATCTGTAACCTACGGCTCAAAAAACAACACACCACTCTCATGGAGCAACATCTTCATGCTTCAGACATTAGCTGTAGCAAACAAGTACCCACTCCGGCACACAGCGTGATACAACTCTGTACGTGCACCTCTCATCACCAGCAAAGGCAGGTGCATGAAGAAGTCCAATAAAAAATGTCTATTTATTGTTGACAGTAAAGAATTTTTTGGAAGAAGGAAGCTGAGTTAGCAACTGACCCCAACTCTAAAACAGCAGAGCCTGCATGAGCTGTGTAGTCATCCTTTTATCTCCTCTGTGAGCTGATAAACAAATAGGTATAAGCTGTTATAATAGTTCCCTTAAGTTTTCAAAATAATATTTTTTGTACCCTCATGATTTATAATGAATGTCTGTTTTTATCTTGTGTAACACATGCTGAGTTTGTGGTCTGCATGCTAATTCTTTCAGAGCAGCAAGGTTTGAACCCCACATGGAAAGGACTAAATCTGCTCTGAGCATTGGGATTAATCCCTCTGTCTTGCCAAAATCTAGTCTTAATCCTGGCTCAGGGTGTTCGTTGCTGTGTTAGCCCCCAACACAACCTGAATTTTAAATGTACTTCCTGCAAGAATATTGGGAGTTGATGTTTTAGTTGGTTATTTTATTGAGTGTAATGCTTTCCAAAATATGATGGGTTTTGATGCACAATTATTTGAAGATGTTGCTTTTAAGATAAAAGCTAAATCAACAAAACAATACATTTCATTTAGCACAGACCATTTGGGAACACTACTGGAGATGCATACAAAAGCGCTCATTTCTAGAGACGTGTATTGTACCCATGTCTGGCTGCAATAGTGAGTGCATTGGTCTCAGGAAAATTGCCATGGTCGGACTGTGAGCTCCTGTCAGTGAAGGGGGCTGCAAACCCCCACATGCCAGGGAGGAAACCCCCTGGAGCTGAGAGCGCCTTGGCCACGTGTCCTGGTTTGCAGGTTCAGTGGCACCACTCCAATTTCCTTGCTGGGTTGGATTTATCAGCCTGTGACCCCAGGAAGGAAAATCCCCGCACCCCAGGAGACAAGTTTCATGCCCAAATCCAGTTCTTCAGGCCCTGGAGCCTCAGCACAAAGGAGCAGAGAAGGTGGTGTTCACTTTCTAAGTCCATTTGATGTGGGAAAAGAAATATTATGCAGGATAAAGACAATCCCTTTGCCACCGATGTGAATTCATCATTGCATAGTCATGCGTGGCAGCTGCACAGCCACTTCCCCACTGCCATCTCCTACTGCAAGGGGTTTACAAAGAGACTCATACCTGTTTTCAGGGGCATGTTGATAGATAAAATACCCCTAAACTCATCTTCCCTCCAGTGGAGCACAGGCAGGGCTCCCAATTACCGTAAAGTGTACTTTTTACCTTAATGCTTGGTAAAGCTGAAAACAAACAAACACTGTCAGAAGCAAAAATACAATCACAGACCAGTGCTGTTGCCAGTTGGAAATTACGCAATAAGCTGCCTGCAAGCTCATTACCACCTGGCTTCCAAAATAAATTAGAAATTTTCAAAACCAGAAAGATGAATAATCAAGGAAATTCTATAATGTCATTTACTGAGGAAATAGCATTATAAAACAATCTTTGCTGCTGCTGCAGATTGACTTTAGCCACGGAATTTATTAACCACTGATAAACGTCAATCATGTTTTTCCTCCCCAAACAAAGCAAACCTCTTTGTGCTCACACTTATGCCCCTTAGCTGGCTCACAAACGTTGTTCTTAACGTTAGGGATGAAAAGAATAATGGAATTCAAAATACAGTATTGTTTCTAAACCTTAATAAAAGGAAAGAGACCGAGTACAAACCTGGGTAATTACTTCTACTCAGAAGAAAATTACTCAGGCAGTTCCCCAGTTTAAAGCACTCAGAGAAAAAAAAGTTATGTTAGGGCTTGTTTTTATAATTGGGCTGTTTTGCAAGTGCGTGACTAAATAAATAACCTCTGCAAACAAGAAAACAGGATCCATGCTGGATGCATGCAGCTATCGCTCATTGCTTTCAACTGTATTTTACTATATTTTTATCAATAACTCAACCTTTAATTTAGAATTATATTTTTCACTGGTAGTCCCAGAAAGCTTTTCAGTTATGCAAAAGTTATTCTTAGTTTGCAGAGTATCGTTGAGGTTAATAATATCAAAGAAATGTCTCTCACAGTATCCTGCCCCAAAAAAATTCTTAGTAAGAAGTACTAGAAAGCAGTAAGTAAATTATTTGTTTGCAAAATATGTGATATTGCAGTTGACAAGAAGTAATAGGTAAGTAAAAGTTGTTGAGAAAAAGCACAGGAATGTCCCCAAGTCTATTTATTGAAGTTGGAATGATATCAATAGATATATTTGAATATTGGCTTTGGGGACAAATCTCCATAACTAGGTAATAGCACTGATTTGAGAGCAATTGAGGTGTCCTGGCTGCGGGTCGCTGGTATACAAACTGCCAATATGCAGGTGAGGTGAGGCACTGAAAAAATCCCAGTCTCAGATTTCCATACCTCAGAGCGAGGTGTTACCGGGACAAATCTGATCATAAAGCACACAGCAGCTGTGATCGTGTTGTTCTGTGCTTACAGAGCATTTATGACTAGCTGCTAGACATTATTGCAAAAGTTGGCTTCACTGTTATGAGATGTACAGTGGAAGACTTCTGTTTTAAATGCTGTCTGTGACATTTAACCAGTTTCCAGGTATTGCTCCATGACTGACTCTTACCTAGAGGATCAGCAGGTTTATTTGCTAAAAGACAGCCGCACATGGGGACACTCCAGAGACAGCATGATCTGCAGGGTCTCAGTGCTTCTTTACAGTCACACACTTCAAATAATCACATTTCTCCCTGCTGCCAGGCACTGCCAGAGCCACAGCTGGGAGGTATCTGGTGGTACTTCACAAGCAAGCAAGGGCCATCTTCAGCTGCATAGTCCTGGCACCTGGTCTTTTTTGGAGAAAGTTCTCCTCTCATTTTTCCCTTTCAAGCCTTTCTGCTTTACTCCTTTGGCCATTTTTCTCTTTTCCCAGCCTCCTCTGCCCTACCCAGCAAGATGAATCAGACACCCCACTAGATGCATCTTACAATGCCACAAATTCTATGATTCTATGATTCTAAAGGCACCCCAAAAATGGTTGAGCTCGCTATTTGCCTGTCTCAGGAAGTCCTCAGCTATCCCACAGCCTCTAAAACAGCTCTGACTCTAACCACCTCTTGGATGCTACTACAGGGTTCATGCTGAAGGCTCTCTGATCTCCAAGGGCGTCCCATCTGGCCTCCTTGATTTGGTTAGTTGGTTCAAACTACAGCCGCCATCAGATGTGCAAGAGTCACCAAGTGGTTTGGGATCAAAGAGCCCCAAAGACTGTTTATAGCATTAGCAGCTACTGCTGAGAAGCTGAGTGATAGCGCCCACATATTTACAGTTTAATGAAGAAATAGATCCTCTCAGCAAACTGAAGCCTGCAGGAACTTCGCAGAACTTGTCAAGTTCCACTGATGGAGATGGGTCGCATACAGATGAAGCAAGTGATAAAGCAAATAACTGCAAAATGTATGTGAGGGCCCCATACACCCACATCTGAAATGTCACCCTGCATATGAAGTAGTTTATAATCTCCCATAATGCCCAAGGAAGTCAAAATGCATGGAAACATGATTTATTTTAAAACACAACCACTAAAGGAGCTCTCACAGAACGGAAAATTTTCAGTTTTTTAAGCAAATCTGCTCAAGTATTTGTGCTATTTTCAGGACCCTGTGTGTGCACAGTGGAAAATTAAATCATTTCCAAAGTCACTTTGCATGGCACCATATGTAAACCAGAGCAGTTCAGATGACTTAACACAATCTGCCCTTTAGTGCTCTGCATTAGCTTTTGTCTCTGCTGTTAATTTGACAGGCTGGCACATGAACGTCACCCTTGATCTCAGAATTCGTTCCATTCCTACCTCCTTACTACTATTTGTCCTCCTACTACAGTTTCTTTCACCAGCACACTGTCAATTACACAACTACACCCAACAATTCCCAAGATAAAGAACTTTTGAGTTACAGGAGGGGAGAGCAAATGCCCATTCGCACTCAGAGCCCCTCTCTCTGAAGCCCATGCAAGTTTTGTCATTGATTTCTACAGCCCCAAAGCAACCTCCTTGCAGCCACATCAGATCCTGAGATCTTTCTATACTTGGAGAGATGATACCAGTCCATTTCTGCTATCTACTTGTTCATACTCTTCAAAATGAAGGGCTGTGCTCCAATGCAGGTACATTGCAGCTAGGAAGCCTGTGTTATGACTGATTTAATATTGACATTTTCTCAGGCTCACTATTTAGAAATCAGTCATTAGGTGTTCCTCCTCAGTGTATTATCCACTGAATTCACACTGCTTGATAGTACCATTACTTCTACACACACAGACAGTTTTTTAATTTCTACTGATGTAACATAGAGCATGCCAAAATTTTTTTGCTACACCTACTTCAGTGATGAGTTTCAGTGTACCAGTTTGGTAAGACAAAGAGCATTTGCATGTGAATAGCGCTGCGCTCCCAGAGCAGCCTGCTAGCACTTCTCCACTGTCGCAGAAAGCACAGGCCTTTTTGCAGTTACATGTGCTGAAGGCTGAAACTATTTTTAACAGTCAATGCTGCTGCGAGCATCAAACACATAATAGCAAATCCTAGAAACAAAAGCAATGATTTTACAGCTGACCACCTATACTATCACAATAATTTTCAATGCATGCGAGGCTCAAGGAGGGCATCAGCTGCAGATTTATATGAGGAAAGGGCGAGAGTGTTTCATCCACCCCACCAGTGCTACTGCTGAGGGGAGCAGAGCAGCTTCCATGGCTTGTAACCCAGTTCCCGCTGTACAGGCCCTTCTTCCTCATTCAGATCAGGGTCTGTGCCAAAAGACCTTTTGGACGCAATATGGAGCCATATCAGCTGCAGTCTTCTAAAACTTCTGTATAGCCCTTCCAAGGGTTTTCCTACAAAGCGATGTGAGCCAGCCAATGCTAACATATCTGCATTCTCAAAATCCTCTGCAAGCAATGGAGATTTATTTTGCAGTTACAGGGAAGGAAACAACAGCACAGAAAAAAAATAAACATTGTGCTCAGCATCGCACAGTGCCAGTCTCAGAGGCGGGGAGACAACCCAGGTCACAGCTCTCAGCTTTGTGCCTTGATCACCAGAACTTGCTCAGTCCTACGCAGTTAGGGACAAACTGCAAAGGGGATACAGCTTCATCTAAACCAAGATACCATACAACACAATATATATATTTATTTTTTATATATATATATATTAAAAAAAAATGAAATTACCATGGTGATGCACCTAATTGAAAAGCCTTGCAGGAGCGCAACTGTTAGAGGCTCACCATCCCCCATCAAGTCGGGTGCCAGCTTACTAGGTAACTTTTGATTATCAGTTCTACAAGAATTTACGGTGTTGTAGGGTATTACAAGAGAGATTATCTTTATACGGTCAGATCTGCAATACTTCCATACAGCAAAAAGGTCATAGAAGTGTTCTGAACACTTCCAAGGATGCACAGCTACAGAGAGTTATAACGCTTCGGACAAAATGCAGCACAGGTTTCAAAGGGAACATTTTTCCAAGCCCCTTAAATTCCTTACAAATTACACAATGATGCACCTTTATAGGGGTAATAATTAAGATGCTTTTCTGTTAGGAAAAAGCCCTAAATTCTTGTCAAGTATATGTATGTTTATAAAAACACTTGAGGCTAATCTAGGGAAAATGTTAACGAAGTCATTTGTTCTGATGATTAGAAAAAGAGGACAAAAGCCCCAGGTTTTCCTCTTACTCTGTCTTGTGCATGGCCTTTTTTGTGCCTGAGCATTTTATCTAACACTCCATTCTCTCTCACATCAACCCAGTTCTTGGGCACCGACTTCATAATTGAAGGTGAAAAACCTTGATTAAAGAATTAAATTTCTATCCGGGGAGGGGGGGGAAGCTGATGCTAGGGCTAAAAAGGGGGAAAAACAAGTCTTTCACTCTGGGCTATAAGCCTTACTAGTCTTGGTTTTGTCCCCATATGTGCTGGTTTTGGCTGGGATAGAGTTTATTTTCTTCATAGTAGCGAGTATGGGGCTATGTTCTGGATTTGTGCTGGAAACAGTGTTGGTAACACAGGGATGTTTTAGTTACTGCTGAGCAGTGCTGACACAGAGTCAAGGTCTTTTCTGCTCCTCACCCCACCCCACCAGCAAGTAGGCTGGGGGTGCACAAGAAGTTGGGAGGGGACACAGCTGGCACAGCTGACCCCAACTGACCTAAGGGATATCCCACACCATATGACGTCATGCTCAGCATATAAAGGGAGCCCTGCTTTCCTGGAGGTGGCTGAACACCTGCCTGCCGATGGGAAGGAGTGAATGAATTCCTTGTTTTGCTTTGCCTGTGTGCACGGCTTTTGCTTTACTTGTTAAACTGTCTTTATCTCAACCCATGAGTTTTCTCACTTTTACTCTTCTGATTCTCTCCCCCATCCCAGCAGGGGGGAGTGAGCGAGCGGCTGCGTGGTGCTTAGTTGTCGACTAGGGTTAAACCACAACAACATGGCAATGGGAGCCCTCAGTATAGCCTCTTCCAGCTATACCCAGACATGACAATTCAACTAACAATTTGTGCCTTAACACGGGCCTCGACCAGGTCAGCAGCTCAGTTCACGAGGTGTACAGTTTGCCTCAACTAGTCCTGAGGCAGTAAAATGACACTTACTTAGATGGCTTCCCAGTTAAGCTGCTACATAATAACCAAATCCTACCTGTATTATTTTGATGTTTGTGTAAAATCACATTCTGTAACTTCCATAACTGGGCAAGGTAAAGGAATATTCTTTAATTATACAATATAAACATGAAAACATGAAGGATGAAACTCTCCAGCCTTGGATTTAATCCAAAATTCAACAGGATTAGGCCTTGAGAGAGCTCATTTAACCTCATCCTGCTTGCAGCAGGGGGTTGGACCAGAGACCTCCAGATGTCCTGTCCAACCTGAACTACTTTATGAGTTTATGACTCCAAGTGCTTGGATTTTGCTTATTCTAGGTTTAAATCCAAACATGCCATAAACTCACTTGGGATTGCATTTCCCATACCATGTAGCAAAGCAGAGCTTTCCTACCTATCATCCATCACCAGCATTCACTGCCTTCCTCTCCTCACTGCAAAGCCAGCTCTCATGCCAGCCCGTATAGTCTGACTGCACTATTCTCTTCCTACCCTGGAGCTCAGGAGCTGGAGAGTTAAGATATCTCAGTATTACAAGTTTATGAATCACTAGATCCTTGAGCGAGGAGTGCCCAGCAGCTGCAATTTCCCATCAACTCCATCACCAGACAAAAAAAAAATTACATCACTTCAAACATTTTTTTTTCCAAAGTTGTAAAGAGAGAAAGTGAGAAAACATTATTGACACAGAACACAAAAAAAATCATCCTGCAGTGCTAAAGCAACTAGCTCACAGCCCTGGCTCTCTGTGGTTAAGTGAGATCTACTGCTATTGAAGTAAAACAGGATTTCTTTGTTAAGGTGCCAATGCTCTCAGCTCAAGTGTGGAACATCTCTTGCCAGCTTAGCAGGGCTTCCTCCTCTCCCGTGGCTGGTGCTGCAGTGCCCACCCTGATACTGCGCACAACCTGCCTGCCTGCCTTCCTGCACGTGTATTTATGTATTCTTCGCTAATTAGCACATTCTCTGCTTCAAATTGCTTGTTTCTGGTGCAGCGTTCCAAAGACAACAGATAAAATTTATGCATCATGTACAAAATATTAAATGCACAATCACCTCATTAGATTCTTCACTAATATTTTTCCATAAGCATCAATAAAACCCAGTGATGATCTGGTGAAACTGGCAACTGGAGACCTTGTGTGATAGCACCTCCCTTTCCTAGTCTTGGCTATACAGACTCCTCCTGGGAACCCTTCACACGTGCACTGAAGCCACGGCAGCTTAACACCCTGCAGCCCACCAGGGGCTGAGTAATGGTAGCTGTGTGAATGCATGATTTTGGCCTGCAGTAAAGAGAAAAGAGAGTTAAAGTTGCATTTAAAAAATAGCAGTGTTTATCAGAGGCTAAGGACTCATATACCATTACCACAGCTCAGGTAATGCGTGGTGAACTGTAAAACTAATCATGAACCTGAAACCTTATCTATTTACATTGCGGCGGTGATACCTGGTTGTCCAAAATCCCCCGGAATCAATGCAAACTCTCTGCATACAGTGCCTTATGTTTCCTGCTACGGCCATGTTATTTACTTTGATTAATGATCACTTTGTGTACTATTAGCTGACCAAGCAAAGTGTGACTCCAAGCATCTGAAATAAGACCAGGGAGATATTAAAGCCTATAGCACAATGAAATGGCCTTGCAGCTCCCTACCCTCTCCTTTCTAGCTCCTTTTAAACCAGCTCTGAACTACAGGATATATTTCCTAAGAACCTTCCAAAGATCCCATCTTATTATTGAAATAAACAATAGTATTTAGAGCTCCACTGAGTTGTTATGAGTAGCCTTCCCCTAGCTTTCGAATTTCTCCCAGACTACAAAGTTAGCAGCACTGGAGAAGTTACCAAAATGCATGTGTAGTTTACTGAACAGCGTACCACAGATAAATTGTCACTTAGTTCTTGGAGCGTTTCAAAAGAAAATGATGGACTAAATGTTCCCACAGTACCAAGAAGAAATGGCTTAAAAATGAAGAAAGAAAAAAAAAAAAGTAGGAAATTTTAACACTATCTACACATATCTAGTTTAAGTCAGAGATATAGGGATTTGGTGCGACAATTCATTAAACCTTCATGGCCAGTGCCCCGTGGTCCTGGTGATAACATGGCTGAGAGTCTTAAACAGCTGAACTAAAGTGAACACTCTCAGTGAGCTTGTCTTCCCCTCTCAGCTTATTTCAATACATAGAATCATAGAATCATTGAGGTTGGAAAAGACCTCTAAGATCATCAAGTCCCCATCGACCCAACACCACCATGCCCACTAAACCATGTCCCTAAGCGCCTCATCTACACGTGT
>NW_008796175.1:2471666-2549094 GCF_000699145.1 Aptenodytes forsteri
GCCCAAGACGGCTTCCGACCACCACATCTCCCACCAGTCCTTCTCTGTTTGTAAACAGCAGGTCGAGCAAGGCACCTCCCCTGGTAGGCTCGCTTACCAGCTGTGTCAGGAAGTTGTCTTCCACACACTCCAGGAACCTCCTAGACTGCTTCCTCTCTGCCGTGTTGTATTTCCAGCAGACGTCCGGGAAGTTGAAGTCCCCCACGAGAACAAGGGCTAGCGATTGAGAGACTTGTTCCAGCCGCTTGTAGAACGCTTCATCCGCCCTTTCATCCTGGTTGGGTGGTCTATAACAGACTCCCAGCAGGATATCTGCCTCGTTGGCCTTCCCCCTCATCCTTACCCATAAACACTCGACCGTATCATCATCACAATCGTTAAGCTCTAGACAATAGAAACATTCCCTAACATACAGGGCCACCCCACCGCCTCTCCTTCCTTGCCTGTCCCTTCTGAAGAGTCTATAGCCATCCATTGCAGCACTCCAATCGTGAGAGTCACTCCACCATGTTTCTGTGATGACAACTAAGTCATATCTCTCCCGCTGCACAATGGCTTCCAGCTCCTCCTGTTTGCCGCCCATGCTGCGTGCGTTGGTGTAGATGCACTTGAGCTGGGCTATCGATTTTGCCCCCAGCATCGGCACGCCACCCCTAGGCTCATCTCTAGTGAGCCTGGTTTTATCCCCTTCCCCCTTCAAACCTAGTTTAAAGCCCTTTAAACAATATGCAACAATTATTCCCTTCCTCTTCCCCAAAAATAAAAAGTAGCAGAAAAAGCATCTTTCTGTAGAAGAGTTTTAATCAGAATGTTTGTTCACAAAAAAATAAAGCTTTTAAGAATATTTCTCCCCAAAACCACCAGATCACATAAATGTAATGGATATTTATGAAACATGTCAGAGATCAGCAATCAGGTCTTTTACGGGGAAAAAATAACCATGTAATGAAAAGTTTAACTTTAGTCAGAACCAGGATTAGACCTGCAGTTGTCCTTGGCTACAGTCTGAGCCGTTTCCTTCCCCACACACACTAGATGACTTTGCCCAATAAAGCTTTCTCATGGCTTGGAGCTTTAGGCAAGTTTCCCAACTATTTCTCACTAAAACATTTACAGATACAAGAGGTTAACTGTCCTTTTGCTACCAAGGGAAGGAGAGGTGTAGAGTGGAGTTCAAGCTTTTTCAACCTCTATCAAGGAAATCTGCCAAAATCATGCTGCAGATCTCAGCAGCTTGCTGGCTCCTGTTATTAGCAGCATATGAAGTGCTAAGGAAAATAAATAAATAAATAAACAAACAAACAACAAAACACCACAAAAAACCAAACAACCCAAACAAACAAACAAAACTATTTGCAGAAGTTTTAGTGTTTCTTCTGAAACCCAGGAACATAGCTGTATGTGCTTCAAGATCTGATCTTGTATCTAATCCACGCTGCAGGGATGGGTTTTACAGAGCAGACCTCTAGCAGCTCTCACTGCCGCCACGCTGCTCACCTTTCCCTGTGCATTCAGAGTCCTTCAGATAGTCATAGAAAAGAGGCAGACAACCGTTATCCATAGACTAATGTAGATGCAGATGCAGGTAAACGAAGAACCACCTGCATCACATGCTTCAGTGGGTTGCTGCTATGATGCAGGGCCAAGATGCTCATGACAACTTTCAAGTCTCTATACTTCGCTGCAGTTTCTGGAGCCTGAAAGGCCAGGGCTGCGAGCAGGTGCTTTCCAAAGCCACATTTGAGAGGGGAAACTCAGAGGCTGTGGCTTTAATTTATAGCTACTTTGAATCAGGTTTAAAAGTCTCTATATAAAAAACAACAATTTGGCATTTTGGAGATGGAACTAAGCTTTTAATATACCAGGATGATTTGTGAAGGACTACCACAATGCAGAGCCTACAGACACGTACTTTGTTCAGAACTGCTAAACCTGCACTATGGATTTGCAGAAGAGGTCTGGCACACATTTACAGGATGGGCTGAAAAATCACAGCTTGGACAAAAACAACCCTACAAGAAAAACTGACAGAATGCATGGGATCAGAACTCTTTCAGTTTTTAGAAACCCAGCATTTTGTTAAGGCAAAAAACTCTCAAAGTTCTATTTTAAGCTTCAAGAAAAGCAAGCCCTGGAAATCTTGAGAAATAAATATCATCCTTTGATTCACATGGGAAGTATTCCCCTTTTATCCCCCTGTAATTCACAAAGAGGAAAGCATTTAGAATATTTTCTCCCAAAATAGCACTCACTTGGTTTTCTAGATCAGAGGTCTGCCTACAGAAATGATAATGAAACTGCAGAACTATTTCAGTACAATCTTGGCTCCAATAAATTACGTGGCTACTTTAAATAGACGTTATGCATCAAACTGCAGTTCTCAATCATATTTTAGCATAACACTATATTCCTAGAATATCTTATCCACTAGTTATATATTAAACTTGCAGTTTAAATCAATATATGAAGAAAACTATTGCAAGACTTGGTTATTCTTGTACAAAGCAAAGTGCAGAAGATGAAGTTCATAGAAAGCAATGTGCTGATAAGAGAGCTAAGAACAGGGGGCTTTTTGCTCATTTGTTCTTTTTGAGTTTGGGTTTGGTCTGTTTGGCTTTTGCATCCCTTGAGTGCCCTCATGTAGGTTGTTCCAGGAGCTGTTCCCATCCTGAGGCAGAACTCTGGCCCTTGGGAAGAAGATGGGTGTTGGTGCCTTCAGTTCTTCACCTTGCAAACAGGAGCACTTTTAAAGGGGAGATATTGCTGGTGCTCCTTCTTTTCCAAGAATATACTATGTGAAATTCTAGAGACAAGAAGCAACTCTTCATGTGCAAGATGAAATCTGAATAATTGCCTTTAAACCACACTTTGAAAACCCACTATCTTAAAGATTGGAGTGGCAGAGCAGTTCAAGCTGTGAAAGTCTGTGAGCAAACTAGAAGTCAGGTGTGAACAGGGCAGAACTGAAAACTAACAATTTCCAAAAATAAAAATAGAAAATAAAAAGCCAAAAAGCATTCATTAAAATGAGAAGAGGGTGTTTTCAGTGAGCTTTACAAGTTGCCATGCATCTTGAAGATAATATTCACATCCAAAGCGTATGAGGGGGGGGGAGGGGAGTTGCTTTGTTTTGAGGATTGTCATACTTCTTTGGCAGAAGTCACACCATGCAGGGCTTGAAGCTTTGATGCTTCTATTTGACATAAAGGCTTCCATACTGCCTACTGCCTTCTTTCCTCACAAAATGGTCTTATGAAATCTACTGTAGACTTTTCTCCACCTCTTTTACACCACATACATTCATGGTCTGTATACGGCTCTCAAAACTTCATGAAAACGTGCTAAGAACAGTAACTTAAGAGACAATGAGGGCTTTTTTTAAATAACTTGTTCGAAGCTAAACACCAGAGGAAATCTAAGGACACATAGGTTTAAGCAGTAATTAACAATGAATATTTTGTTACTGAATTTAGCTTTTTTCTTCTTGCAAAATAGGTAGTAGTGCAAAAAGGTGTCAAATTCAGCATTACTTATTAATTTCTTTGCAAAACATTCGATAGAACTGCATTTGCAACCTTAGGTGAAAATATGCAGCATTCAAACTTTTAAGCATGCATTCCTGCCATGATTTTCTTACCAATGAGATGAATACCAATTAAATCATTAGCAGTCAGCACAATACAGCACCCCTTCCCAAAAATAATCAAATATATATGCTGAATTTCACATTCACAAAATATAAATATTTGAAATTAAGTTGGTTTTACATAAGTGTTCCCATTACAAAAATACTCACTTATCCCTAGGCAGGAAATTTTAAAAAAGTTTTTCCTTTAATATTCCAAACTGAATTGCAGTACTTTAGACATGCAAACACCTCTAAATGCTTCTTATACATGTATTTTCAATATACATATCAAAAGCCTACGCTTGCTGAGCGGCAAGAGAGTAAAAAAGAGTTTTCAAAACAGATAGATTATAATTACCATGCTGCTGATTTGCTTAGTCTAGTAAAAGTTAGTGGAAAAAGCCACTGTTCTGCTAAAAGAATTTCACCCTGGAGAACACTGGACAGTTTAGTTTTGCTCAGCTTCTCGGGGCTCCTGCTGACAGCTCCGGCAGGGCTCACCTGCCTCCAGACAGGGAAACACAGGCAACCCTTGCACATGGCTCCCAGGCAGCTAGCAGCTAAAGAAATCCTGCTCCAGCTGTGAACTAGTAAGCCCAGATTTTAGCCAGGCCATCAGGTCTGTGGGTGGGATTGATATGACCAACTGCAGAGGCCTTTAAACTTGATCAGGGAAGAGACAGATGGACGAGATACACTCCTGGCTCCTTATGGCATCAGACAATTTGTACTCATCCCCTTTTCCCTCTGCTGACATCCTCTAAACTGTCTTTGTGTCAGCGGTGGAGTCACTGGATACATCTTATTTAAGAAGGCCTGTGGACTGGTGGTTCTTAAATAAACTTTTCTAAGCAATCCCAAATCATGGAAGTTTTTTAAAAATATGGTTCAATCTGATACAAACCAAAACCCAACAGAAAGAAAGAGAACAGCCAGGGGAACAAAAGAAACCCCCCAAAAACCAAAACCCAAACCAAAAAACCACAACCCACAATCTTGCTATTTGGCCTACTTTATGCATAACTTTCAATTTAGTATCTGAGATAAATGCATACCTGACCCGCATTTAAGTGATGCCAGTAATTTTAAGAGATGCTTTTTTGCTTAAGCAGTAACATTCAGTTGTTTGAGAGGCACTTTGGACTCAAAATGCGTTTCCTGGACTCTGTTCAGGCTATGTGTAAATATTTAGCTTTGTCCACAGCGCTGGTCCTCTCCCTGAACGTAAGAGCATATGAATGGTCAGAAATACTATTCCCGTTCTCTGCGTAACCATGCAGTTAGCTACCTCAGCAGGACCACAAGTTTCCTTGACGTGAGATGTCAATTCTGAACTGATGGGGAAATGACCATCATGATGCTTTAAGGCTACATGAACACAAACATTTTGAATGCATAGAAACACAATCGTCCTCTCTCTCCAAGTGAGCACTTGAAGCAGATGAATTGCATGGATTCTGGCTCAGAGCTTTGCTCCAGCATGCTAACCTCCACTTTGTAGGTTAAACCAATACTACATATGCAGAACTAAATCCGTGACATCATCCACAGTTCTGTACATGTGTAAATGTTAAACCTGAAAACTTATTTTCAAGCTTGTAAATAGCCCTATAATTACGATACTTTTGATCAGGTTTCAGAAAAAGTCATCAGTGCATTTTTGCCCACTGACACAACAGAATGTAATTTCTCCCCCAAAAAAATTGATTTGCTTTTGCTATGTCCCTTGTCACAGTGCCAGTCAAAGAAGCCCCTGAACATCAGCTCAGAGAAACTCTCCAGAATACATTATTTTGTCTCCAAAGGGAAAAAACCAAAACCAAAAGACTAGAAAATAAACCTCCCACCCTTTTACCAAGCAGTAGCCAAATCAGAACTCCAGGCCTTCATCACTTCCTGTTGTGCTCCAAAGTATTTCATCTTGCCCAGGGCATTTCCGACTCCCCATGCCACAGTGCTGTGACATGCATTGCACGTGTGGACCTGAGCACAGAGGGCATCCTGCTGCAGACTCCCCATCCCACAGAATAAAACGCTTCAGCTTCCTAAATCCAGACATCTGTTATCTGATGCCGCTCATCCAAGAACTAGAAACTTCTTCACTGGTGCCTCATGATCACTTTGGCTATTATAAACATTTTAATTTTACATTATCTGACATTACTTTGCGCTTCCTTCTGCTCTGACTTGCTATGATGGATTTAGAAGGATGGCTGATAAAGCATTAATATATTTACCTGGTTTTATGCAAACAAAACAGCTAACTTGCTTTTTCATGCACTGGAATTAAATTCAATATGATCATAAGAATATGTTAACATAGTAAAATCTCTGATGAATAATTCAGGCTCTTAGGAGTGAGACACTGAAGGAGACATTTTCAGACAACTGTGTTGACAGGCTCTGACGTCCAATATGTTCAACGCAATGGAGAATGAGTTGGAAAGCCCATGAATGTCATTTTTCTAGTTCATTTACTTCTCATCAATAATAAATGGCATCATGTATTCATTTTAAATTCCCTACTGGAGAGACTGGAACATTCATGCTAGAATGAAAAGTGCATCACAATGACGTCAATACCCAGATGTAGGAATGAGTCAGTTGTGTGCTTCTGACCGAGACAGCATTGAGAGGAGTTAAGAAAAAAAAAATCCCAATATGACCACAATATTTACAATAAGGAGAAGTCACGTGTGAATTATACCACACGAGTTATCTCCTCTGCTGGCAAGTTCAGGTCAGTAAGGGAGATGTTTTCTCTGATGCCTTTAGGTACATGCTAGCCTCTGGCCAGGCTGTCAGAGTCAATCTGCAAACAACAGGTTAATTAACTCCTGCGTTTGTTTTCAGGCAGCCTTTTATCCCCCCCAGGCTAAGATTTCATAAAGTCAAAAGCAATTTGCTTGGATCACAAAGATTTTAGGTGTTGGCCCACTGACTCCGATTTTGCAAATAGAGACCAGGCGATGCATCACAAACATGAACAGCAAAGCATTAGAGTTAAGCTTCTTTATGCCAGACAAACCATTGAAATTCTCCCTCGCTCCCCCAAGATGCTCAACAGTCAAGCTCATCAAACCACAGTCATAATTTTAAATAATTTGTGATTTATGTAATCACACACAGGTCTATTGAGCGCAATTAACCTATACTGATATATGTCTCAGAAAAAAACTTTCAGTATTGCACTTCTAATTAGTAAATAGCAGATTTCTCTAATTGCTAGAGAAACAGAGCTCACCCATCATAGCAACAACCCTGCAGGTTGGCAGGCCGTACAGCACAAGAGAAAACAGGCAGCTCAGCAAGGCACATACCCGAAATGGCACAGTCTTTTCACAAAGTGGACATGTTACACATCCCTTTATGACATGCCTCAAAGTTGTTCCTTAGGTGGGGACATCTCACAAGCTGCTGAAAGCTCAGACCTGCCAAATCCCATGTTTCCACGAAGACTGCTGGCCTTTCTCTGAAATACCGAGCAAAGCAAAGAGGAATTGAGATGGGCGTTACTCAACTGCCTCAAGCATCCACCAGCAGCTGCCAAGGCAATATAAAACCGTTCTTCGTGCACATCCAGTAAGAGGTTTCCCTTGCGCAGCCCAGGACTCGAGGACAAACAGGCACATTAATGGAATGGTGTTACCCATCCTAGCAAACCACCCTTTTTAAGGAGAAAAACAAGCTCCTTGCCCCCTTCCTAGCACTGTGAACTTCTCCCAGTCAACCCACACTCATACTGGTAACTCCTGGCACACAGGACCCTCCTTCTATTTACAAACTCCAAGGCTGAGTCAAAGCTGGCTGGTAACATGGCAGCTGGTTTGCAAAGTTTCAGCTCTCCTTTGGCTTTAAGTCAAACGTATATAGAAAATACGTCACAAATCCCAAAGCTGAAGCACAGACCGATGGTTTCTGGATTTGTGCAAGATGGAAGTCTCTACAGACTGGATTTTCAAAGGCATTTTGCCAACCAGTGCAATATTAAAAGATAGCTATCAGCACCTGAAAGCCCTGGAAACATCTGAAGGTCTGGCTTGGTGGCTGTCCACAGCAGTGCACCGTGAGAAACATTTTAAAACTTAGCCTCTTATGCATAGAGCTGTCTTTCCAACAGTGCAAAATTAAACTGCATCACGGCTGTAGTATAAAACTAACTAATTTAATGTTTTGACCATAAAACTATAATTCTGACAAAGACGTAAGATTTAAAATTACCTTTTGTTTGATTTCAATAGGAGCTTATTATCTAAATGTCAGATGCAATCAATAACATTACCTTTTGGTATATCCCAGTGTACGTGATTTATTTGCGGTAATGTTCCATAATTACAGCTGATATAAAATGACTAATCAACTTCACATTTTGACACTAATTCATCACAGTTAACCATTCTATTTGCAACTTCCACCCTGTTCGCTATTTAACGCATTTTTAAAAGCGGTTAAATGATCCTTAAATAAGCCAGTGAAGCACAGACCTTCATGTAGATTTCTATTTATATGTGTATGTATATATATATCTATACACACAAACACACAGAACTGACCAATGCTTTCTGTTTGCCCATTTAAATATTTTACAAACTCGAAAATGTGGCCGATTTTCAATGCAATTCACAGCAGGCAAAATGATTGAATATTTGACAAGTGACAAAAATTAAGCCAGTTTCTACTTCCTTTCAGCTCATGTCATTTATTTTATTGGATTACAGTTATTAGAAGCTGGGGGAGGAAAGTGGGCAGGAGAAGGGGGATTAGGTTTAGTTGTTCAGTCGACAATATAACTTACTCATTTTGGCACGTACCGCAATGCCTATTTTTACATAGCCCATCGCTCCGCTCTCCCCAAGATGTGCCTTCACCCACACACCACTTGTGCACTGTACAAGTCACATTCCTTATGTAATGGCAACATTTTGTCTCGGATATGTAGGCTTCTGCCAGAGCATGTGAAAGGGGGAGCAGACTCATAGAAAGGAACCAGCTGGAGGCACCGACACGGGGCACGAGGAGCGGGCTCGCCGCAGCTCCTGGCTGGAGGGCTGCTGATGGCTTTGAATGTCCTCAACAAAAGCAAAGAGGAAAAGAATAAGCATGGCCAATACAACCTTGAAAGCACAAATCAAAACCAGTCAAGTATGGTATGCAAGAATTTACAGCATGAAAATCTCTTTCGCATCATTCAAAATGGCCAGTGGAGTTTTTCAATGTTGGGTTTTTTTTTTTTCCAAGTCCCTCCATGACAATACCATATCATGCTATTGGTAATATATTGCTATAATTCTGTGCTTTGGCACCACTGATTTTTTCTCCCTAGACATAAAAATAAAGTTTAAAATTAAAGGGAATTTCTCCTTTTTCCTATAATTTAAAAGCTATAATTATAAAACAGATATTTCAAGCTTCAGCCAGTCACATGGCTTGCTCCCGCACATTACTTAAAAAAGGATCAATTTACAAAAGAAATGAAAACTAAAGTCAAAACAGCTTTTCAGTGAGTTTTTTTGCAAAACTATATGCTGTTATTGCTCATGTCAAAATCCTAAATAGGAAGTTAAAACTAGCTCAATAAATCATTTTACATGGTGAAACTATGTTCTTGAGTATATATATATATATTTTTTTTATATAACCCTTGTACAGTGGTTAACAATCACATTTACCTCTCTACTTCAAAATTTTCATAAATACCATTCTAGAGATTTTAAGCAGTTCATACTCAAAATATAAATGATTAAAATTACCTAGATTTGCCTCTATGTATTACTGATACAAGAAGCAGAAGGAAAAATACCCTGTATGTCAGTATAGAAAAATACAGAAATATATTGACCACCAAACTTACATATCTTATAAAAGAGCAAAGAGACCAGTGGAATTGAAAAAACTCAGGACCTCGAAGGCTGTTTTGGGACACCAGATGACTGTTGTCCCATTCCTCCAGGACACACACTGTAACCTGTTACCTTGCTCTGCTGACTACTCAGCAGCTTGACACCAACTCACTAACTTCTCTGCACAAGTCCATGCCATGACTTCTAAAAAAATTTATACGGAGCAGATGAGATGCATGATCATGTTGTCCACAATTACTTTGCAAATTACTGTCAACCAGATTTAGCACTGAATACATTTCAGAGAAAGTTCAGTTAAACATGCTAAAATATCATTATTAAATGATATAATAATTTAGATGACAAGCACAACAGACAGCTTTCTAGATACCCTGCAAGGAAACCAGCATGCTTTTCTGTGCTATCTAGAGAAACAAATGCATACAAATAACTAATAATAGTAAAGCAGAGTAATTCAAAAGATATAGTGTCCTTCCTACAGAGATTGAAATTATGTAACAAAAATAAGATAGTAACGAGCTAATTCCATCATCGTCATTATTATTAGCCTGTACAGTTTATGTAAATGTTAACAAGGGTTGTCAAGACAGATGATAAAGCAATTGCAGCAGACAGAGTGGTTCTGTTTAGCATCTGAATTGTCATTTTAGCTAAAGAGAACAATTTAAATATGAATTTCATTTGAATTAAAATATACAAAAGTTTTTTCATAAAAAGACGTTGTTCCCTATAGATCTATATGAAAAAAGCTGTCATCAAAATAGAGTTATTTTAGCAGATTTCTTTCTAAAAAGACAGGAGATGGATGATATGAAAGTGAATGAGCCCGGCAAAGTAAACCTCAAATACATTCACTTTATTCTATGCTTTTCCCAGGGCCGTGGACAGACTCCATCACATCTTGCTTCGGTGAATACCTGCATGCGAAGACCTGCATGGTCCTCCCAGCCTCATCCCTCCACAGAGCAAAGCTGCACATGAGACGGGGCACTGCCTGCTCTTCCAAGCCCTCAGGTGAAGGGACTCACCGTAGGATGGCACAAATGGAACAAATCAGCTTCGTGCAATGGACCACCAGCTCCGATAAAAACAACTCCTGATTTACAGTGGCACAAGCAAATTGGATTTTTAATGCTCTGGATGGTGCCAGCGTTGACACAGACGATCTGTTAGGGGAGATCTGTTGTCAAACAAGCTGGAAGTCGGGTTCTGCTCTTTTTTTGCCTTGTGGGGAGCCTGCTCTTTGCAGAGACTGGAGGGGCACAAAGATGGAGAAAGAGACGGCCGGCAGCACGGGACCCTGCCTGGCTTCTGGTCATTGGGGCGAGCACCGTCAAAGGTCCCCCGGGAGAGCTGGCATGGCATGACTCTTTAGAAACAACCTATAGCCCAGCGGAGGCCTGCAGACTATAAAATATATCATTTTTGTAGTTTTCAATTTAATCTCAATAACTCAATAAGGTGCAATAGTGTCTGCTTTTTTCAGGCCCTGTGGAGCAGTATCAATATCCCCTAGGGCTTTTTTCCATTTCTGCAGAAATCATAATAACTTCTACAAAGTCTAGACACAATTTTCACAATGTAAGCTCTAAGTAGACACCAATATTGTTGTTTCCAGAACAGACAGCTGTTGTCAACAAAGCAACACTGTGCATCTGGAACAATTTAATATATTATTTGAATAGGGTTTTAGTTTTAGAAAAATACAAACTTAAGTTCAATTCTATGGATATAGAAAATCTGACTGCTTCAGGCAAATAGAAAAGCTGAAATGTTTTGTCATTTCATTTGAACACCCTTGGAATAACGTTGGCGTTACCTCCATACACAAAGCACACTGCAGAATACGATAGGAAGGTAAACTGTGAAAACAGACAAAAGATTACCTCAAAATGAAATCAATTACTCCAGCACTGCTAACTGTGATGTCACTGAAAGACATAATTCCGTCAGCCAGAACAGATTGATTGGAAGGGAAATAACCAATTAACTGTGGCAATACTCAAAATGGAAACACCTAAAAAACTGCAAGGCATTTTCATGATGCCTTAGGAAACCACCAGACAACTGTTCAAGCTGTGCTTCAGGACATACTATATGTCCCCACCCAAATCCTGCAACCCTACACAGTTCCCTAGGCAGACCGTATAGCAAAGTTTTCAAACATCTTTATTTCTTCTCCTACACCACATGCATCTGTGTTACTCTCCTTGATGACTAGGGGCGTAGACAGGATTTCTGACTGAAGTTCATCCAAGTGCATGTGAATGGATGCAAAAAACACTCAGCTGGAAATTCTGAAGAGAAAAAAGGAAGCCAATCTCATCTGCAGCAGCACCGCACTATAGTCATATGCAGTTGCTGTTGCATTGAAGTTCCTTGTTTCCATAAGGTGGCTACAGCCATTTTGCTACCATTCATAGCAAGTCTTCATGGTGTGGATGACATCGAAGTATTAAATCTTTTTTCTTACTCTAAACTGCATAAAAGAATAAAATTGGGATTATGTATGCTGGCACACACACACACTGTGCACCTACAGGTCATAAAAGCAACAAATCCAGTAAATTGCAGTCACCATTTTTGCCAAGCAAAAATGAAATACATCATCACTTCCAGAAAAAACAAACCCACTAACTCTTGAAAGTCAATGTTGTATTTGTATAAAAAGTGATCTAAATATTGATCTTTACAGCCAGCACAAATTTGAGGAAAAGGAGTATGATTTTTAATTACCATGCTACTGAAAGATACTTAGCGGTAATTTAAAAGTATTCTGCATGTTTGCTTAAAGGTTTTATACAATTGCAAAAGAGGTGTTGCATTATAGTTTATTACTGTATCCTGGACTGAAAGCATACCTTTTGCAGAGTTGCCCTACTCCAAATATTTACTTGTTTGAAATACAAGATTTTAAATGACTGACTTTTTAAGTAACACAGGAATAAGGAAAAAATGCAAATAAATGAAAAATGCCCCACTATGTGCATTTCAGAGATAAGAAGGGGAAAGTGATCTTAAACAAGAACTATGACCTATCACAGAGTAAAGCTCACTCACACATGGAAGTCCAGCTGGAGCTCAGAGTGTATCACGGGCATGGAGACCTAGGCAACAGTGAGAACTAAATTCAACTGAAAATAGCAGTGCAGAGAAACCAAGATCAACAGGTAGATGGAAAAAAAAAAAAAACAATCCAACGGGGCCACAGGGAAAAAAGGAAGTTAGGGTAAGGGAAGACCACCTGCCATGCATGAGACTCCTTTATCACTGGAGTTTGGCTATGGTTTCATGGAAACATCAATTGTTTTTATATAGTATAAAATACAGATCAACAGGTAGATGGAAAAAAAAAAAAATATCAATCCACAGAGCACACAGGATAAAAGGAAAGATTGGGAAAACATGATTTAGGAGGGCATCAGAAGCATGGAGAAACCCTTCTTAGGGTAAGGGAAGACCACCTGCCATGCATGAGACTCCTTTATCACTGGAGTTTGGCTATGGTTTCATGGAGACACCTACAGTGATTTTACAGTGTATAATACAGATGTGAAAGAAGATCACAGCTGACAAATACCACATCACCGAACACAAGATGTTGACCTGGAAAAGCATAACCTAAAGGCATCGCTCTCACCACTCAGCCATGACAGTTAAGTTTTGCTGACCACTCAGCTAACTATCCGGACTACAAATGCATGGAAATTGTGAGAAAAGGAGAGACTCTGAATTTGAGCTTTGCCTTCCTCCACAGTGCAAAGTTTTCCTATGATGACAGATGCTTGCTAAGATTATTGTTTATTTAGTTGCACTAATCTTCTCTCCAAAATTTGCATTTAAATTTTTATTTGTGGAACCAAGATGAAGAATGACATATTTTAAGAGTAGAAAAAAACAAATTCAGGGAGTTTATTACCATGGTCTATTAATATAGACACAGATATCTCAATAACAAAACAAGAAGGTGGCCTAAGGGGGGCACTTCACCATTTGAATTTTCAGGCTCAGTCTCCATTTACAGGACTTTGCTTTGGAAAAGCTTTTGGAAAAAAAATTTAAAGAGAGACAGAAAGAAAGGTTTGCTCATTAGCAATTCCTGCTGAGGTTGCATAAGCCATAGATTTATAATGTTAATGTTTTCTGCTTCTATAGATATGACAAATATATAGCTTGTAATTACAAAAAATGAGATATAACTAATGACACAGCTGAGTTTTAGATAATGAGATAGTATCTTGGAAAGCATAATTAGAGGATCAAGGGTGAATCTGAGGCCATTTCAGTGCCGCTACATTTCTAATGGCTCTGAGATTTTCATTTGTTAGTACAATAAAAAAATTCAGCTTAAGACCTAGTAAAAATTCAAGTAACCGTTGAGGTTGCTTCATGTCTCTGAAAATCCCTCTCCATTGCACTGATTAAAGAACGACGGTGCAGTGCCAATAAAAGAAGCGGAGTGTAGCAGGAAGAGCAGCACCTGCCAAAGTGGAGAAATGACAGAACAAAACCAAGGGAAAACAGGGAGGTGAGACCTGCAACACAGTACTACCAAAATCTAGCTCATTTTCCAGCCCCACTGAGGTGTACTGGCACGGGAGCCCAAAGATCTTCAGCTGAAGGCAGAGGTGAAATCACACCATATTGAACAGTTAAAATACCCTTTGTGGTGCAAACTCAAAATGCCCATTAATTATTTGTTAAAAAACAAGGGCAATGAAGATCAGCTTTTTTTTGAAAACTTATGACAAGTCTGAATTATGACTGCTTTGTACAGTAAAGAGAAACAACGGCGAAACAGAAACTGAGAATCAAACATATCTTTCTTTCTGGCTGCCTTTATAAATTCACAGTTACGTTCTGGTTTGGGGGAAGTCCATCAGGACCACTTCACTCTCTGCATTGCACCATTCCTACAAAGGCAGCTCTGTTATTTCTTGTAAGTAAAATTTATTTTTCCTCTTGGCTGATGGGATGACTGCATACCGGTAATTTATCTTCGTCTGTAGAAACACTTCCTGACACTGCTTCATGATGTGTTCTTTAAATGATGCTACTTTCCACTCTTCCATTATCTCTTTCGGCTGCACATCAGTGCTGCTCCATGGGGCTCTCATCCTGCTGTTCTTACTCAGGCAAGACTCCAGCAATGCCTCTAACATCCCTGTATCAGCAGGCTCGCTGCACACAGGAGACATTTTATTCCTTCATTATTGAAAAACCAAGAGGGAAACAGTTTTCTCTTTCCTGCTTACAGCATTGCATTCAAAAGCCCCAAATATAACTAAGTGCCTACTTCAAAGTCCTTCATCTTAGTTCCAGCCTCTCTCCCACAGTTCCTCTGATATGGTGGAAGATTTTTTCACTAATTCTCCTCTATATGAAAGATAACTTTTTACTACAAGGAACTGGGCAAAACCATCATCTAAGTGAACCAGAGAACACAGTTACAAACCTAAAGCTGTTCAGGGCAAGGGCTCTCTCCATGCCTGATGGCAAAGTACCGAGCAGGGGTACCCTGTTGGGTGGGAAACAGGCCTGAAAGCAAATCTGTGCTTCAGACAGAAGGAACCACCCCACAAGGCAGAATAAGCCAGGACTGCTGTAACAGGCAGTCAATGTTTTTCAGGTGTGTGGATACCAGTATCTGAAAGGTACTAATGATACCCCATTAGCCATTCCTTCTTGGAGCATCCAGCCTGGTTCACTGCCAGTTTATTCCTTTTTGTCCCTTTGCATTCAGCTTTCTCTCTCTCTATCTTACTCTGCCCCACTTTAACGCGTAAGCTATAAGCTTCCTAGACATAAGCTGGCTGAAGTCAACCGGGACCAGTTTCAGAGACTATAGCTTTGCTGCTTGTGCCAAGCTCCCCCCCAGAGCTCCTCTTTACAGTTTGGACAAATAGTTTCCAAATAGTCAAACTGTTTTGTTTTGATAAACATTTAATAAAGGTTTAATTAACTGAGGAGAGGGACAGGCGTGGGAGAATTATGAAAATGGAAACAACATTTTCTGTGAAACACAACTTATTTTTGAAGAGCCTTCCAAAAACAGTCACTTTTTAGGAATGAGTTTTCTGCAGAATAGCTCCTTTGTGACCCATTAGAGAAAGCACAGATCTAGCAAATACATTATAGTCATTTTGCATATGGTTAATTTCCCTGAATTTTCAAGCATAAATGAATCCATCAGGGGCAAAAAGTAACCTCATAAAAAAATCTAGATGGACTTTGGACAGATTCTTTTCTATATTACTGACATTTGCAAAATTTTCTGAACAACATGGAATGTATGCTGGGGTGAAACAAGGGGATAATCTGTCTGCATTTTCCCTGTAGTTTGTCAATGTCATTATTTTGACTACACCATAATCTAAACGAGTATCAGCATCATCAGCGTCTTTTGCAATATATCTGATTTCTTGCAGCAAGTCATTTGAACCCATGGAGAAGTATCCACCAGTAACTGTAGAGTCCCAACTATGACTCATTATCACTTCTAAAGATGTACTTTTGGACATCGACAACAGTGACGCTGATCCTATAAGATAGATTAACGGCTGGATCTGCTGATTAACATCCCAGTGCAAGTCCTTACATAAAAATAAGCAGTCCAGAGGAGTTAGAACATTTACAAAGCTGGAGCCAACAAGCCACAGCAAGGGCACCAGTTTGCTTATTCATATTTAACACATTCAACCCAGTCTAGGTATCCTCTTACACCATGTATTCATTTATTGTTAGTCTAACAATCCATCTTTTACTGCTGCATAATATTCTTTGCCCACATTGAGCCAATATAGCTGTTGCTATCACTTTGCACTTAAAAGCATCGTTTCTGAAGGACTGAATGAAAAATACCCCAAGTTAAATTCACATTCAACCACCTGTCACTTTTGCCATGCCTGATGCTAAACACGTCCTTTAACTCTTGCTTTCCAATGTGTCTGTTCAGAGATCCTTCCCACAGCCCACATACACTTACTTACAGTGTTTAGGCTTTTCTCTGGCATCACCATCCACCCAGTTCCTATGTAATTTAATTTCCTGTCCCTCCCAGTCCATCCTACTAGCTTTATTTCCTAACAGCCTCAAGCTCCTTCCAACCAGAACCCTGTTCTCTAAAGATTATTCTTTTGGCTCTTCCCAGGAGCACATCCCACTGCAGACTCCCTACGCTGACTTTGAACATTCATGGTATATAATATATATACGTATATAATAAAATATATATATATTAACCTCCCCACTTCCACAAAGGTGCCTACCGTTCTCTCACAATTACCTCCAGAAGTTCTGAGACACCAACCTCAGAAGAGGTGTCTGAGACATCAGTTTCAGAAACACATAACAACACACTACTTTGTGGATAACTTAGGGAACAAATGATTCATTTTGTCTGAAATTATGGACTCTGCCTCTTCACCAAGAAAACAGCCACTGCTTGAACAGGACAATGAGTAGTCATATCATCAGGAAAGCCAGTTTGCCTGCAAAGATCTGCAGGTTTAAATAACAGAAACTTTTCAGCATCAGACAGATGTGCAAACAGAAGTTTAAAGAACACTGAAAGTTGATGAAGAATGCTCAACAGTTGAATGACAAACTGCAAGTGTTAAGGAGAGAGAGATGAAAAAGAAGAGGCACTTTTGTGTTTTGAAGAGAAGATGTGAGCTGGCACAGCACGCCACAAGATCAGTACATTTGGAAATCTGAAAGGCCACCCATGGAAATCACAAAGAACACCGCAAAGCAGACATGCCTGTGAGTCAGTGGAAAGGTAAACAGTTGCCTATTTGCATCTGATGATCTCTAGAGTGAGGGATAACTGTTTTGGGGAGCCAGGAAAATACGTGCCTCCCTGTGACGAGATGTCACAATCTGGGAATGTTTAACACAGGCAGAGCACAAGGGAAAGGCAGTTGCAATAGCACCAGGAATGCTCCAAGACCTGCAACCTATAGCAACTGAGCTGCCCAGGTCCCTTCCTCAAAGGACTACAAAAGGTCTGCATCAAGTCTCACCTTTGCTGGGATTTGAGGAAAAACAGTTCCCATATTCAGGAAGTGCACAGGATGGGAGCACAGATCCAGACATAGCTGCTTCCTATATCCAAGTAGGGAAGGGACCCAAGTGGGCTACAGCATCTTTTGTCATGAGTAACCCCTAATCCCACCACAAAGGAAAGGAACATGGAATTTCTTAGTTATTTTGCAGGTTAGAGATGGGGAGCACATCATACACAAGCTGATAGTAGCTGTGCTCTGTACCCTGACAACCAGCTCCTGCTTTGGCTTGCAAGGGTGAAGCCCTCAGCAGCAAGGAAGACATCTTTAAAAATAGGAGTGGAAGCCTACAGCATGACAAACAGGCAATCATTTCTTTAAACGCATTGCATTTGTTGCAGCCCTAAGCTTGCCAGCGGCATAACATAAACTTCTCCACAGCTGTATTTTTACGAGTCCCAGGTATGTCTCTGCTAGGAGCAGCAATCTAGCAGTAGAGAAGTGCAGGGCAAATTCCATTAACACATAGATACCAGAATGGCAGAGGCTAGACAAAATGCAAGAGCAGATAAGTAAATCAAGCACATAGATTAGATATAAAGAATCAAGCCCAGATTTCCTCCAGTTTGACCAAAAATTATTAACAAAGGACTCCTGCATTTTCCTTCCAGCCAAAACACTGTATTAACAACAGTATTCTGAGAGCCACCCTTAACAACTGCACGAAGAACTGAGCTGTGGTGGGCTATGGGGAACTGAGAGCTGGAGTAGTCTTCACTGCTTTGTAATTCCTTGCTCCTAGGGTTTAGTTTTCTAGTCTCTAAACACAACTAGAACAGAACTCGATTCAGTTACTGTCAGTAGGAATTAAGGACAGCTGAAAAACAGGAAGGATAGGAAAAGAAAAGAAAAAGCAGCACATCTGCAAGAAAACTGTCATCCTGACATCTAATACAATAAACTTAGCAAAAGCATGCAGATCATCAGCAAATATGCTGCTGCCTATCTCTGTACCTTTCTTTGTGCACTCACATTGTAAATTTTGCTTCCCAGGTAGGTGTGTGGCAATTTGGAAGCAAGCTCAGCCCAAAAGACAGCTATCAAACCCATTCATAAACACTCATTAGGATGACAGCAAGGACCCCAGCGCATGGTTTACGTGGAAGAGTAAGGATCATTAATGGGAATAAAGACAGGCAAAACTAACCTTTTAGTTTCATTTTGTCAGCCACTGAACTGCTGCCCCAGCATCGGCACCAGCTATGGCAGCTGGTTGCCAACACTTCAGTTCAATCTGGGAAAGCAACTAACACCCTGCCAGAAACTCCCTAGAGAGCTGACTTTGATGACTTGAATTGAAAATAACAAAATAGCCCAACCACCTACAAACCAAAACAACTGCGACTGATCCTAATGGCCCCAGAGGACTCCTCATCAAATTTTCTAGTCTCAGCACAGTTTGTCCCTGACCAGAAAACTGGGAATAAATACATCTGCACACCACTACGCAGGAAAGAGAGGAGTTGAGGAAAAAACATTGAACTGTATGCTTCAGAGCCCCCCAAACCGCACCCACTGTAGATGACATGCTGGCTATCATGGAAAACAGATGCTAAATCTTCTCCCATGTGCTGGCCTCCTGCTCCAGCCCTCAGCTCACTCCAGCTGTGCCAACACAGCTCTCATGGGACCCACACTACAAATCAGGATTGATCCACCCTGCAAATAACCTCTGGTTTCCTCACCCCAGCAAAACTTTACTTTTAACCCCTCAGCAGCATTAACAACACAGTCACACAAATGCACCCCTCATTTGAGGAGTCAACATGCCATGGCACCCAGAGGGAGCTTCCTCAAGGATTTGTGTGAGGTCTGAACTGACTAAGACACCATTGGTTATATTTAATTCAGGTACCTTTTTTAATTTTAATTTTTTTCATTTTAATTCAGGGTTTTTTTTGGATGTTGGGCTTTTTTTAAACAAAATATAGACCATCAGGTTTGGAAACACAATGAGACCATGCTACATAATCCATTTTCAGCTGTGCTGTGCTGCATTGCTAGAATTGCCAAGGTCCCCTCTTCTGTCTTCCTCTGTCACACTCCAAGACTCTTCATTCCCAACACAATCATTCACATTTCCATTTTTATTTTATTATACTCAGATATGATGCAACCTGTATTTAACAATGCATTACCATTTTCAAGGGCAAATATTTTTCTGTAATCCCAACTATGTCATTATTCTCTTTCTATTACACATACTTTAAATGTCAAAATCCATCTCCTAGAACTAATCAAATATAAAACAAGCCTAGCAGGAGAAAGTGAGCTTGAAAGGGGTATTCCAGATGAAGGAAAAACTTAAATATCCTTTCTTTAAAAGAGACCTTGCCTATTATTTAATTTACTTTCAGGTTTTGAAAAGATCTCCCAGGGACAACATACGGTAGACCAGGTTCATGCCTGTCACAGGTGTGTTGAAATTACCCCCTATCTGGGGCAGCACATATTATATGGCTAAATGCTGAAGAAGAATTAACCTGAACGTTATGAAAGAGGGAGGGAGGAAACACATCATCACCATCTCTGATTTTAACCTCTCTTTACTCCCAACAGGCCATCAGGAAAAGCAAAAGCACAAAAAAAAGTGTTAATGCAATGATTGACTATTTTATGAAAATGGCAGTATGTCAATATCAGATGTTTAAGTGTTTGAGATTAAGCTTGTGAGTTACCTTTTCCATAAATCCCTTTCCCCATGCAGTTTGCCAGAGCTACTTTACTCTTCCAGTAGTGGTCTATTGCCAGCATTAATCTTACATAATGCAGAAATGATTGGTTATCTTTTAATGCAGCTGTTAAAGTTTCTGATACTGCAATACATTTAAGTAATTTTACATTTGTAGTACAAAAGTCTTTTTCTGGGTTGGTTTTGGTTTTTTGTTCTGTTTTTTAACAAGAAGTCCCAAACTAAAGCCTCTCTCCATGTTGATATAATTCTCTTTAAAGTACTGAGCAATTTAAATTGCTTTTTCTGTTTGAAGGTTTTAAAGTAGTAAACGAGTTCAACACGTAACTTTTATTTTTCTGGCCTCTTAATAAGTTCAGTAAGCATTTCTCCATAGGGGCACAGTTCAGTTTCTGACAAAGGTGTACCAACACCACAGATCCTTTCCTGGCTTAGCAAAGACAGTGTCTCGGCTGGATAAAATGAATAATCCCTTCTGGGATTCCAAAATTTCCATGCAATTCAATAAAAGTAAATTGTTCAACTCTTTCTAGGATCTAGTTCCTTCAGCGAGTAAGGAAGTACATCAAGTTTTAAGACATCTGGAGTCTACTAGGCTACAGCTGGGATCTTGCTTCCACTCCCAACTTGAGCAGCCCATTTAGGTTACAAATGAGATCCTGTGCATTGGTCCCCAAACACTGGATAACACCAGTTAGTATGTTTATGTCCAATTTACCTCCTTCTTGATTCAGGTAAGAAGCTTGATGTATTTTGTATTATACTTGCCAGGGTCTTCATAATCCAAAAACTCTGATTTTCTCCTATTTTGGACATTCACTGATAAAAAATACATTTATTTTTGTAGGATATCATTGATAAGACTACAGCTATCTTGTCTGCAGAATGGTATTTTGGCCTGTATTCACTACTAGGTTTAACACTGACTTGCTTTTTTGGAGCAGCTCTGGTGTCATCTTTGGGTGCCCTCACACAGATGGGCAAGAAAACGATACCCTGTGTAGTGTTATCTAAACCTACAGCAACTCTGTAAATATCTATTCCTCACCTTAACATGCAGATGGAGATGAGTCGAAAGAGCTGACAGTGACTTCAAGCGGCTGTGTTCTCTTTGCCCCTGTTCTGAGGCAGGATAAAAAGCATATATAATCTTCTAGAAATCATCTAACCAGGTTTTAACCTGCAGTGAATTAATCAGTGAAGCAGATTTCACAACTTCCACAAGCAGCCAGCTCTAATGCTTCGCAGTCTCTGTAGTTTGAAAATATTTCCCAAGTCAAAATTCATTATTCACTTCTCTTATTTTCTGCAACAGCCAGATAATAAATCATGAAAATTCTCTTCATAGCAATCTTTTATATATTGCAAAGTCACAGGAGCCCTCTTTAGTCTAAAGAAACCCAGTTCCCTCAGCCTGTCCTCACCAGTCATGTATTCTGTATCTCTCATCCCTCCACCCTTTGGACACTTCCATTTCTCTTCAGATTTCTAAAAGATGAAGCATAAAACTGTACCTCTTTAGGATAATATCAAAACTCTTGCGGTCACCACTCTACATTTTTTAGTGGCAACGTGAAGCAGTTCCTTTATACCTGCACAGCATTCACGGTGTCAATGGACCTAAAAACCAAGTTTTTCACTCTAGTCAGTCAAGTCCCTGCTCACGGGAGCCCCATGCTGGGAAGTCAATAAGACTGCCACTGGCAGGATTCCCCACTGTGTATGCCTGCTGAGTTTACAGCTGATTTTAATGCACACGAACTTTTCATGAAGCTCTAAACATTGCATACTACAATAGAGATCTTTATAGACATTCCCCTAACGTGTAGTGAATCCTATTACATTACTGCACCTTCCTCCTCAATAAATTTTAAGATACTGATTTGAAAAAGCATCTCCAGTATCACAAAAGAAGGGTTTTTTTAATATATTACAGGGCTCTCTTTATTAAAAGTTCTCTTCCTCTTCAACCTCCACATTAGTCCCAAATGCCCATTTGCCATAGCTGTTCCCAAAGACAGACATATATTCCTCAACTGAATGAAGTTAAGTAATTTTAGGCAAAAATGAAAAGGCATTCCAAACTGTAAACTTCTTAAATACAACTTCAGTAGATGAGCAAGACAAACAACTTTATTTGCTTCCCAGGAGAAGATGTTTTAATGGTATAAAATCCTAGCACCAAATACATAGTGATCCAGGTGAAACAATTGTGCCCTTCTTGCCTGACAATACAAGGCTCCAGTTGCTGGTTTATGCACAAAGTTTACACACACAGCTGCCACAGTACCCAAAGAAAGGGGAAGCACTAGTAAAAAGAGGGCATTCCTAGGATGGAGAAAGATGCAGTTGTTTCTCGTGTCACTTCAAGACCTGTTGAAGTTACTATGCCGCTACAAAACCAGGCAGCTTCAGGGCAGAAAAAAAAAAAAAAAAAAAAAAAAAAAAAAAAAAAAAAAAAAAAAAAAAATTGACATGTTAACGAATTGATGGCAGGGGTTTGGTTTGCACACTCAGGAGGATCCCTTCTTATCTGAGACTTCAACAAATGAGTTTTGTGAAGCTGCTACAAGTATTTATGGAAAGATAATATTTTTTAAACAAGAAAATTATGCACGACCACCTGGCTTTCACACCAAGTCATTCTGGAATTGAGTAATGCACTTGAGCATTTCTAAGGTTATATTTGGCAGTTTAAAAATATACCCAGATCCCACCACCCATACATGTAGAGCAAAATCACACCTGTAAATATGTCAGGGACAAAACAGAAGCAAAGGACAAGGAAAAGGAAGAAAGCAGCCAACAAGGATTGGAAAAATAGGCAAGCCGAACATACTGCTGTTCATGGCTACCTGTCATTAGATGGCACTAACTTAACTTCTCTTTCCAGTCATCTTCTCCCTCTTAAACCTGTACTTAAAACATGGTGCATGTTTTGCTACCTTCAGAAAAAACACTGAAATTTCAGTGGAAATGGGACCGTCCTTCAAGGCAACTCAGTTTTTAGCTAGCTGCTCTCTGAGCACACGGACTGGGTTTAGGAGAGGCCAGATTTTTGCAGAACAGTTCTGGCGCCTCTCAGGGACCTAGCACTGCTCATGCTGCAGCGATTTAGGCTCCCTCGTTGCTGACCAAAGGGTGCAATGCATACTCAGAGTTATCAGTGCAAGAGAGAAAATTATAGAGAAACTGATGAGAGACTTGTTGATGAACATAAATTAAAGGCCCTTAATCTGCCAACTCGGTCTCTTAGAACAAGGCAAAGTAAAAGGTGGCACATTGAGAAATATAATTACTTACCTTCCAGCTGAAATAAATCATAAGCTCTTAAGCCTAGCAGACAGTTCTGAAGCCTGCAGGAGCAGCAGGTAAATGAAAGGTAGCTGCTCTGCAGGCTAGATGGTTCTTAAATCTCTCCTCATTCTTTTCTACACTTCTCTAAGTTGCAAAAGGGACTAGAGGGTCATTTTCTTGAAAATCATGACCACATAAAGTATAGGAATCCCAGCAAGAAGAGTGTCCTGACACTAGTCCTGCATCTCTCTGGGCACATTTTTCTTTCAGCTGAAGCACGTGATTTGTAATTTTGGGAGACGACTAAATGGAATTGCTCTTTCCTTCACTGCAGCAATGAGTCACCATCCAGACACCACAGTAAACTCAGTTACGCATTGAACAGAGGTGGCTCATCACCCTCAGCCTTATATGTCTCAGGGAGCCTAGAAGGAGCTCTACCTCCCAAATTGAGCATCCTGCTAGTGAATAAGCAAAGGGTAATTATGTTACCTGGACCTCAGCAGCATGCAAGACAAAGCAATGCAACCCAGTGGGGCTCATGGATTTATGGCAGCTGAGGGACTGCAGTCCTCATGTATCTCCCAGCAAAGAAGATGACTGATTTGTTGCTTCACTGACTTGTGTTTCAATTTACCTTTTTCACCTTAATTTCTGCAAATTCCTTGATATGTCAGCTATTTCCCAACGGAATTGAGAAAAGAAAAGAGGAAATCAAATGGTGTTAAGTGAGATGCAAAAATGAAATGGTTGAAGAACTGACATAAACCTTGGGAAATTAATTACAAAACTGTCATCCAAAATGTCATCAAGAATAGAGTCACGCATATCCCAAGACCTTTGCTAAAGAAGGTCTAATACCAAATCAAGAGGAGGAGAAAGCGACTTTAAACATTTCACATGAGCTGGAAGCTAATCAAAATTCAGCCATGAAGATGGCATTTCCTTTAAATGAGTTTCCCTTCAGCTTGTCAAAATGGTGATAGTTTTAAATAGATTGTACTTTGCAGTTTAATTACTAATGGATTTTATTTTCTTGTTTGGTGGTCTTTAGTGTAGGTAATAAATTAACATAATAAAGCAAACAACCATTCTTTCTCCTCTTAAGACTTACTTTTACAAGACATTAGAAATATTAACAAAAACTTCTGAAAAGCCTAAAATTACTGTGTGTGGCAAAACTTCTAAATAAAGTATGAATGAACATTTCAGCATTTTTTATACACACAAATAAATTAGATTTATTATTCTAATAGATTCCTGGGCTTGGCGCCACAAGGCCACAGATTCCTTTCTCCTCCACATGCTCTGGGCTAGAGACACCAGGATTTATTCACTACTGAGCAAACCTTCAAGGAGCCACTCAGAAGAAAGCAAACCAGGCTTGCCTTTCCAAAGAAGAAAGTGGGAGTCTGAACTCCATCTCACATGAGGAGATCACCAATGACAGAAGCCCAACATGCATCTGAACTTCTGAAAGGGAACCCCAGGTAAGAAACCTGGGGACTGAGAAGAAAACAGAAAATAATGGAAATGCCAGGGAATATGCACTGCTTGTAATCTGCAAAGAGTAAGATTATAAAAGTCATGCTCTGAGAAGCAAAGTCTTGGCCTGTAATAAATCCAATTTTTTGAAAACATTTCTCTTCATGGGAACAGAGTGAATTTACTATATCAAATTATACCTTCTCCAGGAATCAGGTGAGTGAAATAAAGGACATGAGAAATTTGGTACCTACCCTGTGCTTAGCCAGTTCAGACTGAAGCTCCAGGTGTGCTCATAAGCACCGATCTACTGCTGCTAAAACAGCTTTATGTGCTTCATAGGTGACTGACAGCAGGACAAAGACTGTGTAAGTACCAACAACGGGAGCATCCCTTTGGGGACAGAGGAGGTGAAATGTCCATACTAGTCTTACAAGGTTCTCTGCCATCCCCAGCACACTGGCCAAAGGAACAGCTTAATCATATGCAACTATTAGCAAGGGTGGCCCAAACAATGGCTCACACCCTTTTTTCCCCAGAAATGCCTAGAATTTCCCTAGAATTATTGGAGAAGGGCTCACCCATGCAGGTGCAGCCTCCTTGTGTACTCCGTCCAGCATTTACACAGAAGCTTTTCTGTCCATGCAGCAGCAAATGCTAGGTCAGGTGCTACAGACAAATTCCCTGACCCTTCAATGCTGGTCCTGCATCTGCCTAACAAAGAAAAGCAGTCCCACACCTATGATGCTGTTATCAAGTAAACATTATTGGATAAACAAATATAAATGGTAGGTGGAAAAAAAAACCTTCCCAATATCTTAAAATGCCAGAAGAGAAGATTATTCTCTTTCATGGCTTGGAAGGAGAAGGTTTTGGTCCATACCCACTAAAATTACAGCAGGGTTTTCAAAGTATGTACCTTGAAAGAGAGAATAATAATATGTGGTTACCACTTATTAGCAGCAGCCTCTGAGGACATAAAAGCAATAAAAAGCAATGACCTAAGGAGAGCAAAGAGATGTATTATCAGAGGTACCACCCAATGGTCTGATTGTCAGAAAGGTCATTTCCAGTGCAAGCTTAGATCCCTCTTCTGGACCAAAACAGAGATTACAGCAGAGTTTGAAAACCCATAGCAATGACTTGTTGCTATGGCTATGAAAAGGAAAGAGCTAGCTTTCCTCAAAAACATACTCAAACAAGAGGATAAGCTACCATGATTACAAGCAATACAGAAATGTACAGTTTTAGATTTTAAAAATGGTTTTCAGCGTCTAAATCAGACACCTTCCCCCCTGCCCACCCCACTTTGGTAAAATCAGAGGCGCCATGCTGCCCCAGCAGCAGCAAGAGAATTAACAGGAACTTTATGAGACAGTCCCTGAACAGGTGCGACCCCGAGTGACTAAATCTCAGCCCGCTTTGCTTTCATTCTTCCCACACACATTAATTCTTTTTATTCATTTGGGCTTTTAAGTAGGATAACATCCAGATTCAAGGCTTCATGCTCCCATCTCTAAGTAAATTCTTAGTTACAGTCCCAGGAGAGCTGGATGATTCCCCTCCCTTTTATTTAAAAGATTGACTTTTGTACAAAACACCTTGATGAAATCCTGGCTCTCGTTCACATTTGCAATCACCTCAGAAGTTTCTATAGGGATTTTCATGCTGCTTATCTGTGCCGCCAACTTGATTTGCTACTTGTCTCATTTTGGTGACCTGGCTATTCAAAACCACACATGCGCAGCCAGGCTCCCTCCACTGATGAGCCAAAGACTCCTACCCTGGAGGCACAACTGGCAGCACTTTTGGCCTGGGTGGACTCCAGGCAGAAGCTGTGGACGTTTCCATACCAACCCTGGTGCTCCCTCTGGCCCAGGAGGACCATTTTCTCAAGCCTTGCATCTTCAGATCCCTCCCATGCCACATGCAACCTGTGTTCATCATGATGCCACCAAAGTCCATTGTGGAAAGTTGTGCCTTTGCCTATCATTGGTTTTGGATACTTTAAATTGACCCTTATCTCAGAAACATCACCCGTCAGAGAGGCCTGGCCCTGCGATTCAGGTGGGTCCAGCTCTCCCTGGCTCAACCCACAGGCAGGTTGAAAGCTCAGACACTGGACCACATCACCTCGGGCATCAGCCCCAGTTGACAAGCATCAAGCCCGCCAGCAACATGGGAAATGCTGCTGAATCCAATTACTCCATCATCTCTGCAAGACATATTACTTCAACGCTTGCACAAGGCCAAGCCACATCCTGAGCCAGTCCTCGAGCCATCTGGGGAAAGGACAACTGTTGGTGAATTCTTTTCACTGACTCAATAACAGAGTATTCAGTTCAAGTTTCAGCAGGATTTCTGTCATAGGCTGCAGAGAGGTTCACAGGCTCCTTTTGCCTCTGAAATCTGCCTATCCCCACCCTGAAACAGCTCTGAACGCAGGTGGCATACACAAGCCTAGCAAAGCTATGCCCTCTGAAATCAGTTTAGCTTTTGTTAGGATGTCACCAGCGATCCCTCTTGCAGTCCAGGCTAACGTAAGGTTTGGAATAATCCAAGTTAATATCTGGACAGAGATCTCTGTATGAAACCTTCTTCTGGCAGAACTGATTATGCCCCGACTTTGCAGTGACCCCTGTCCAGCACGTTGCTTCTGCTCACACAGGATTCCCACAGCAGCAAAATCTGCAAAGGGTTAAAACGCACCTGCAATCATAGAGCCCATTTTCACAACAACTATCCCTCCCCTCTGAAGTTGGTCTGTAGGAAGAAAGGCAACACTACGCCATCTCATCCCAAAACATTTTACAGCCAATATCAGAACTACTTGCCGTGACATAGCAAACAACTGAACAGCCTGTGGCCAAGTACAACACACATTATCTTCCCAAAAGGGTTGAAGCTCCAGCCACAAACCACAACTGGCAAGTTAATAATTTAGATTACTGAAGGAAAAAAACTACATAACCTTGAAGACAGTTCTGAAGTCTCTGAGTTCCAAACACTAAAAATTATAGATTATGATATTAAAATATAAAGCAAGCTCACTGTTACACACCAAGACAATAAATTTAGAGAGCTCAACATACAGGATTGAATGATAACAAAAAATAATTATCCTGTCCTGAAGACTGGCAGCTTCTCTACCCTAGAGGGAAGCACTTTTGAACAGATTGGTTTTTATGAAAAGAGAGGAATAATGTTTCCATATGGAAGGCCTGGTTGTTGTTGTTTTTTTTTTTTTCTTAACTGACATACGCATTTCTGATGTAGCAGTAAATTAGGCATTTTCATAAATGTTCACAGCAGCATGCTTGGCACTGAAGTGTTCAGGTGTAAGAGACCCACAAACCACAAATACTAGAAACTGCAAGTAGAGAATTGCTGTCCCCACTGGCTTATGGGCAGCATGCTGCTTTAAGATCATCCAACACTGTTCACAACTCTATTTTGCTTTCTACAAGTAAATTTTTCTTCAGGTTGGGAAAAATCATTTCATTGTTTGTAACATTATCTGTCCCAAGCTGTTCAGCATCCTTTTATAACTGAAAGTCTTGAGAGCGTAAAGGGAAATCACTGCCTGGTCTTACACCTTTGGCCAGTGGCAGCATTAGTAGAACAGCCACTCAATGCAAAATCCCAAGAATACTGGCAGTAAAGTAAGGAAAGTCTCATAGGGCATATATGTTCCTTTCAAGGTAACTGCCACGAGGTACCAGGGTCTGGTCTTCCCCACTGAGATAGTTTCCACCACAAAATGTTTATCACCTGAAGGGAAGGAACAGATACAGTCAAATTCCAAGACAGCAGTCCTTGGGGACCCAGGGAAGGACCCAGCCACCATGATCATGGTCTGAGTTCATATTGCAAACATAGTCTATATCAGATGTGGAAGGCATGAAAAAACTCAAAGATACTGCGTATTGCAAGCAAGGAGGTTGAGCATCCAGCCAAGGAGGAATCTGTTTTCCTCTCTTTGACTGCAGTTTCAGTAATATTACAGAGGGCAAAGAGTAGCCAGAGTGTCTACTAGTGACCAATAAAACCAGAAGAAAACTTCTAGCCATCACAGCAGGAACAGTGTTGCAAAAATAGTAGCTGGGGCAAAAAATACAACGTACAATGGAAATTGATCACATATGAAAGATAAGATCTGTTTCCCTGCACTATCAGGGACTAAATTCATAAATGCAGAAAGCTGTATCCTCTCCCAAATTCCTACAGTTTTTTGGTTTTTTTCTAGGCTGTGATGATGAGCCAAAAATGTGACTTGCTTATAGAAGTCCCTCAGGTCCACCACTCTGGGCTAATGTGCTTCTCTTCTACATCAAGAAGTGTTGTTTCTTTTGCCTGTTCCTGCCTACCACCTCTTCCCCCTGCCTTCTGTTCACCATAGTAAACCACAATTTTAATTTCTTTTTCTTAACCCTATAGCAATATTTTTGTAACTACCATAGAAATGACTGCAATCAAAACAATTCCTATTCTACCAGTTCCAGTAATAAAAGATCAGGCTACACGTATCCTGAACGTATTCATAGCACTGCTGTAAACCTTCTGTTCACACCTCCCACCTACTGAGGGCTAAAACACACATTTCCTGACAGAGATCACCATCTTTTGTCTACCATCCTTCATTAGCTAATTTCAAAGCAATTTATAAAAGAAGGTGCACATCAACAAGATAATGATGGCTCAGAGAAAGAAGGGACTTGTCTGTCACGAGGAGGTAAAATATGGGTAATTTCAAGAATGCAGGCCTGCCTACCTTAGCAATGTTTTTGCTTGCACGTGTCTGGCAAATCTGATTTTTAGTTTTAGTACACAAATGCCCTCTGTCTCTTCTGGGATTTTGCTTCCAACTACAATCCTTAATTTCATGAGATGGTTGTAGTGGTAAGCTACATGGGTAACAAGTTATCATGATAATTTCCAAATATTCCAAGGTGTTTGCAGGAAGAGGAAATCAAGCCACAGCAGCTTTTCACACAGAGCTAAGCCATACCAGTTTAACGCTTATGTACAGCCACAGGTATCAATGGTAACAGCAAATTATATCACATTGCCACAGTACTCACACTCGTTCCTTCCTTGACTTTTATGTGATCTACTGGCTGGGACTGAAGAGACCCATGAGGGCATCCAGTCAATACCTCTCCCAGATTACAATCTAAATGGAGTAACTTAGGATGCAGCATGCTTTCCAGAGTTGAGCATCAAAGCAGGGAGCAGAATTCCTGCCCTCACACCTTCTGAAGGGATTTCCAAAAGTTAACACGCCTTGTGGCCAGCAACTTCATTTTTGTTGATTTTTTCACCATATAGTTTTTACCTCCTCTACCCTGATTTTTCCTCTCTGTTTAAGGCATTTCCCTTGGCTCTGCCATTATCTGCTCGTACACCCACACCTACCACCCCCAGAAACGTCTCTGTCCCAGAGTCATCACAAGTCCTCCTAACTCCCATCTCTTCCCTAACACTTTTCTAATGTTGTTCCCCAAAATTAAACTGCTATTCCAGATCCACTCTTGCTATCACAGAAAGCAGTGTTTTGCTGCTCCTTTCTTGCAGGGCTCAGCACTGACACATTATTATAGTTGCCATTTCTGCTGCCTCATCATGTCACGCAGTCATGCCTATTTGTTAGTCCTTTATTACGCCTACATCTCCCAGAGCTTTACTAGCCTTCCCCCTCTCAGTTCTGATTTATTTATCTTGGATTACAAGACCCTAAATTCATTAGCTTGTCCTTTCACGGAATGAATCTCAAAGTAGGTTTTTGGCTGCATTTGGAATTTCTCTAGATACCTTTGAATTTTTCCTTGGCATTTAAAGAGGCATCTAATTTACTATAATCTGCTACTTTTGATATAGCATTGTTTGTTCACTCTTTTAGATCATCAAGGGACATATCAGCATTGGGGAAAAAAAAAAAAAAAAGAGATGATGAGTTATCGGGACTCCCTTCAAATCATCCTATAAGTGAACAAGACATCCTCTTTTTCATGAGGCTGAAGGTGCTGAAGCATTTCATGGGTACTGAAGCCAGAGGGGACCGCAGCTAGTGTTAGCCACAATGATGTTCACAGACTCCCTAGCAGATGTTCAGACATCCTCCCACGGAATTCAGACATATGATTTTGCATTTAACTGCAAAATAAATTATTGAATAATTATTTAATGAATAACAGAAAAAAAAAGAACTTATGAAGGTGTAAACTCAGGATTGAAAACAATAACTCTGTATTGAATACATTTCAATTCTGGTTATCAGAGCAAGGTCCTATAAGTCACAAGAGGGTAGTTTCTTAAATATTCAGGAGCAGAATTAATGACTTATTACTGATGTTTAGAACTTCTTAGAAATAATTGAGAAATTCTCCAGGGCTTGTCATTTAACCAGTTATGACTTACTGCAGTGGGAAACACACACTGCATGAGAGTGTTCAATATGCAGTAGTTATTACCTGCTGTGCATTTTGAAGTGACGCTCCAGAAGCTGGGAGAAACCATGTATTTTCAGAGATAACTTGAAGAAGTCCAAGATGCAAAATATCTTGCAGTTATAAACAATATATAAATTAAAACTAAAGCCAAAAAACCTCCCAAGATAACTGACAGAACAGAACACATCTTTCTGAAGATCAGAATGACAAGATAATAAGTTATTTTAAGTGATAAACCCAGGCAGGAGCAAGCACACACAAAAATCTTAAAATAATCTAGGATAATTCACAGTGGCTCAAAAATACTTACAAAGTGTTCATTGTTCACTTGGTCAGAATACTGATTAACAGATTACGAAACTGCATGAAAATGTTACCAAGCTGCAAGTTCATATCCCCCAAACTATTTCAGAAACTGCTAGATTCATGAAAACTAAATATGAAAGAAATTTATGTTCAAAGGAGAAAAGACTAAAAAAACCCATAACAGTATCGGTGACAACCCACACCATTTGGAAAATACAGCAAGGCAATAGCCAACCACCTCTATCATCAGACCAGGTATCAGGAATAGCAGAGCGCATGGTTCACCTTTCATCGTTTACAAGGACAGTTACCAAAAAGTCAGACTTTCCCAGATTTTCTACAGAATATTTTGGATTTCAGTTCTATTAAATTATTCTTTTACTCAGATAATCCCAAATGATAGCTACTACATAGTGCTGATGTTTACTTTATTTCTCCTTATTACTGGCCATCTTAAAATCATTACCCTTTCCTCAGCGTTATTTATGCAACCCATTATTTTCCCACCAATCTCAGTAGAATCACAATTCCTCAAAAGCTCATTCAGCTAATAGGAAAAAATGTTATTTACTGACTCATTGTACCAAGCTTGGCAGTATGTAAAATAAAGAAGAGACAGTTCGCAGCCCCACAGCCTAAGCATACATGACACCGACAATAAGTTACAGAAGCAAAATAGCATTTCAGTAAAAATAGACAAGAAAATGCAACTGCCATGGTTTTCATGAGTTTGGAGAGTCCAAGCTGTCAAGTGCCAGTAGGGTGTAAGGTGATAACTATCCAGAAAATCAAGCTTCTGCCTACCCAGTTCATTTGCTGCTCAGGTGCTAGCCCTGCAGCACATTGCATAAGTGGGACATTAAGAGGGGAAAAAAAGAAGAGACATGACAAAGAACAGACAGAAAAACAGTGAAGAGAACAAGTTGTTATTTCACTACAGATTTTTTTATTCAGCTTTTCTTCCAAGGAAGTTTAAAAGTAACATTTATCTCTGTAAAGTTGCACTGCTGTTCTTTGAATATATTCCTAAAACTCAGCAGTGGCCCAGAATTTGGCAAAAACAACGCAAAAAAATCCCCACCAACAGGTTGGAAATATGGCCCTGCTCCCGCTGTGTGTTCAACAACCTTCTTTTACACACACGTTCAGCCTAACCCATTTGATCTCCGTCTTCAAAAATTTCATAAAACCCAGGATTAGATGCTTCTGCAACAAACCATGGGTGCCAGCCATTTCCAGAGATTGCACCCTGATGCAGCTTTTCTGGAATGACACATACCACCTCCTTGTACAGCTCTTTCATATATGTCTTTTATCCTACTCGGTGCTTAGGGTCAGCCCACAGGGAGGCTCCGAGGATCAATCAGCCAGGGAGCTGCAATAAACCCAGTTTATCTTTACCAGGCACCTCAGAAACGATTTAACAGATGTTCGCAGTTCTTACAGGAAGCAGTTGCTGCAATTCCCATGTTAGAAGGAAAAAAAAAAAAAAAAAAAATCAAACAGATGAATGTCTTGGGTCTGACGGATTGCAGATCTCACGGCTGTAGAGATCAGCCACTTTATCAACCAGATATGGCTACTCTGCAACAGTTCCTCCTAGCAATCTTTCAGAGCCTCACAAACAGCAGTGTGTAGGAGCACAGTGCCTTGATTAGTTTCTTTGCTAACTAGGCCCTTTTGTAATGACTATACCAGAAGCTCTTGAAGTTTTTTAAGAGGAAGAAGTGAACATCCAGATGTGCAGTAGTTTGACAACTTGTGCTATCTAGCAAGCTTGAAAGCTTCAAAGTGTAATATATTTGCTTTCCCCCTTCCCTCCGTCTCACCTGACTGCAATGTTTTTTTCAGCATCTAGAATAAGACTGCCTTCCTTACATCCTGAAGGAAAAGCCAATGACACCGTTTCTTCGTTCAGTTTCAGCTAAGAATTTGGATTCCCTTGGTTGGGGCTTTAAATAAATGTAGCCTCTGAAACTCAGTGAAGTGCAGAGAGTAAGGGGTAAAGCTGCACAGGAGCACCCATGCAGAGCCTTTGTCTGCTTAGATGTCAAGTACCTGCCCAATGCTGGGGAATTCATGCAAGCAGCTTAGAAAGCTGCAAGGGTTTCAGTCCTGGGGTTCAAAACCAGACAAACTGTATGTAAAAGCCATATGATTGGATATTCTGCATTTTAGGGTCAGCCAGCAAAGCATATGGAAGACGTTTTCCTGAAGCATCTTAAAATATCTCAATACCTCATTTACTCCAACAACATGAACTCTGCACTTAACCCTAAACATTATATACAATACACAGGCATTAAACATTAAACAGAACCCATAGCACACTCTGGAAAGTCTGTGGTCTTCTAAATTAACATATGATATGGAAATACCATTTACTGAACCATTTGAAAACTTACCGCCACATTTCTGTATGTAAATTCCTACACAAATTTCCATCCAAAAACATAATCATTTCTATTTTTTCTGATAATGTAAGGTGCCTAGAGATAGACCATTCCCAGTCAGAACACTGACATACCATATGTATTGAGCCCAGAAACAAGTAATTCTCAATGATGTGGAGCATTTAGTTCCATTTTGCTGAAACGTCCCTTTGCATGCCACTCTTTCCAGACTTTGGGACAAGGGTCTGTAATTGTCCCCCATCGATCAGCTCTTGCTTTGTTTCCTGTGGACCAACAGTCAGTGCCATCTTCAAACTTTCTTCTGTGTTGTTTTGCTTTTCAGTTTTCTCATATTCATTATATTTCATAGTGCTAGGCAGGACAGTCATTCAAGAACTAAAGTGAAAACACAAGAGTGCCCTTGTCTGCAGTTTCCCTGGTGTTTCCCAGTTTCTCAGCTTATCTGCTCCTTGTCTCTCTTTCAGACATACCCAGACCTTCAGAAAGCCAGAGCAGAAAAGTCTCTTTCTTCCTTGCAGCTGCCTTCTTAACACAAGTTTCTGCATGAAGGTTGCTCTTTTCTCAAATGAAGTTTTCATAAGGAGGTTTAATGGCTTCTTACAGGTACATTTTACCACCTTTTCCTGCAAAACCAGGTGAGACTCCCCAATCATCTGCTAATGGTCAGCCCATTGGAAGGAGCTCATGTTATGGGGCTCTCCAGGATTGCCATTTCAGGGTCAAGAAGGAATTTTTCCAGAATGACCAACCTGGCCAAGGAGGTAGGACAGGACTCTGGTGGGGGAAAAGGAACATAAATTTCTCCCTATTTAGGGAAAAACACAAATGAGAGCAGAAAAGTTGCAGTGTTGCAAGATGACCTAGTTCTCAGAGGTCAGAAGTAATTAGGCAAATTGAAAGTCTTTTAGTCACTGCTAAGGGCCAACCTGCAAATGGAAGTGTTTGGCTGAAGGTAAGGGTACCTCAGACAAAGTGAGTAAAGTCCTGAATATCCAGGAAAGCGGGTCTTCCCTTAAGGAATTGTCCAGTGATACGTATAAAGGGATCACTGGATACATACTTGCATACGTATTTAAATGCTTACAGATGGGCAGTAAAATATATCTCTCATATTTTTATATATATATATAAAATACACATATATAGATGTATGTATTTAAAAACATCCATAAAAATTACTGCTTAGATATTTCAATTCAATATCAATTTCAATATCATCCTTTATCTATGGTGGAGCCAAATCGCAAAACATTTAAACCAAGTTGTGTTTAACTGTTCAGCTGTTACATTCCCCCAGAGGCAGCAGTATATAACATATTTTTGCTATTACAGACTTAATAAATCATATTTTATATCAGCGCTACATTGCAAACTCTCATTGGATTTATTGATTTGTTCTTTCTTCCTTAGGTCAAGTTAAAACTTTCTTGTGCAGATAAATATAGCTTCAGAGCTAAAAGACGACCTGAAGCACATTCAATTTGAAGTTTCTTTCTATGTACTGTGTTGTAGGTTATGCTACCTGATGGCCAAAATTGAGAAGCTAAAATCCATCTTCAGAGATAATTAAAAAAATTCAACTGTGAAATGAAACTATCAGCATGCCACCTTTTAACTAACAAGATTAGAGTTACAAAAGCTGTGAGCCTATACAGTTCTCACCAGTGTAAGTCCCTGCAGAACTGGGAGCTTTATAAAGGATTTCAATCCAAACACACAATATCTGAGCATGCCTGAAATACATAGAAGCAAATTATTTTATTTTATTGAGGCATCATACCAGGAGACACCACCAGACCATCCAACATGACAAAAACCAAAGACCGGTGGGACTTAAAAAGCTATTACTACATCTGCAGCACACTCCCGTAGTCTTATTTTGGGCACTTCCTCTTGCTCTTAGTGGGGTCAGGGATATAGTGAAACAAAATGCACAAAACCATGAGTTTTTCCACATCCCACGTGAGCACTTGTGCACAAGGGTTCACCGTGTCCATCTCAAAACTTTGAAAATTAAAATTTCCGTCTTTGATTAAAAAAAGTAAAATATAATCCCTCAACCCCATATATATGTTAGAAGGAAGATATTTCTGTTTCTAACAATCTTTAGCCTGCAAAATACCTTTCCAGTTATATATACGTTCTGGAGCTCCTATAGAGTCTGAACCAACTAACAGTGCCTATTCTTACTGTAATGGGAGGCTGTGCGCCTTTGGTTTGTCTGGTACAGAAGAAAGAATGAATACTGATTGGCTTTTGGATGTAAACTTACTGTACTGCACTTGCAACACTGCCAGCTACACTGGATTCATTGCCAAAAAGTTATAATTCGAGACTATTTCAGCACATGCAGCCCCACCACTCGCTCCTGCAGTGGACTGGGATAAACAGTCCCAGCGTAATCCCGATGGGCCGACATTTGCTCTCTAGAATCCTAGCTACACTGCTGTGATCCTGGAAACTCTGATGTTTACTGCACAGATTTGAGAAACCCGCTAATTCAAACCCTTGAGGCAGAGAGTAATGGAGCTAAACAACAAAGGTCAGCAGCTAGAAATTGTTACTGAAGGAAAAGCAAAAGCAGGATCACACAGAAAGATTTTATCACCTCATGGAAAATCCCTCTTATGAAGTGTTCCACAGTAGTAAGAAAAAACCTTAAGTATTTTGATGCTGCTTCATTTTCTAGGTTTCTGTTTACTGCTTAAATAAATACAGTAATTATGTTAATTAATTTTAAATGAAAAATTCAGTTCCTTAAATAATCTCAAAGTCTGTAGCAAGTTCAATTTCTTACTCTTTAAAAAGCAGCTTTGTAAAAGGGGTTGAAGTTGTTTGTATCAGTTTGAAATTGCTATTCAAGCTGACAGTTCAGCTTTGCTTCAAGTGTCCTTAGGTGCTTACACAGGCACCAGAAATACTGATAGATTTCTAGTTCTGCCCCTGATTTTGTGTACAACAGGAACAACAAGATTCATTCTCCTCATCAAAAGAATGTACTTTGAAATCTATTGCTCACTGTAACAGCATAACTATTTAGTTATCCACTTAATTAAATGAGGTACTGTTGCAAGAATCTGTATTAAAGACAAGACAACACTCAAGCCTTAAAACTACTTTAAAACTAACACCTTTCAACTGCTGGGCACCCCCCATTAACTTCGCCATGCATATTTGATGGGCTTTTACCAGATATAATCATGAAAGTGCTGAAACTCCCAGCTACTGGGGCAGCTGCACCATGCATACATCCTTTGCAATGGATACTGCTGCTAAACACCAGCTGTTGATAGTCACCATCTTATTTTATTGGAGTCCTAATTCTCCAGGCAAGTCAGCCAATGATTTCCTGATCCTTTCCTGCATTCACAATTTCCCCTGTGCTTGCAACATCTGAATTTTCTTCTTGGCAACCACAAGGCTCTGTGACATTCGCACTTTTATCTTCATTTCAGAGGCATTTGAGTATCACAGGAAAGTCAGCGGTACAGCAAAGCATAAGGAAAGGCAAGCGCCTCCCTGTCTGCCCCAAGTATGGATTGCCATGGAGATAGCACCTCCTGGGCGAGGAGTTTTGTCTAAGCACATTGCTGCTTGGTACTCGTGCCCCCGTGACATGCTCCAGCTGACTTGCCATTGGGCATGATGCCATTCGAGGAGACTGGAACAAGTGTAGATAGTTAGCAAATGATCTTCCCATAAGTCATTTTTGCTGGAGGCAGCAGCATTTAAATTGCACTCCTTCCTGTTCCTGAAGAAATAGGTCAGGGTTTGATCTCTGCCAAGCTAACTGAGCTGTGAAACCACAGACGAGGGGGCTGGCTCTGCTGCTACTGCCCATTTTCTTGCAGTGGTGGCATGGCACACCTCACCTGCATGCTCCTCAGTGGTTCCTTAGCTCCTACGTCTTTCCCAAGCTTACACCCAGGACAGAGAAGACAAGTTTTCACCAAGCTCATAGGGAGGGAGTAGCTTAGGCAAAGGATACGTCATAGCCAATTTTCTAACCTGTTTGATAGCTGATGCACAAGCATGCCCCATGGCAGCCTCCACTGCTTTGCTCTAAATTCACCAGGTCAGAAGTGAATGGTGTTTGTTTCCTTTTTTTTCCCTCCCCCCATCTCCATCCAGACATGTTCTTCTCTCTTCCCTCTCTTCAGGGTCCAAAATGCTTGTGGCGACATCCAAAACAAGACAACAGGAAACAACAGTCAGTAAGAAGATGCTCTTCCAGAGGGCAATGCAGGCAGGAACCTAATTTGGGTTTCTGAATCGCTCTCTGAAGGTGCCTGCCTTCCTTCGCTACCACAGCTGAGTTCAGATGATCAGCTTCCTGACTTAGACACCACAAGTGTCTGATTGTCAGGGTGCTATCTCCCTCCCATCCTATCAATCTCCAATACAGTCCTAATCTTTGCCCAGTGTTGTCTCTAAACAAGGGCCTTCCCTCATTAGACGACTTCCCCCAGACACAGTTGCACAGGACAGATAACGCTCTGTATGAAGGCACAGAACATTATGGCAGGAAGGAAAAACGCACTAAGTCAATCAGGACCTCCCCCATGCACTGACTCTCATTACAAATCCCCATGAAGACTATGATTTTCCAAGCAAGCAATCTCTCTTCTCCAAAAGAATTTGAAACATAATGATGCCTCTTACAACTCAGAAAGACAAGTACCATGGGTAATTAAATAATTCATAATAAAAGAAGACACGTTCTGACATGCACAAGGAAAGCGCGAGTGTTTAATACCACACCCTGTCATAAGGAATAAACAGTTTGCTCATTCTGTAATATCAATCTTAGAATTCAGAGCAGTTGATGAACATGCTTTTGGGCAGAGTGCATAGTAACTTGTTACCTTCACATGGAAAGCAACCTCACTGAGAGGACTGCTACCCCAGGGAAGCATCAGCCAGCAAAAATAACACACACATGAGTGGGGGCAACAAGCTGCCCTGAAAACTAAAAGTTTAGTTTTACTGAAGGAAAAAAAAAATAATAAATGTATCCTCAGTAATTTAGATGCCATCTGACACACATGAACTTTAATTCTAGGTTGCTAAGTCAGAGCTATTAAAAAACAGGGTTTCTTGTAGCAATTTAGTGACTTACACTGTTCTAATTTCAGCCCAAGTTGGCAAGGAGAACTGGGGAAAAAAGCAAACAAAATATCTATGCATTCATGTGATCTTTTTTTCTAAATAAAAATCAGTTCCCACACATCAAGTCAGATTCTGAAGTGCCACACTCATTTTTGGCTTCTAGCAACTGTTACATAGATCTGGTCCAGACACAGAGCATTATTTTTGTAAGCATTTCCACAAAAATACTCTTTTGTCTGTTCCAGTTCAGAATTGTATCAATATGAAGAAGAATAAGATTTCTCAGAAACATCCACCTATTAACATGTGAAATTTCACTGAAAACATCCCTGAGATGGCAAATTTTCTACAGCTTCGATCAGCCCCAATAATTGAGTAATAAAAAGGAATATTCACCCTGCTTCCTCGAGGTACCAAGAAGATTTCATCTCTCCAAAAGTGGTTGAAGACCCAGGCTCTCTATCACATCCCTTTGCAGGCTCTCTCCTATACAAGCAGCTCAGTAGGACACACTGTTTGTCCTCCACCCTTTACATTTATCATATATATTATATTCTGAAATCATACTTCTAATCAGACATCCATTTCCCCTCCTGCCCCAGCCCACACCCTCAAACAATCAAAAATAGAAAGATCGGGGGAGGAAGAAACGAAGCCAAAAGCAAACCTTCTCAGGCACCAATTTTGGCTCTAGTTCTTACCATCCTCAAAGGCCACAGCCACCCAAGGGTGACATGACAACTCTGGGGCTTCTCCTCTATAGGCACCTATCAGCGCTCAGCAGCAAGCATCAGGAACCTTTGGCAAGCAAGTGAAAGAGGAGGCTAGAAAAAAAGTAAATCATGGCTCCAAGGGAGAAGCATAAGCTCACTCTCAGGCATGAGACGATGAAATGAAATGCTGAATTTCACCCTAATGATATGAATCATGCATTTGGCCCTCAGACAAACTTCTTGTCTTTCTTTGCTATTTAATGTGAAAGCATTTTCACTGAGAAACCCCGCTGCACAGCAAGGTCATACTTCTCTGAAATCTTTCATATGTTCCAAGTAAACACTCAAACACAGTCTACCTACCTAAACCACGTAACCTTTGCAAGGGAAACCATGTAGCACAGCTAAGGTTTTTTTACATGACTGATACCCTGAACGCATGAGCATGGATAAGAAGGTATTATCCGTCTGTGGGTGAGAGCTCATTACAAAGCCAGACTAACTCTGCAGCAACCCATACTGGAGCAGAGACCTGCCAAGACAGGCTCCAGGAGGTTCATGTAAGCAGGACCAGCCTGCCACCAAACTTCACTGGCTTTGAGCAAGTCATATCTGCCACCAGTTTCTCCCCAGATGAACCAGTAAGAAAATCATTTCCTGGACTAACTCACAATATCGCAACAGAGCCACAGGAACCAGGGTAATACCAGCACAGACGCTTTACGTTAACATTAAACTGCCCTAAAAGCAGAGGGTATTCAGCAGAAGCTAGAAATACCACAATCTGTGAACTTACAAATAAGTGAGTTAAAAGAACACACGGGCAGGTCTTTCCATGATCTGTGATGGAAAGAGCATAAATTAGCAATGACATTTCAGAGGTCACGCCTAGATGACTCGAGAGTCTCCACTCCATTTACAAAAATGACAATTAGCAAAGAGGCTCAGGAATCAGAACTGCCTACAGGAAGAGAAGCATAGCATGGCACATTTTGGCAGCCCTACACGAGCTTTCATGGGGTAACTGTCAGGTAACAGCAGCATCACTGTGACAGAGTGAAATGGGGGCTGCTTAATCTTTTGGGTTTGTGTTATTGCATTGAGCACAGTGGTTTGGTTATCTTCACATGGTGAAATGTTACTCTGCTATTCTGTTCAAGACATGAACAAGTCTAATATAGGTCTTTATTTGCTGTAAATGTACTCCTATCTCTATCTTGTGAAAATGTTCTCTAGTGCTGCCAGTGCTAGGACCTGGCAACACAATTTCTTCCTATAAGCAAGTCAGGCTGTGACAAGAGCTAAATAAATTCAAACCAAAATGCAGGACACATGCCTCTGTGAAAGCCTTCTCTCAAAAGTTCCTAAGAATCTGTATCTGGAATGGAAAGCAAGAGAGAAACACTGAAAAGGAGAGGAGAGGGACAAAGAAAAGAGAGAATTATATCATTTCACTGTAGGAAATGCAGAAGGGATGGGACTGAATGAGAATACACGGCATGCTGAACATGGTACAGCACTACAGTAAATGCCAAAAAATGTGACAGATACAGAAGATATAAAAATACAGCACGTTCCCCTTAATTGCATGCTATTTTGGAGGCAAAAAAAGAATAAAAATGAAAAGCTTACTTCTTCCATAAACTAGCTTTGTAGTCAGGGCCTTAGGTTCGTCACAGTTAAATGTGTTGACAATCCAGGCATCCCAGAGAGGTAGGGAGCACATTACCAGCCTGCCATCTTCACGCTGTTTCTTACCTGACCGCCTTTTCCTAGAATAAAGCACTGGGGAGAGGCGCACTCTGAACTGGCAGCTACATATTGTCAATGGGGAAGAGGGATTAACTGGGCAGGAGCTGCCTGCAGGCACGCAGCTGAACAAACCGCCCTCGGGACAGACTATATGCACAGCCAACAAACCAGCCCTGCAACAGAGCCCTCAGGCCAGCAACAGGCCAGCAACAGCCCCAGAGAACGCCCTCTTATTCCCACAAGGACAGCTTTTCCCTTTAAAATGTGTTTAGAGATGACAAACCCACCACCTCTCCAAGGGCTGACATTCCCCTAGATTCCTGGGTTTATTGGTGGCTTGTACCTTCTGGCCCTGCCGGAGGCTTCATTTGGGGAACCAGCATCCAGGTTGATCTCCAGATTAGCGGAAGGAGACAGAAGTGGGGCTGGTGCTTCTGGCAGTCCCCGTCCCTAAGGATGTCTCAAGGGGCTTTCCCCTACAACATCACTGGGGAGAGCCACGTGGATAGGGCTGCTGGAAGGGCTAGCTTCACCCTAAACTGCTATTACTTTGTTCCTCTCTCCCAAAATGCCTGCTGGAGCCTGAGCATGCTTCTCCCCTCGGCTCTTTGTAATCCTAGCTTGCATCTTTTGTCTACAGATGTCAATATATTATCTCCACAGAATGATGCATATGCACAAGCCCTTACTTCCCCCACACACACCAAACTTCCACCCCTCTTTCCTTCTATCAAAGTATTTCTGGTCCTCTCAGCACCTCCAGCACAGAACAGTGCTGCATTTTTAGCATGCAGTACTTAAACTCACTATTTATGCGTTTCTTTTTGTTTGGTCTATTATGTCTAGGGAGAAAACATTTCCATTAATGGACGTGGTGTTAATTCAGAGTCACAAAATTTTAGTATCTTGAATGCCAAATTCTCATGACAAGATATCATTGTTCTACAAAAAGAAACTACATTAAATAGGAAAAAAATGCACATACGTGCATGTGTAACATGGTGCAGAGTGAGAAACGATAGGAACAGAGTCCTCAGGAGCAGAAAAAGCGTTGGCCTAAGCTAGGCAGAGAGGCTGCAATCAGGACCCCTGCCCTAGCTGATGATGCTGCTGCTCAGACTTGGCCGTGCCACTCTTTGGGCACGTCTACGTTGTCTTACTCCACCTTTGCTAGTACACTGCATGCAGCACACTGCTATACAGTTATTCTAACCCGATACCACTGTGAGCTAATTAGCCCTGCTGAAAGCCAAGATGGTCACAATTAATAATTAGTGCTTTATCACTGAGGAAAGCGTGACATTTTTGCAGCCGCCTCAGTTGGAGCTTTCTGACCACAATCCCACAGCCACCTTCATTTAAGAGTAGTCTAAGCACTGCTTTGGCTCGGGACAGACTGCGACTGTGGAAGGTGTAAAAACCAGCCCAGACCTGGTTACAGGGAAGCTGCTGTGGAAATCCCAGGCAGCACCCAGAACCCTGACAGGGATGGTACAAGTGCTAACAGGATAGCGGCAAACCCGACCGTCACTGCCAGGATTACAGTCGCACTGAGCTGCAGGAGGCTAATTAGCGCAGACAGATAGTGCTCCCGCAGGGAGACTAACATCCTTCTCCTTTAACACCTCCTCACTCACAACTCCAATGCTTTATGATGGGCACAGGGCATTATCTCTGATCTTCAACAGCCCTAGTAAGACAGTCCCCCTCCAGCTTACACCCTGTGAGCATTCTTCCCTCCCAGGGGCTGGAGTTCATCTAGGCAGCAGACAGTACAGCATCCTCCAGGAGCGCAGGAGGTAGAGAAAGGTGAGAAGCAGAGGAGTGCTAAGCTAGACCTGTCCCCTCCTCACTCTGCCCATGCACCCATCACAGGCAATTGGGGCAGGTGGAGAGGTGGCCTGGAAGGGATAACGGTAGACCATACCCATGCTACAGTCAGTGCTGGAAGCTCAACAGCAAGGGAAAACAAGTTTAATCTCCTATATTCAAGGCATATGTTGCCTCAGGTCTATAAAAACAATAGCAGCAATACTTTACATAGAAGTACAGAAGAACCAAACAAATTGAGCAGTTATGCAAATTCTGTGCAGACATCTCAAAAAATAACAATTTATACTACAGTGAATACTACTTTGTTATTGCGTTTTCTGCACACTTTTTCATATAGACATTGAGTACAGCATTTCCAGCATGGAAATGGATTTTAGTATCTTCTCCATATGGAAAGTACCAGGATAATGGGCACCTTTGAAATATGGCAAAGGAACGAGACAAGATGCTGACTGGTTAGTGTAATTCTTGAAATGTCAAGTATTCCTTTAAAGTAATAGATGAGCTTATTAGATAATATAATTATTGCATTAAGATAAAAACATTAAAGATTGTATTTATTTAGGGCAGAAGCTTCAAGAACACCTGAGTCACTGGGCAAAGCAACAATTACAAGTGGTTACAGTCCTTGCAAGGCATTCCCTCTCCTCCCCTTTTCTTTTTCTGCTGTGACCTACAAATTGTTAAAACTTTTCATCAAAACATATTTGCTGACCATTCACGCACACAGAAATGATGGTTGCATCACCCTGGCAGTGTCCAGACAAACACATGAGCTGCTGGAGGATGCATAGGCAGACTGGGGCAGGTGCCTGGTCTTGCTGCTCATTGCTTGTATTTATAGCTATGTTCTTGCTCTTCCTAATGAAGACAGTACTGTGAATCACTGTGTCATCTTCAAACCTTGAAGGCATCCTGACTAAAATTCAACTATGATAAACTCTGTTCTAATCCTGTTAAGTTTTGGTATGGACTTTAAAGGAGAAGGAATTAAATTCTTACTCGCCGCAGCACTGCGTATATGGGTTAATTACAGGCAGCTTCTCTTTCCAGTTATTTTCATTTTTATTTTGCATATAAAAATCAATTCTTCATACATATTATAAGCCCACTACCTCTGAATTCCCTGAACAGGGTGTGGACAGCAGCAGCAAGGGAAGTTTAAACAAGAAAATCATTTGCACAAGTGCTGTGAGAAGTCGGAATAGCTGTACCATAATGAAAATGTGTTGGAATGAATTCATTGCCATCTGTCTTTATTTTGCTAACTAGCTCAAACAGACACCACAAATATACTCAAACATGAGAAAAATATTTAAATTATTTGTGCTACGTCCTTTTTCAACGTACTGTAACTCTCAGTGTCACTGTATTTATCCGTATTGAATGCTCATCGATAGCAGTGAATTCATTTGTGCACAGCCTTTGGAATATACCTACGCAACTTCAAATCCACATTATCAGCATAATGCAAAAAAGCCCACAGTAAGAGTTACAATATTGCAAATATTTTAAAGGTATTCAAGGAAGCATGACAAAAAATACCCAAAGAAACTTTGTTCCTCAGTGTCAGAGTAATGAAAAAGCCCTACAGCTTTTGTAATTGTTGGATAGGAAAAAGCTCAAAACAAAAATATCGGGTAGTTCTATCACAACAGTTCTTATGCAAAGCATAATCCTATAGAGTGAGAAGGAATTGATTGAGAAAGAGGCAAACCGAGGAAATAAAATGGGCTGTAAGAAAAATACAAAAAATAATGAGAAACTATCTGAAAACAATTAATGGAAGAGGAGGAAACAAATGCAGAGCTCTGCCCTCTGCAGAGCTGCAGGATGGTGCCCTGGAAGCCAGGCTGTCCCCAGACCCCGTCCCTCACCCATGGGCCTTCACAGGCAGCCCCAGCCATTCCTGATCCATGCGGCACAAGGGCAGGAAAGGGACCAGCGAGGATTGCTTTGAGGGGAGACCACACTGCCCGGAGACACTCCTGGGGAGATGAGGATTACTAGAGCAGGTAAGCCTCAGCAGCTGCCCAGAGGCAGCTCATTTCTTTCCATCCTTCATACTGAAAGATAGCTTCAACCTTTCCGGCCTCCAGTCCAAAGGCAGAGTTACAGCAAGTGTCATCCCTCCAAGCAGATCCTGCTCCATGCTTAGCTGCCTGTGCGTCCATCACACAGCCATGTGCTGCAACCTGAACCTGCAGAAGTTTCATTTACTCAGCAGCAGACCACAGCTCCACAGCACCCGAGGTGGGAGTTAATGCTCAGGAACTGATACAGAGTGAAGGTTTACAGCGCATACCTGCTCCAGAGCTTGGCTTATGTCAAAAAAAGATATAGCATTATAAAGGTGAAATGCATCCCCTCCTCCCAGCACACCACCACACCGCTCCACAGTTGTTTTCTCGAACACCAACAGGGCAGTAACTAGCACCAAGCAAACACCGAACTCTTCTCACACAGACTCACCTTCCTCTGCTCAGCACTCCTGACCCACTGGGCCACCAAAGCAGGGCAAATCTTCAGCAATTAGAAGGACGCAGAACGAAGGACTCCTAACAGCAGGCACGCATACACGTGCACACTCACAAACCACCCAGCATGGCCCATCCTGACAGGTTTAAACAGTCCTCCCTCTGTAGAGGGCTCGCTGACAGAAACACAGCAGCCAGAGCACAGGGAGAAAGTGAAACCCTGCTGCTTCAGCTGAGCCGTTGCCTGCACTGGCAGCTGCCTACGAACCAGGGCACGGGGCAGCACGTCTCACTCCCTGGTACAAGGGGAGCAGATTATGAAAAGCCACAGTGCTTGGTAGTTCGGATGCCTACTCCACATCCAGTTTTAGGAAAGGGGACCAGAGTCTCTAGGGAACATCTGAAAGGCAGAGTTTTGCAATCCTGTTCATTAGTGGTTATTTAGGGCAAAAGGCAAGGTCTCAATTTCTCCCTGTATGAGACACCTTATAACAGGCTTCTGTCCCCAGCACTCATTCCCCTCCACCAGCCTCGGACACGTGAAATGCTGCTGCTACCACAAACAAGAGGGAACTGATCGGGATCGTTGACAGCAACAAGCAAATTTCATGCTATACACAGTAGAGCTGCAAGTGTGTTAGCAGAGGAAAAATTAGCACTTCACTGAGGTTCATGACTTTTACAGTGGAAATACATGAAGGAAAGCTCTGCTGACTCCTGGCATTTCTCTTTTTTTAGTCTTTTTTCCTGAGTTTTTATTTTCCACCACATGCAGACAATACTAAATTTGGAATTCTTCAGCTGCGCACAGTAGTAAAAACATGTAGTCCTCTAATGCTGCCTCTTGTGAAATCTTTGAGTTTCTGGAACAGCATCTTTCTTGCTAGCACAGGCTAGAGATACAGAAAATTCCTCAGCACAACCTAGAGACTAAATTTATTTTATGTAAATAAAAATTTCAAAATAACTTGGACTAGCGGCTGGAGCTATGCCATCAGGCACCCCAGAATACAACCACCACTGCCAGGCTGAATGTGAGCAGCTGAACCCCAGCACGGAGCAAGAGCTCCCAGAAGAGCCAAATGAAACACAGGAGCTGGTACCTCAGCACCTGCCTGGGACACCGACAATGTTGGATAGATAACAGAAAGCTTCCCTAAACAAGGCAGAGAGGAAAGTCAGCATTGCTTCTGACATCCAAAAAAATCAAGCACAAGCCACAGGGGGCCACCTGGAGGAGAACAAAGATCACAAATATGCTGTTACTGGAAGGAAAAATCCAAGCATCTTCCTGAAAAGGAACTGGGAAAGCAAATCAAGAAAAGAAAGAGAAAACCTAAAACATCAAAATACCTAAAACAGAAAGAAACATCGGAAAGAGCTTACTTCATTGAAAACTCTCCGTAGCTCACAGGCTGATAAATTGACATTTGGGAGGGTATTTGTTTTTATCCCTCTAGCAGTTTAGCACTGATGCCCTAGAAGTCTTCATTCACCGCTTCAGCTGTAAACCTCATTTGCCATCAGAAGACCAAACACTGCACACTGTCAGGTGAAGGATTTTCGAATCTGGGAAGTTCAGCACAATCTAGGTGGAGGAAATTCTGAGCAGTGCAGTTTGAAAGTCACTCGGGTCCATAATTTTTCATCTAAATCCTTCGTCAGGGAGTAAGTCTTTCAGCATCCTTTCCTTTACAGAAAACTCATTTAATTCAAAATGACAGATGAAAGGAAACACTTCCCATTTGAAGAAAGCAAAGGTCAAAGAAAGTTTCAATCTCTAGATTAAAAATAATAATAAGTAGCTCTAGCCCCTACATTGATTTAATTCTAAAGAGGTAATTAGAAAGTACTCTACTCGGAAGGACTTTCAAAGCAGGCTTGCAAACTGAATACCCAGACAATTGCATGCCAGAAAGCCAGGCATATGGCATGAATAACGGGTTAGCTGAGAGCTGTTCCAGTTTGCCATTTTTCTTTATCCTGATAGGGGGCTGATGGAAACTACAAACGCAGAAAGGATATTTGATAAGGGAGTGCTCATTATGAAAAGATGGCTTAAGATGCAGATGTTGAATATGCCCCAGTCCTCTTACAGAGGGTAATTCCCACAGCCCTTGTGCCCTGAATGTCCCCTCACAAACTCCGCTTGCTTTTGCAATATAGCTAGATTAGCTCCTAAAAAACAGTCTTCCAGAAATATGAAAAAAAACCAGGATGTCCACAAAGCTTGTGAGAAGCAGGCTGGTGTGTGTAGCTTATGATGTACGTAGACGCGAGGCAAACACAAGCAGAAGTTATCTACCATAAAATATTCAGTAACCAGCCCATTATCAGACACTCTCATCATGATAACAGCCTCCCAGCTGAGATTGGGGTATTAATATTGGTACGTTGATAGCTTCCTCTAATAACTTTGGCCTAAAAACATAAGCCGCTTTTACATTTTTAATTACGACTGGATTTTATTCTGGGCCTATAATCCTTTTCCAGCAATTGGATTAATGGAAATAGCAATTTAAAGAAAGGAAAAAAGAAATAACCCAGTGAAAGCAAAACCGCCCTGGCAGAGGAGAGCCACAGCCTCTGAGGAGCCCTTTGCTACAGCAGGACCCATGGGGCGAGGTCGGAGCGGAGCTTCATCAGCTCCCACCAGCCACTACCGACATCTGCAGGACTGAGCTTTGAGGGGGTTACATCCCAGGTCCCCTTGGAAAAATACCTGGAAGTAAAGCACTGCTCTCAAGGTACTCTCTGCACTGGATACACTTTTTTTTCCAAACATCAGAAACTATTTTTCATCATTTCATGTCGGGTCTTTATTTGTATTAATGTAGATTCAGGGCAGGCAATGACACCCCCCCCAGCCACTACCGACATCTGCAGGACTGAGCTTTGAGGGGGTTACATCCCAGGTCCCCTTGGAAAAATACCTGGAAGTAAAGCACTGCTCTCAAGGTACTCTCTGCACTGGATACACTTTTTTTTCCAAACATCAGAAACTATTTTTCATCATTTCATGTCGGGTCTTTATTTGTATTAATGTAGATTCAGGGCAGGCAATGAGACAAGGCTACTGAGCTGATACCGCCATCTTCTAATATAACTACTGCTCCATCAGGGTTTTCCATAGCCTAGGAAACTTTCATTTTTTCTTCTTTCTGTTCACAGTGATGTCTCTGCATGCTGTATACCAAGTCTGATGAGGGGACACGGAACAAACTCAGAGGAAAGCAAGCTTTGTTAGGTCTGCGGCTCCTGGAGCACCTTGCAAGTGTGGTAAATAAAACAAAGCACTACGTATTATAATCACCATCATTTATGCAATAAATCTGATGCAGGAGAGCACCTTTCATCACTCTTGGTTATAGCATGGCTGTACATGAAGACCACAGCACACAGCCTGCTGCATGCCAGCAAGAGCACCATTGGGTCTAGGGGAGGAAAAACATCTCCTGCAGCCAGCGGCTTTAGCCATTTTATTCAGTCTTCTCCCCAGTGTAAAACAAACAAGTAATAATACAAAACATCATCATTAGTAATCCTATGAAAGGCAGAACTCCTAAAAACTCCCACTAAGTGAAATAATGCTTTCAGTAGCAACTGGGATAATACACAGCGCAGCTCCCCTGAGATAGCTGTTTGTTGGCATTTCCTCACTGTCACTGAAAACATGTCCCATACCACCACCACCCCCTCTTTTAAATTTCATTTCAGTGCAGTGAAAGAATCACCGTTTTCTAGTGCAGTTCCTGTTCTTGAACAGGGCTTCAGGTTTAGAAAGCAGTTTTTAGCCCATTACAGATTCGGACTACATCCAGTTGAGAATGGACTTTCATTTTTGCAGCCTCCACAAGTCACTTTAGATGCAATATTTGCACTTGTAACAATTTTTGCTTTTAAATATCTAATTCCTTGTATTTTAGCACTTACGAGGATAAATACTATTCATACAATCATTCAGTTTGTCAAAATCACTTAATGAAAAACCTCATCATTTAAAAGTGCCAATTCATGGCAGAGAAAACATGGAATGTGGTTTTGCATTTGCTGATGCAGACGGGTGACTAGAACTGCCCAAAACAAAACCCAACAATTAAAGCACTTTTCATGAAATAACATTTTCAAAATACTAAAATAAAAATGATAGGGTTTTTTATTAAAAATAAAACCAGAAGATTCAGTTTTGCTTTGCTCTTTTGCTTTAAAAAAAATAAATCAAAAACCCAAAAAATAAATGTTGATACAAGATTTACACAACATTTTCCTGTCATATGAAAAAGGCAATTTTTCCCCCAAAATCTAAGTGATAGAACAAAGCACAGAATGTGCCAAAAAAAAAAAATCAAACCACAATAAGGATGTCAATAATAGAATATATGAACCTAAAATGAATCAAGTTGCTATCAGGGGTCAAAATTAGATTCCTGCACTATTTAAGCCCTGCTAATACGTTTCTTTGTGGAGGTCTGGAGAACTGCAATGACCCTGCGAGTTCTTGCCACTGCCTTATTTTCACTGATGAACTGTATCCACAACACAATTTTTGGACTCCATCTCGTACACAAGAATAGTGTGCGCACACACCAAATAAACAAATTTTAAAATCCTACCAAAAAAACCCCAAACCCCACAACATTACTTGCAGGCATTTTATCTCCTTATCAGGCGTAAATTGAGCTCCATTCTGTCCACATTGCATGCGCTGTGTATGTGACAAATACACACAGCATGTACAATGAGGACACTATAGAGCCAGAGCAGAGAGGTCACAGCAAGTTGCTTCATAAAGGAAAATCAGCGCCTGGTGGCCCAAGCACTGCAGCAGTGCTGGGAACTGGTCTTTACTGGAAGAAGAATTGATGTAGACAAAAGCAATCCCAAAGATTCAATTGTAGAGGAAAGTAACTATTTCAAATCTGACAAATTAGAAGAAAGGGAGTACATCAAAAGGCCTTGTAAGAAGAAAGTGTACAGGAAATAATCTAAGTTTAATTGCAGTTATCAATATATCAGTCTAATGGTTCTGCAGTGTTACTGGAAGCCAACAGATTTATCAGTGCATTAAGCAGAAGTTTTAAGAATGGCTGCTCTTGCATTTTTTTAAAACACTTGTTCTATTACATGGATCTTTAAAACCACATTATTGAAAATTGCTAGGAACACTCTGCAAAATATGAACAAATTCTCCCAATCCTGTCAACTGCAAAGTATTTAAAAACTTCTTGTAAAACAGTGCTAAAAGTTACTTTCAGAAGTTTGTGCTTCAGGCTTACTATAAAGCTGTCTTAATTAAAGCTCACAGATGTTTTTATGGTTATTGTAACTAGGTATTTATATAATCAAAGTAGAAAAGATGAAGATGGGCTGGAGACATATTAGCAATCTCTGACAAAAGATCAAAATGCAACAGATACATTAATAAAAGTTTAAAATAAAAAAGACCAGCAAAAATAAGATTAAAAATGAAGCAATACCACAACAAATTTCCTCCTTCCATCTCTCACTTTGTCACTGACAACACGAGAAAGATGAGATTTTCCGCATGCCCTGAGGGCTCACAGAACTGTTCTTAGGGTACTGGCATTAGGGTAGTGGCAGGGTTGTTTCCAAATTAAATGACCCTCATAAAAGAAATATTTTCCAGAAATTTCTCCCCATTGACGCTCCCTAGGGAGTCTCCTTTTTTGTACTAGTGGAGAGGTATATCATACGGAAAGCAGCATAGTATTCTTAGCCTCACAATATTTTCAAAACCGTCATCTGTTGCCAGCTTCAGTCCTCTCCTCAAATATTAGGAGAGCAGGTCAGAAATGAACAACAATTCATAAGATTCTTCATAGTTAATATTAGGTTCTTGCTATTTCCTCACCTTCCAGAAATCTCCTTTTTCATAGCATTTTGTTTCACCTCTCATTACGTAAATCAAAAACATATAAGCATCTTTATTTCACAAACAAGCAACTGAAGCTTAAGAATTTAATTTTTCTTACCATTCATCGCTACCTTTTTGAATATTCTTCAAGACAGCTTTGAGCACACTCAGCAGCCTGAATATATGTTCACAAATCTGAGTCCCCGTACAATAACACAGCACGTCTATTCTCATAATCTTCATCATAGTATAAACGGTTTATCTCAATCGAGCCTGTTTCTCGAGAGTCAAGGATACCCCTTTACCTGATACAAGGTCAGAACTGCAGGAGCAAAGGCAGAACCTGGCTTTGTTATGCAAACACAATCTTGTTCAATAGTTGGTTTAATTCAGTTTTTCTAATAAACTGGGAGATTTCTAACTCATTGCGCTCATATGTTGCTATGGCAGCATAAGATATAAAATAGCAGTTTCTATGAATCCGGTCAGATTCCAAAATGCAATTCTTTTTTCCAAGCATTAATTCACAGAATGATAGATAAAGTCAGATTAAAATTCTTCCATTCACACCAAACAGAGTAAAAAGTGCAAATTTCCTATTCTTGACCTAAAGAAACTGCTTGGTCATTGTAAAAATAACGTTCACTGGAGTTTCAACCAATCTCAGATGTACTGTGTGCTCAGCAAAATAGCTACCTTCGTTGATATCCTTCACTAGGTCAGTGAACCGTGCCTGTTCTTGGTTCAAAGGCAGCCTCTGCCAGGGACTGCAGAAAATAGAAAATCTAAAACGGAGCCTCCTTCCAGCAGCTACTGATCCTTACGGTTACCTACCTGGTCCACGTAATGAGAGAACCAACTGACTGCCAAGACAACTGTTAGTAGCGCACAGCATTTAGACCAGAGAGCATCTGTCCTTCATAATGACAAAGTCCCATACAAACTTGTCATACTATCAGACAAGGTAGTCAATTTTTTTATATTAGATCAATGAAGCAGCTGAAATCCATACTCTTAAAATGAAAGAAATTGTAAAGAAACCATTACTATCTACATCATCCATTTCTGTATATCCTTCAGAAAAAGGCTCACATGCTTATAATAAACAGAGGCTTCGATCTCTGCAAGTCAGTAAAATACAGAAGATGATTCAAAGAGCACAGAAAGGTTTGCTAGAAGTACAGAACTGATACCCCGCTTTGTGCGCCAGCACCAGGGAAGCGGCTCCCTCTTTACCCCAGGAACCTTTCTCTCATGAATTCAAAAATTCTGAACTGCATCTTCTTAAAATGCAAAAAAGATGGTGTTCTGTTTTACCAGCCCTTTTTGCAGAAAAAGATTGAAATTTATATCAAGTGTAGGCATATGTAATTACCCAAATATATTTTCTATATCAAGCTGGTAGTTGGCCCTGTTCGATATCCATTACATCCGAATGAACAAATACAACCACTGAATGACAGAAGTACATTCAGAATATTTAAAATTTCATATAGTTAAGCCACTGAAAATTTTGAAATACTGAATTATGAATCCTTTAACACCTCAGGCTCATGGAACAGAAAATTAAGATAAACTATATAAGTTAGGTGCTAATTTTAAAGGTCATTTGAAAACTTTTCATATGTTTCCATAAACTACCAGAAGGACAGAAATGAGAAGAAATCAAGGATTTCAATATATATTAATCCGTCATGTTGCCATATACAGTATTAGCTTTTCAGTTATATAATGCCGATGCACATTCAGTTTCTAATTTTATAAAAGAGGCAGTTCTTCTTCTTATATCTAAAAAGCATATCCATCTACAGGACAGATTAACCATTCGGTTACTCTCAAGCCTGTTCATCAATCACACACAATCAGATTGCTAACAGCATTTGGCTCTCACAATGTCTTTCTCTGAACAGCTTTATCAATGTTACAGGGACACTGACCTTTTTTTTCAATAGAATAAGGAAAAACCTGAAAGGCTTCCAGCCCACTGCATGTCAAAGTGTGCCAATATATACCTGCTATGTGCCCAGCAACTGGCCTCTGGAAAGTAGAGACTTACCAGCCCAAAAGTGGAGATGTGGCACATTGTCAGGTTTCTGTGTTCAAACTCCAAGTGGCATAGAGCAGTTGTACCAAGAGCAACCGGAGAGGGGTCCCGGGGTTACCACTTTGGACCTGGCTGTATCTCAGACCCACAGCCCAACCTTGAGCTGCAAGTCAAAGCTCCAGCACCCCTAAAAAACTGGTAGTGTGAGGGCATGTGTGAAAAGGTCCAGAAAGCCAGGCGAAGACTGAGATCTCTCACCAGTGGTACAAGAGGAGATGTGGGGAGAAAATTACAATCTGGCAAGGGAAAGGAGACAAAGGGTGCTGCCAGCAAAAGCTTCACAGCTGGTGATGACCACTGTAAGATAGCTGTTGGAGTACAGTATTTAGAAAACCATCAGGAGTTGGTCATTTTGACCTTCTGCCTAGTGCAGCGATGGCAGTGATATGAGCTCCCAAGGGTTTTCTGAGCTCACCTTTACCGATTGCCACGTCGCTTTGTTAGACCCAGCACTTACACTGCACTGTTAATATGGCCCTAAAAGACTCCTGTTTTACAGCGCTGAACTTCAGAGTGGTCCATCTGCTTAAAGCTGCTCATACTTCCTGAACTGAAGAATTATTTTAAGAGAAGGAGAATTATTAATGAAAACTGGAAAACTAACATAAAACTCACTTTTCTTCCAGGGCATGAATCCAAAGTATAATAGTTAATAATTCCAAGCACCACTTGAGCCAGCTCCAATTTTACTAATTAATGAGCAGCAACGCTCCTTACCCTTTAAAGCATTCTGGCAACAGAAATCCCCAAACCTGGCTTTGAAGAGGAGGTCATGCCCAGCCTGTCACTCACTCTGATGGACACACTTGGTCTCCAAAGCTTAGGGGAGCTTTTTTTTCCACTTTGAACCAGTGTAAGGCTTACTTGGAGGGCTGCGCCGTGACATCTGCTCTGGGACAGAGTGCAAGCCAGCTATCCCCCTAAAGGAGAAGTTTAACCATGCCCTGAGGCTGCACTGTGGCCTAGAGAAGTCTAACCATGCCCTGAGGCTGCACTGTGGCCTTCCACCTCTCAGCACTCCATCCATCACCTGGGAGCAGGGATGGGGAGACACTTGTACTCTTCTCTTTCCAACTTCTGCAGCTCCCTTACCTGCCCGCACATGTATTAGGTGGCACTGTCCTCTAGGATATACGACTACTCAGAGTAGCCCAACATTTATTTTTATGAAAACATGTCATTTCACATAGAAAATATTGTCATATTAAATAGAAAGAAAACTGATTATTCTGAAATCAATCTAATTTTCTTTCTGCAAACAAATATTAAAAAAATGACGACTGGGAATGCTAGAACAATTCTCATTTCTGCAATGGAATTTGAACAGACCATTATGAGTAAACAGGATTTCAGATAACTTTTTTTTTTCCTAAACTCCTGTGCTATCAAGCCTCGTTAGAAATTCCACAGAAGCCAGGTCCCTAATAGTTTTTGTCTTCTTTCTGGGATTTCATTAGACCTAAAAACAAAGCAACCCTTACATAAATAATTTCATCATACTACAAAGCATCAGTTTGAGTTCGCTTCTAAAAATAGACAAGTATTTAAAATACTTTACTCAGCTACCAGGCCTATCCAGCCCCCAACATTTCTATCACCATTATAAAGCCTCACAAAATCACCAGGCAAATGCAAGTAGCCACTCCTTCCAATCGCAGCATGTTCTTCATGCCCCGATTTAATTTTCTTCAAGCACATTTCTTGTTCTAAAATAAAACCAAGAACTTCTTGCAGAAAGTGACCACAAACAGGGAGTAAACAGGCCCACAACAAAAAGTTTCTCCCAGCTTCACAAACATGCACACGGGCAGGACCAGAGCATGCTCAGCCCCTATCTGAAATCTGGCTTGTGACTCTATCAGAAGTTACTACTCAAAAAAAAATATCTGACAGATTCAGCACAGCTCATGGATCACGGGTGTTCATGAGTCAAAACAAAAGGACTCAGAATTTACAGTACTCTCCATTTGCAGTACAGGAGACAAGGCTTTAATAGACCAGAAGCAGGAAAACACAAAGTCTCTGCTCTTCAAGCACAACCTAGGTGCCCTCTTGTACATTTGGAAAGCAGTCAGATATTAAATGGGCAAAGGAAAACAGCAGAAAGCCTAAAATAAAGGTTCATATCCACAATGACCGTTCTTTCAGAAAATACTCTACAGAGCATGACCGTTCTGACAACCAGCTACTAACAATGTGTGCTATACTAAAGAAGCTAGTATCTGAGTGTCTAGCAGCAGGATATCTGCTGAGTGAGAGACCACGGCTATGAAATTTAGCTGAAGAGAATAGTGAAAGCATCAGGGAAGTGCAATTTATTCCCGCACAACAGGAGAGCTCAAGCATGTGTTTTCACTGAACAATTCAAAATGACAGTAAGCAACGCACAGAGAAGTCCATCAAAAATGCATTTCTTAAAGCATAAAGCACCACACACAGATGGAGGTGCCTGTCTCAAATACTCAGTGCCTTTCCCCAAATGTCACAAGGGCTGGGGCAAGAGTCACCAAACTCCCTGCAACACTGCACCAGTTTGATCTTTCCATTTTGCCTTCTCACTGCCAGTCTGCATCTGCCACCACACTACAGCCAGAGCAAGATGGAGATGGGACACATCAGCTGGAGAAGCTGGATGACACTCATCAGGGAAGGAAAGACGGGCAGGGGGCTGGCAGAATGGCCACAGCACAGGGCCTTTAGCTGAAGTGGATGGAGTATCCCTGCACGCACTGCAGTCACACCTTTGCCTGCAGTGCAGGTGCACCCTAAGAGCATGGCATTTGATGGACATCAACTCTAATCCAACATCTTTATATTCCTGAAACACATCTCAACATCTCGCATTTATGATAGTAAAGAATCAAAGCTCCAGAAGGAAGATCGTCATTTTGATGGTTAGGGTAGACACTGAAATCATCTTAGAGATGGTCATGAATACACTAGCTACTTCACAAATACACCTTTTACAAAATGCTAGCCAGGCTAAGACCTAGCAGTTCCATATTTATAGGCACCATGTGCTATATCCTCTCTAGCAACAATAAAGCACCTGGAATGCTCAATGCTGAACTAAATGCTTCCTGAAGAAGGAAGACTGCTTTACATAAGCTTCTGTAAACTACATTTTATAAGATCTCCTTTTAACACCACCTTTTCTTAGATGACACCATGTTTGGTAAGCCATATCTTTTGGTGCTTTTTAATTCCATTAAATTGTAAAAACCAGTGAGATAATGGGAAAGCCAAGAAAATCCAGTGCTGATGTACTATTACAGTTAATTAGAAATATCTCCAAGTCATCATTGTGGGGCAAACCATTTTGAATACGCAAGGCTTGCAAGTTTCAGCCAATTGTGTAAAGCTATCAAAGACTTTCTTGCTATAAAGCTTTAATTCCCGTTTCAGAAAACTTGGAAGCTGACCTACTTTTCTCATTATTAGGTCAGGAAATACACCGTGCAAATTATTCTGGATGAATGTGTCAGTATTTCCATATTAATAGGTTGCATCCACAATGTGTAACATCATCCGTTAGATAATAAGAAGCTTTGTTATTATTTTTCAATGCACTGGATGAATATGTACACCTAGCAGCACTATTGAAATGGTAATTAATTATACTTTAATAGAACAAGCTGAGATGTTGCCTCTGATCTACAGCACATACTTGAGTTAGGTTATATGGTGCTATAGTATTTGGAAAAGATCCTTTTCTCACGATTTGACTACTCACAAGACCGTTTGGACATCGCATGGTGCTCCTGGAGGTCAGGGTGAAGATGGGGGAGGCACAGAGGAAAAGGCTGAGCGCATTTTATTTTGAACACTTTCTGTTCTGGTGCAGTTGCACAGTAGGATCCAATTCACGGTCTCCTCACATCAGCAGGTTAAACCAGCCTCGAGTCAGACTTGGCAATGGCAGCAGCCAGGAGGGATTTCATGCAGAGCTGCACAGCAGCTACAGCCAGAGCAGCATCGAGGAACTCTTGGTGACTACACGCAAGAGGGGGGATGTGGACCCCGAGGCTAGAAATGAAGAAAAACATGGGATTACAGGGCTAGGCTCAGCAGGACCTCCGCCCCGAGAGCAGCCCCCCCAGTAAGCCCAGCAGCTCCTGGCTGAACACGGGGAGCCTCCATACGCCACAAGAAGAGATCGTGTCTTGGTGAATCACAGGGTCTGCCTGCTCCTGCTGAGCTCTCCATGCGGAGGAAGGCTTGAGCCCAAAAGCACTGTATCCCACAGAGCCAGCAGCTGTGGCAGCCTTTTGCCATGCTTGCAGGGACTCACTGGGATCAGTCAGTCCCGGGCTTCCACCAGCATTCCCAGTGCAGGCTCTCCCCACCCTGAAGCAGCAGTACAGCACACTGCTGCACAACTGTCCCATGTCACCATTTACAGCTGCCAGTTGACACCTCTGCAGGTACACAGAGAGGCAGTTATCACCATTAATGTCACCAGGGCCCTCCCACATCACAGCACACAACCCACAGGATCCCTCCAGGAGCTGTGTGGGCATCATCCACTTTAGGAAGCAACTGCTGCGATTTCAGCACAGTGGCTTATACAGCCACAGAAAAAAATGAAACATGAGGCTGTCCACAAAAACAGGCTCTGGCTCAGCCAGGAAATAAGTGCTAAATGGTGAGTTAATCATGCAACTCATCCACTATCACCCTGAAACAGCATGAGGAAAAAGGAGGTTTGCAGGCTCAGCACCCTTACCCCAGAGCAAGGTTAGGGCTCATCCCAGAAGGAAGCAGGACTGGTCCCAGTTGTAGGAACAGGCTTTCCAGCCACCTCCCTGTGAGCCAAGCTATCACACCTCAAAGCACAAAATCTGCATTTTAACTCTGACTCTTCTGATCGCAGTACAACAACCACACAAGCACTGTAGGAAAACACCAAAACACTATAGTCGGATACCCAAGCCGCTGCTACTGGCAGCTGAGGGCCCAAATATTTCGCTGCAGTGGGGCGCAGCACTCATGCTGCAGCATTGAGCTCACTGCAGGAGCGTGGACCAAAAAGGGTCCTTCATCTTGACTCTCATCTGCCATGCAATTGTGGCACCTATAATGATGACTATATGTGTTATTTCAGGATGTTGTAAGTTACTAATTGCATTTTTCATGGGTGTTGGTAAAACCACCTGTAATGAATCAACAACACAGAGCAGAGTCTCGGAGTGATACTTTTATAATTCCAGTGAAAAGATTAAAAACTATATTGTACTCAGTACTGACCAAACCAGATCTCAACACCAGCCAGTCCTAGAACGTATAATTTCACTCTCTCATGGCATTCAAATAACTTTGCCTTTTACTTTACTATTGCTTTATAATTTTCTCAAAAATTATTTCTAAGTCACAGCTTCCAATTCAAACATTCTCCAGATTTATTTTACCATGTAAGTTAACTAAAAAAAAAATGCACATTTAGCAATAACTTCATTCCTGTATAGTTATATGGTTTCCCTAGTGTTTGCACAATATGCAAACACATATTTTAGAACAGAACAAAACCCACTCAAGCAGAGTAAGCATGAAGGAGCCACCAAGTGCAATTGCATAGCAAACAGTACCCAGTAAATTCAAAGCACTTTGCAGAAGATGGGATGTCCCTCCTAAACAGACAAGAAAACCAACTCACACTGCCCACAAGCATCCTGGGCGGAGCCCAGAAAGACTAGAAGGGTCATTCCATCTCCAAAGACACCAAGCACATTATCTCATAAATACTTTTTTTGGAAATAGAAGCATATACTCAGTGGATCAGGAAGGACAAAAAGAAAAGGGACATTTCCAGGATTGCCAAGGCGTTGCTGCGGGCCCTGTTACGTACCAGAGTTCCCAATGCAGGTTTCAAATGAAAGAGGCTATCTGGGGCACAAGAGGCTTTCAGATGTTCACTGGAGAACAATTAATCCTAACATCTTTGCAGTAAATCACTATTCAGTTTGGAAAATTAGAAGTACATCAACATGAGAAGAGAGCTGAAAGCAGCAGATAATAGGTTAACAGGAAATGAATGTAAATCAATAATTTAGAGTCACACTGGAAATGGTTAGCTGGAGTAGGAGCTCTTCCAGCTATCGCAATGTCCTTTTTGAATATAAATAATGTCACCTATTACACAGATGGCTCCACACTGGGTACATTTTAGCAAAACAAATTATGCAGTTTGTACATCGCTGTTTGGAATGTTAACTAAAAAAGTAGAACAAAGGGCTATAATTTAAGTGATCTTTTAATTTTGCAAATTTTTTTTTTCTTTCTAATTTTACTCAGAAGGGAATTATCAAGCAATCTCCAGCCTGTTACATGTCTACACCACTGGAAACATGAAACAGTTTCAGTCAACTCGATCTTGTGGAAAAATATGTTCTCATCACAAAGAGACTGTCAAAGACGCAGCTTAGTGACCACAAATAAAAACCAGAACTACATGGAGATAATCTTGAAAGTTACCATGTTAAAAAGCTGTACAAAATAGAGGGGTTTTTTGAAACTGCAGTAGAAAAATATTTTTACAGAAAAAGCTGTTAGATGAAAGAACCAGGGGCTATTAATGCATACCTGATATTGGAGCATGCTTTATTTACCTTACAAAGTATCCTGAATCTAAGTAGAGTATAATGTTCAAAATACTACATAAAAGTTAATTCTATACTTTGCAGAGAGATAGCTGATAAATCAGATTAGTGAACCAAACACAGAACAGGAGATGGATACGCAGAGTGAGACAGAGATGAAGCTGGGCAAACAGTATTTCTGGATCTCTTCCCAGTGCTCATCAGCTAGGAGGCACACAGGGCACCCAGTGCAGCAAAAGTGGCAGTCCACAGAAGCAGCACCCTCTCCAGCACATACCCCCCACACAGGCAGGTTTTTATCTTATCTCATGTTCATACCTCCTCTGGAGCCTACCTACCTTCACTTCTGCCAGTCCCAGTGGTGAGGCAGGCAGGGACAGCGTGGAAGAGTCACCTGCCCACCGTCCACCGTGCTTCCTGCAGTCCCAGGCAGCTGCACTGCAAGTACTGAAATATCAAGGTGAGGATCATTCATTTGGAAATCAGCAGCATGTGATTATGTTAAGCTGCAGCCCTGTATATACCTGCAGTACCAAAAATACAACCCTTTACCATGCCAATCAAAGCAGTATTTATAGTGGCTGTAAGAAAGCAGCATACCTAACATGGATCAGGGTGGTAACCCACCTCCCCCCTTCCCATAGATGTGATGTTTTAGCACAGGGCCTGATGCTGTGAGCACACTCCATGCCGGCTGATTGCCCTTTCCACTCAGAAAACAGGCCAGAAGAATTAAAAATAAATAAATAAATGCCACCCCCCCAACATTCCTAGTATTAAAATGAGAAATCAGTGCATACCTACTGCTCATGGTTGCTCTGATGGCAAGTGCACAGCTCTGCCCCAAGAAAGAATGGTAAAAAACAAGTCTTGTTACCATTTTCAGCCTGCCAAAGGAAAGCATGATATGTCCCGATCTGAAAGCTAGATGACTCTGCAGCCTTTCTGGTCCATCTAATGAAGGGATATGGAATGGCACAACCAGCTTTATAGTCATAGAGCAAGTAGTTCGGATCTGCTAAAAGCATGAGGCTCAACTTCATTTATATTTATTGTTTGTTTCTAAGGAATAGGCCAGAAACAGATGCCTGAAAGTACCTGGCATGTTTTAGAACTGCAGAAATACCCCTACTTTGGTTTTAAAGAGATCTTTCTATAACATAGAAAACTGCACAAGGAGCTGAACTATTATTGCTTTTACTCTTCCAGCTTCCACTGTATGTCACAGGGGTACGAAAGTTCTAATCAGCTATGCTGCATTAATGCCTACTGTACAATAAAGTTGTGAAAGTCAACATATGGCTAGATATTATTTATTACTATTAAGAAAATTCAATTAACACAACATTGTAAATAACAGAAAATAATCAGATTGAAAGTGTAGGCAGACAAAGCTAGACCATTCATTTACTGTACGTTGCCAAAAGGGATTATTCACTCTCTGAAGTACCTGAGAAACAGCTTTCCGCTGCAGAATCTTCCCCTACCACTCATCCGGATTTCTGTACTACCTCTGCGAAGACTTGCATGCGAGATTCAGCGGCAGGTCATTATGTGCTGTTTTGAAAATATTCAACAGCAGTATATTCTTCTGATGCTGTTTGGCTTTTTAACATCGTCCAAAGTTATCAAAACAAATGCTAGAGGTTGCCACTCAAGAACTCCCAAGACCACTGCAGTTTCAGAACATCAGCGGAGTTTGTAGCTGCATTGAACCAAATGCTATTATAACAAGATGAATGGGAAAGGGTGAAGAATATTGTGACACCAGAAAATTATACATTGCAGCAAGTGCCCTTTGACCACACCATGCCCAGTTCCCTTCCAGGTGTCTTTGTGAGAACAGATGTGCTTAAAGAAGAGGGATGTGGCTCTCCACTCATCACCACACATCACTGGGTATGTCCAGAAGAACCCATGCAGCCTGACATTCAGCAAACAATTGCTGCTCTTATAAAAATATTTGTTGAGCAAGAGGTACATTTATTCCTTTTCATTTTAGGTGCAGAAATAAAAATAATGAAGGAAAGTGATGTAGAGAGGCTTCATTATAATCAGTATATAAAAGTGCCACTGCATACTGATAATAACATCCTTCCATCTGACATTTTATTTCTTTTGCAGTGGTATCATGTAACTTAAAAGCTGATGCATAATAAGGAAAGCAATGATAAAAAATGAAGTTTAAATCTGTGAAGATTCTTTAAACATTTATGAAACAAGGGGTTTAAAATCTATCTATTCAAGCTCATTGTTCTATTATAAAATATTGCCCACAATGTTTTTGTTCTGCTTCCCTTTTGAATAGCAGAAAAGGCTTTGATATTATTAGAGAGAGGTGCAGGGAACTATTTTAACACCATCCTCTGATGCTTGCTTTTTCTGCTACTTGTAGAACAAAGAGTGATCCTAACCTTCCCAAAATAAAGGCAGATCTTTGGTTTTCCCAGTTACTGAAAGTAGCTGCATTTGATTTTTGAGTTAAGGGGGGGGGGGGGGGGGGGGGAAGGAGGGGAAAAAAGTATAATACCGATGGTGCTCTCTATAAGATGAGATGTTCTCTCCCCACATCACAAACCATCCAGGGTAGAATTTCCCTGGCATTTTTAATTGACTAATGTCATTTTTTGCAATCACAAAGTAATGTTTTGAACATTTAAAATCTGGAGCTGAATATATTACTGCTTTGAGAAATTTCACTTAATCCCCTTAGTACTTAAGAGTAATGCCTCCTATTCACTCTCTGAAGAAGTTTGGCTGTCAAAAAGAATAATGACTTCCAGCCTTTTCACTAGAAAAGGCCAACATTGCTGCAAAATCTGTCTGTGGATTTTGAGCGGTTATACCAGTACCTCCTTACAACAACAGAGCATGAGTATAAAGTACAACAGAAGTCAATGTAAAATGAAATACGCTTGGGACATGCAGTGAGCGACTCGTGTCCCTAATACAGTGCGTATGATGGGGCAAGAGCTGCTGAGTGCTTTGGACACAGCCCACGAGTTTGCAAACCCAACAGTGCATCACCTGGATTTGACATCACCAGAGCTTTGGGAAGGAAACCAACGTATCTTCTGCTTGCTCCTTCATGCTGAACTATCCAGGCACACCAAGCCCTGGGTTACCCACGCACCCCACTCCTGCCTTGCTGCTTTCTGCCTTTCTGTTTGTTTCTCCCCAAACAATAGTTCTGTTCATTCAGTTTTTAAACAATGTTTAGGAACAGAAAGGTCTGAACTGAAAGACACAAACTAATGGAACATATTGATCTTCTGCAACAGCTGATATTGTTCTGCAATTTGTCCCAGCTGAGTGGTGGAGCACTTCTATTATCCCCATTTTCCAGATGGGGAATGAGCTACCAGGCGACTTGGCTACTTGTTCAAAGTCATGCACATAGGTTTTCGCAAAAGAGAGGGTTGACTCTGGATCTCCGAGCTCCCAGGCTGACATCCAAACCTTTAAGCATCTGGTCCCTTCAAGGGAAGGACTAATGCCTGACTAACTGGCCATCTTTTGACACAAAGGGACTGAAGGCTTTGCAAATGTGTCCTGTGCTTTTTGTAAACTCAGCAAGTTAAGTGGGATCAAATGTAGAAAACCCAGTGTTAAAACCTTTATAATTCTGTTGCTTTATTTTTTTAATGTGTAAACTTTTAAAATATTTGAAGTTTACTGGAACTTAAATGATCAAACATCATCACTTTTTCCTGTCAAAACTTCATTGGGATTTTGTCCATATTTTTTGCTTTACATATTCAAAAATTTTAAGTTACTCTAGAATTCATTATGAATTTTTTAAAGTATAGAAATAATTGTATTAAAAGCAAAAGCACCAGACCAGTTCTAACTTAACCTGTATATCAGTGTATCTAAAAATAAATCGTAACTGTGATTCACACTTGAGAAGAATTTTGTGGGGCAGTGAACACCCCCTCTCTGCCCCCCTGCCACCCAAAAAAAGAAGAAGAAAGTAGTAGAACCAGAAAATCCTAGCTCTTTACCTTCATATCCTGGAAATTTAACCTGAAAAAATAAGATTCAATGGTTATTCCTTTCAAGTGCTTTCCCCACATACACTCAGTTGGATTAAAGTACAGGACAAGAGGTGAAAAAATCATCACTATCAGGTGTCTGTGGTTTGTGTATCACTGCAGCATCTACAGCAGTATCCACAGTGGTAGGACAATTTCATAGGATAGCAAAACATACTGTGGCAGCGCTGTCCTCTTCCCATCTGCTGTAATACTGAGAAGCAACAGATCACCTTTCACTGTTTTGTCTGAATTTTAAAAAAATCCTAATATAGAAGCTTTGTCTATAAAAATGTATTCAAACATATGGGACAAATAGGAAAATATCTTCCTATTAAAAGACAGCAGGTCTGTCAAGGGACCTGCTACTTTATTGACAATTGAGAAATCCCAGTGAGGCACTCTAGCAAGCCCATCCACTGGAGGACACACAAGTAACTGGGAGCACTGGTAGCAGAACGGGGGCAGGCGAAGAACTTCTTCAGAGAAGGCAGGGCTGCATCCCTCATTTGCTTACAAATTATTCTGGAAAGTTTTCCAGACTACAGATCTGCTCCTCTACTTTGCAGCCCCATGGATAAGAATGAAAAGGAAATCTGAATTGCTATCACTGGAGTTTGTGGGAAGCTGCCTCTCTGCTATCGTGTATTATTCTAGGTCCTAACTACATATTTTTTCTTCCAGTTGTCTCATATTGCAGAACATGCAAAACTTCAGTGTCCTAGTGCAAAATTATGAGATTCAAAGTAGTGGAGTTTCTTCCTGAAGCTACTTACATTGACCACCAATTAGTTTAGTATCATCATTTTTCCCTTGCTAAAAATAAGTAAGTAATAACCCTACAAGAAAACAAACAAAAATAATCCATCAACCCAAAAGAAACCAAGATACATTTAAAAGGTTACATTTATCTTGCCAGCTTAGGTAGCTGGCAGTGAAGACAAGCACTTCTGACAGTCACTTTTTAAAACCCACAAAGTGGATAATGGCAATACTCAGCTCACCACATTTGCTGTGTTTGAACATTTCCTGGAGCACTTGTGTTGCTTCAGGGTTCAGTAAAAGGAGCTACTCCACATTCCAGACATTCAAGACTTTCATGGGAAGGTGAATGCATCACTTCACACTTCTCAGAAAAGCTACATTAACTGTTTATTTATGTGGCCCAAATCCTGGGGAAAAAAACAATTAATTAGTTTTTGTTAATCCCTTTCACTCTGTGAGAGATTGTGGTCAACCAAAACTGATCCTTGGAAACAGCCAGTGTAGTACTTGGCATAGAACGTTCTGCTGTAAGAGGTAATTAACCTCTTACAGAAGGCATCTTTCATCATACCGAATCGCAGATCAATTTGAAAATAAACATTTCAGCAGCAGATAAAACCACTACCAGCAAGACCCATGGAAATAGGCTGTGCAGGTAGTTGACTGGAAATCCCACTGGTCTGTACTCTCTTCCTTAGGTCAGCTTCCTCCAGCGAGCACAGAGCAGCATTCAGGCTAACAGCTTTGCCAGGTTTGTCATCTGGGCCTGTGCCATCCCAGCAGAGGACAGAAGGGAGGTGATGGCAGCAAGTGGAAGGCAACAGTCCCATTGCTGCGGGACGAGAAGGAAGCAATGGCAGTAGTTCAACTGAACCCAGAAATGCCACTGCTCTAATGTATCTGGGAAGGGAGGGCAGCAGTGATCAGGAAGCAAAAATGCAAGGGCAAATGTACTTTAAAAATGAAATAAATAAAGAATAAAAATTTTAAAAACAGAAAGCAAGAACAAGAACAAAAATAGCCCAGTAGGAATTCAAAGTTCTTTGTAATGAAAATATTTTTTTTTCTTTTAATATTTATCCAGCCTATATAAGCTTATGATCAGTGTTTGATTTTCTTTTTACATCTACTGATTTCAAGCACTAGACCTCAGGTCTGGAAACTATCAGCCACAGGCTGGTGGCTCTTTGAAAAATCCAGCTGGCCAATATCAAGTCATTGAAATTTTTCAGCTGGCAAATTGCTAACGGCAACATTTCCCTGTTAGAAGCATATGAGAAGTTCTTGCAGCACACTAAACCTCTGCTAATGCAAGTGGTCGCTTTGAAGGATCATACCAAACATCAGACAGGTCCATTCCTGTGGCTATGCAGGAATGGGAAGTTACTCCTTCAACCACATAAATCATCGTCTGCCACTAGAATGAGAAGCACCCGAGTAGCAGGGGGTCTGCCATCCGTTCCAGGTCTAAATGCAACTCTGCCAGGTAGGAAAAAGTAAGGGTGAATGAGAAACGCAGCCACAGCTTGGCAAAAATTAAAGGTGTTACAAAGAGAAATGATTTGCAATGCTCTTGTTTCTTGTAACAGAACAGTCTATTTTACATAAAAAAAACCCGAACACATTTCATTTAAACACTGCATGATAACTCAACAAAATGCTGAAGTACCCCAGAGGAGAGCCAATTTATACAAGCAACTAAATCACCAGGACTTCCCTAGACATTCACATTAAGCTAAAACCTAATGTTAAAGAAAACAAACAAAAAAAACCCAAACCCAACAAAAAAACACAAAAACCCCAACCAGAAATCTGGTAAGCGGGTGAGGGGATAATTCATAAAGACAACTACTAATTTTTGCTATGATTCACTCAGTGAGTAACCCCCACAGCTGCTGCTCTCCAAGCAGCAAGGAAAAGTTGATTAGGGTACAAAATAGCTGCACGATTAGAGAGTTTCCTAACAATGCCGTGGGATCTGCAAGCGCAGAAGTCTGGGGTAAGGAAAGCCCAATGCTGTAGATCCATCCGCCTGCTTATCCTCATGGCAGGTCAGGGGTGACGGCCAATTTCTGCAGGCAGATTCTGCCAGAGCTGCTGCCTGTGGTGCCCGCAGGACCAGCACCTTGCGCCACCAAAGCTTCTTGCCTTGGGGTTGCTGCAAAGACGCCAATTCACTTTTGGTGGTGTCACATTAATACTTATGTAAAACCCTCACCTAAGAAGGAACTGAAATTTTAAATTACATGCAGATATTAACTGACTATTCCTGTCAAGCCTATCCAATAAAAGACTTTTCTAATCTTAGCACTATTCCAACAAAACAAGCACTAAACTTTCTGAATTCACTTTGCTAATAGGATTTAGCTTGTTTAGGGTATACAGTCTCAAAAAGCAATGGTCACACAAGCAAGAAGATGGTTTTGCAGCAGAAAAACATTTACACGGGACCCAAGTACAGACCTGGACTCACCTAGCATGGAGCTATTCCAGAACTGTTCACAGGGTGTCTGACCACTGCTGGAGCAGCAACAGAAACTTCAGTTCTCATTACTAACCCACGTTAGATATCCAAAACCTCTCCCTCCCCTAGCCCTAATCATTAAATCTTAAGAGATATTCAAGAAAGAGATGCACACACAAGAAAATAATATACACAACTGAAAATAGTTCTACTATGGATCACATAGATCTGGTACAAGATTTTGCTGGAGTCAGCTTTGCTACTGCTACTCATCTGAATACACAAAGTTGTGGGGGGAAGTATGTAAAAAACCTTTAGATACCTACTTATTGATCCATCATCTTAGATGCTGGATATGTTACTGCAAGTCTCTTCTTCCTAAATTGCCTGTTGTTAACAATTCATTATCCCCAAAGCATCCTGAATACAGAAGATGTCCTTGTGAGCTTTTCAGTGAAGCCTCTGCCCCTCTCTCACACACCGGCAGCATTTCCAGCACAGTTACAGCTGGTTTGGGCAAACCCAAACTCACAGCCAATACAAGTTACCTGCCCAAGCCCCTGCCCAGGTGTTTTCACTTACCCAGGCATTTACACCTGAACAACATTTGTAACAAGCTGAAAACTGACCTGCTGCAGACCAGACTGTTGTTGGTACATGAGAAAATCCAGACACAAGCTGCATTTGCAATTTTAAGCGGCAGTTTAAGCATCCCACAAAAGAAAAGATGTAGTTTGATGAAAGTAGGAAAGGAAAGTTTGGGGTTTTTTTCAAAACTGAACCAATAATCTTTTAGCATTCTTCCTGCAGAGAAAGTCTCCTATGTGCCTGCATGGCTAGGGAGGCAGACAAGTAGGGAAATGAGGTCTTTTATTTCTTGCCTCCTTGTCAGGGTCAAAATTCCTTAGTACCAATTTGTAAAATGAAGCTGGGAGTCTTGCAGCCCTCAGAATAATCGATTAGCTGACAAAAGTGAAATCACATCTTCCAGACTCATTCATTAACAGAAGTAGAGCCCATGTTAGAGAAGGGTTTGCTTCACCTAGCACTGTTGGCAGGCAGCCTCATATCACCCCTGTCTTCAGATCCAGGTCCTGCTTTGGCTTGGATCAGAGGAAAAGCCAGCCATGGCCTATTACTGCTATTTTTAAGACTAAAACTCCCTTGTGATGAACTGACGTACATTCAAGAATGGTACAATTCTCTACATCAACAAGACAGTAGGAAGAGGAGCTGCAGACACCTTCGAGCATAAGGAATTGCACCCCTGGCACTCTCTTCAGGAGACCTCACTTCAAGCTTGTGCAAATGCCACTGGAAGACGACACACGATCCTTTCCCGTCATAGCCTGTTACCAAGTATTTCAGCTTCAGAGCGTCAGAACTGGTGAACCAAACTTAAAAAATATGTCATCAGAAAGGAGAACAGAGTGCAGCTGCCACCACCTGTCAGAGACACAATGTGAGCAGGGATGGTGTACAGCTCCAGGGCACGAAGCCACCACATGCAGCCTCCTTGGTCAAAGGAGCACCAGCAAACAGAAGACAACTGCTGGGCACAGACTCCTTCCTAGCACGGCAGGCAGCTGGCATGGGCGCAAAGTCCTCACCCCCTAAAGCTCACCCAGCAGTGGACAGAAGGTATCTCCAGCCAGCCTGAAGCATAATGGAAACGGAGGGAAAAACTTTTCCAAACAGTAGTTCCCATTCCCGAGTAGGAAAGTTGAGCTGAGCTCCGGGATCACAGAGGCCAAAAGCTGTTCAGACAAATATATACAGAAAAACCTGCAGTACAGAAGCCAGCCCTTACCATGATTTGAAATCAGGACATGTAAGAGGGGACCAGACATCCTGCCCTGCGTTGGTCTGCAACCAGAGGAGGGTGGTGGGAGGAGGAGAGCGAAAGGGAATGGTGGAAAGGTGAGCCTAAGAGGCAGCACAGAGCAAAACTTGGTGCCTGAGATCCTATTAAATATATATAAGCACAGCCTGTCCCACAGGTATGGCCCCTGTATCACTTTGAGCAGCACATGCTCTCGCTGTGATGGCACGCATGGAGAGCCACTCCTGGGAGACAACAGCAGCAGCTCTTCCCATGGCAGAGACCACTGCTTCAATCCCATCCTCTTCATCCCACTTCTTTCCCATGGCAGAGACCACTGTGTCCCGGTGCTCACACCAGGGCAACGCTTCAATCCCATCCTCTTCATCCCACTTCAATCCTCTCTGGAGTGCTGCAACTGTCACATCCAGTCTCACCAAGGATGGCTTTGTGGCAAGTTTTTAGAATCTAAAAATGACTCATAAATTTTCCTTATGTCCTTTAAAGGATGTGGTGGGGTCGCTCCATCTTTAAAGCTGCAGTTCAAAGTGAATGGAAGGACTCCATCCCAACCTGGTGGGCTACTGGGGAAGCATCTCCAACAGCTGAGCAGGGATGAGAGAGGAAGGGCGCTAGTTACTTACTGAAACTCAAGGGGAGAAACAGCTACCTGGGGCGAGTAAAGAGCTTCAGAGAAGGCTAACTGTTGGGAGAGTCATGCAGGAGGTGACTGCAAGCATCCTGAGCCAGTACAGGAGAAAACAGAAACTAGCAGAACACCCTGCTCACAGCTGTCCATCACCTACCCCAAGCTGAGTGGGCGCAGTGGGAATGACAGGTGGTGGTTCCCCTTTCCGCTTCTCCTCAGCTCCCTGCATGCCTGCAAGAAGGCAGCTATTTAGCTTGCAACAGCAGACATAAGCAAGGAGGGGCAGAAACATCCTTTCTCTCATCTTCTGTCTGCTGTGACAGAACATTAGTGCTTTTACTAAACAATTTACCAGTATCAGTTGTGAAAGGGAAGAAGCAACTCCGAGTGGAATGAAGAACTGAGAATAGAGCCAGCTGGAAAAAAGATTTCCATAAAGCTAATTTTTAGCCAAAGCCTTTTTTCCCTCTCCATGTACATATCTCTCTAGGAGATTTCAAATAGTAATTACTCTAATGAATTAGTCCATGGGAGAAGAGGCAAACATACATACACTCCAATGCTTGGCCTGTTCTAGCTGATATACTCTCCAGAAGAATAATATTTAGCATTTTACACTAATGGCTTGCATCCAGTAACTAATTAATCCTCTTAACACAGAGGTATATGATTTTTTTTCCTTAATGTCAAAAAAAAAAAGTGCACTATCTCATGCCAATCTGCAATTACAAAATGCTCACTTCTTTACCAGAGAACAGGAATGCTATTTTAGGGCCTGATGCCGCAGGTTTGCACCAGCTCCACACTTCCTATGAGACAGTATTCGCTGAAAACCAGTGCATCACAGTTAACCGCTGCCAGTCACCTAAAAGGCCAGATGTTCAACAAGAAATTAGCTCCCTTAAATCCATTCAGGGAAACTAGTTTCATAGTCTAGTGTCTATTTAAGGATGATGATGTTTATTTCCCCAGCAAGGTCTAAATTAAATTCAGGCACATTTGAATATACAGCAGCATCTATCATGGTGACTTTCCAGCCAAGTGTTGATATAGTTTATAGTCTTACTGTCAGAAAATACTGCTGCATGCCTATCAGGAGGAGACTTCAACTCCATCCCTGAGGCAGAATATTCTCTGATGGCTAATATAGCTGTGCCTCTGAAAAGCCCTGTGTGCAGCCTACTCGAAGCAGCCAGAAGAGGCTTGAGAGGGTCTTGCCCATGGCTTGGGCATGCTAAAACTGATCTTTGTCTAGCAGTACAGCAGGACTGCGTGAAGCAAGCAGAGGGGATAGATTTAGATGCTGTTTCCAGAGCAATAAGTGGCTCGAGTGTCACAGAGTAGGTCATCCCCAGAACTGGCCCATCATTAAACATCAGACAATCCCCACTTTTGGCTCCCCACAAAAATCAAGCTGACCAACTCTGCTCCTTACACCCAGACCAGTGTTTAAGGGGGGTCATTGGAAATGGGTTGAAGACCCAAAAAAGACAGCTGCTCAGGACCACATGTTGATGTGCTCCCAAACAGAGACTTCAAGAAGCCTGCAGGGGACTTCACACAGCACTTACATGTCCACAGTGGCAGTTAAGTGATTTATTCTTCCAAAGGTTTGAGAGCAGGTTTTGAGGCATTATATTTCTGATGCAGTAATTGTTTAAATATAAAAGCACAGGCCATATGGCACTTCCTAGGATGCAATTCACTTTCATTGCAAAGCTGCAATGAATTTAGGTTAATTTTCATGAATATGTAAAAGGGTAATTTTCAAAGATGCACAGACTCAGTTCATAGAAAATATCCTTCTTAGCCAGACCAGGCAATGACCATCAGGCAATGACTCACATCCAGCACACTCAGGTTGGCATGAATAGTTTTCAGCCCTCCCGTATCCAAAGTGAATCAGCATAAAACTTGCCAAATTGCACCAAAATCTCATACAAGTCACACTCAGAGTTACAATCACACACAGCAAATATTAGATCTGTTCCCTCCTTGGTAAGAAATTGTTATCATCATAAGTTTGTTGTGCAAACAGCTAACATCTTCAGAAAATTTCCCTAAGGTCAAAAACTGAACAGGTAAAAAAGGTTTCAAGTGTTAATGTGTTTAATACCCCAAAATCTTCATTATCAAACCTCTTCTTTTTTCCCCCCAAATCTCATTAGAACAGGACACAAGACTGGCTGGTTTTAGAAACATAAAGTATGCTCAGAACAGCTCGGAGAGCAGATCCCAACAGTCATAAACCACCACCACACTGTGCTGTTCAGGCAGCATGCTGACTTTTTACCACTGGTAGAGAAGCTGGCTGAGACCACACGATTTCCAGTGAACACTGCCCAAAACGAACAGGTTTAGCCAAACCTGAAAGCAACATCCACCAGTGCCTTACGGTGAGAGCAATGCATTGAATACCATCATGCAACAGAGAGAGACGGCATCTCTCCACAGAAGATGTGAGTGCAAAGGTGTAATGAATTATATCACAGGACAACACCACAACTCTCTGTCTGAGCAACCCCAGCTTTGAGGGGAGAGAAGTGCAACAGGTATGCTGGGATTCAGGCAAGGAGCCTGAGACAGGATTGGGATACCTCTGACATGTGCTCTGAGCCTGGGCTTGGTTTGGACAGATGAGCAGAAATGCAGAAGGTGGAAGTAAAAGAGGATAAGGAATGAACATTTGGCCAAAAATAAATAAAAATCAAGGCACTCATATTTCAGGAGCACAACACACTGCCTTCCTTGAGGACTCTTAAGAGATGAAGGACCTCAGCCTGAGAGGTGAAGACAGAGGCAGAAAAGGGCATGAAGGAGGAATGGCAGAGGTGTAAGAGATGAAGATGGGTCAATAGCTAGGAAGCCAGGCTGCAGGGAGCACAAATCCTGCCAGAAAATTAACAGAAGTCATGGCTTCTCTGAAGAAGCAGGAGGATTCAGGGACTCCCTCTTTATACAGGTTCAGGACAGAAAGGACCAACATATGTTCAAGGCTGGAGGCCTGCACCATTAGGGCAGGCAGCAGCAAGGCAGAGCTGCGGGAAGGAAGCAGGAGCGCTGCATTCGCTGCATTGACAGGGGATGCCCTGTGGTGTCAGACAGCACTTGGAGAGGAGGCACAGAACAGAAACAGCTAAAGAAGCTGCAGATGTGAATAAAGCTCTGTAGGAATAAAAGTGGAGGATGAACCACTAAAATGGACAGTCCCTCAAAAAACAACAACAACAACAAAAACAAAAACAAAAAACCAAACCAACCAAACAAAAACTAACAAAAACAACCCCCCCAAAAAAAAGAAAAAAGAAAAGGCTGAAAAACAGTCTATAAAACTGTAGAGCCACTGACCAAACTCACTCAGGATCATTGTGTATGAAAGCCTGAGACTGTAGAAGCTACATTATTTAAAGTTGCTTTGAAAATATATTACAAAAAGCATGCGCATAGTTACTGACTGAGGATGACTTATATTTTCAAATGATTGTTCAAGCACACAATTACTTTACTGAAGGTTTTCCAAAAACTACAAACCTTTAAGTCTCAAACTGGGAAATCAAGATGAGCACCGATACCCTCAGAAGTAAGGCCCCATGTATGTGGAAGAGAGTGACAGGTTAAGAAGTACAGTCAGAAAAGTATCTGAAATGATGGTGAGGACTCTGCTGGGATCTCCTGAAAGTGAGAAAGATTAGAACAACAGCTTCAGGCAGAGGAGGAAGGTACAGATCTGATATAAGAGGGATGAAAGGACAGAATACCCCAATCTGTACCGCTGAGAGAGTCAATATTAGCTGGAGTGATCCAACAGTCTGACCAAGAGGTCCCTTCTTTCTTTGTTAATGAACTGGAAAGATTTTCTCTTATGCACATAACAGTTTCTGCTTTTTGAGTAGAAGTAGAGAGCTCTGTTCCAATTGATCTACCTTGCTGCCTGTTGTAGTAAAGAAATGCAACATCTTTTGCCAGCAGCTGAAGAGGTCACCATCTGAAGTTGACCTGTGTCCTTTGACTGCTTTAATACAAACGAGACTACTGTATGTTGTATTTTTTGAGCATCTTACTGAAGCCAGCATCAAAGAGGAAACTAGAAGCAGGCACATATTTGGCTTTGCTCACATCTTTCTATCAGCAGACTCCAGTGCTGATCAAGATGACTTCATTCAAGGCAGTCCCTCACCTGGCCCAGACTGATAAACTGCCCCCATGTGCTGGATCCCTAAACCATAGAAACATTTGACAAGGCTTCAAAGTCACTTCTTATGCTTTGCTAGAAACTCTGAATTAATTTTTCCCTCCTCTGCATAAGGAGAAGTACTAATTCTTATTACAGATCCAAAGAACCATCACAGGATGAATCACCTAATGAATTACTCAAGTATTTGATTCTCTGCAGATGGCCTCGCCTCCTACCGCAGCTCCCTACATGCTGCTCTATTGCTTTCTCTTTGTGGCTTTTGCAGTACTATAAGCCAAAGCGTAAGTCCTGGTATTCAAAACAATGTGATAGAAACATCAGTAACTGGATGGACATTGCATTTCACCCTGGAGATGGCTTCTACAGCAGGCTGTGCCCTATACTAACCTCTCGGACATTGTTGAAACATTTACTATGTAAAGTTAAGCCAACCATAACTACGTAAAGTTCAGCCAACCATACAGAGCTGCATTATAAAGTTTTGTGGTCATAGACCATCCAGTTCAAACACAATACACTTGCAGGCAGCCATGCAAAGTCCAGCTGGAATCCAAAAAGGAAAACCAGATCTATTTTGGTGGCAGCTATGAAAACAGTGGCTATACCCACTGCCTGCCCCAGGTTTAAACCAGCAGATTTACCTAGAATTGTTCTACCCCATCCACCCTCAACTGTGCACATTCAGCAATGTCTTCTCATTCAACACAGAAATAAAAGCAGGTTCCCTTGCACAGAAAGAATAACCATCACCGAGCAGCATTAGCAGGCTCTTCCACAAGCCAGCGCAAGAGCGGCATATCATCCGTGACATGCTGGCTCATTTCTGTTGCTAGGATTAATTCAGAATGCCAATACAGACCTAATGAAAAGGCACAGTTTCTTCCACTACTACTTTCAGGACAGTATCTCAGAACAACACCCCCCCAAGGTAGCAGAAATGAGGAATTTTAATTTCAGCATTACATTTTTCAGAGGAAAGAACAGCCAGAGAGCAGCAGGAAAAGTCAGCAAGAATTACACTAGCTAAAGTGTATTTTAGGTAGGAAATGCAGACAAGCAAAAAACAGGTCACTGGGAAAAACAAAAGCTAAGGTGCTACATAGCAGATATTCCAACACCATGTAAAAAGGATACCACAGTGCTGAATTTGCCATAAGAACACAGCCAGTTAACATAACAGCTATAGATACTAATGCCATTACCAATTACTAATTACCATCTTCTTCTTGCTTCTTATCCAACAGGCCAGAGAAGACATTCCAAGGAGATCACAACCATGCTGATTTATGATTTTTTGGCATAACTATTAAAACTCATGAGAAGAGAGTCTTAGATTAGAACAGTCAAATAACTATGGACTTCAAGAAATATTTACTCTGAGTCCATATGGAGTTGTATTCCCCCAGAGCTTCTACGGCTCAATTTTTCCTGCAACTACATAGAATGATATTGATATTTATACTCTGACTATAACATATCATGTAAAATTAAAGTGACTGCTCTCAAGAAGCAGTAACAAAAGCAATGAAATTAAGGTCAGAAGGGTATGTATGTGGCTTATAAGGAGCTTCTGCTTAAACGTGTAATACAACAAAAAGACACCAACCCCTGTTTTAACAAGCTGCAGAATTGCCTCCAGGATCCACTAACATCATTGTGATAAACAGTAGTCTTAACAGCAGCAGGAACACTACAAACAGGGTTGCTATTATCAGGGTGGACACAGAAATGGCACTCGATAATCCAGTTTCTCTGACAGTACAGTTCCTCTCCCACCTGAAGCTGTGTGCCAGCACTGCCTCAACAGCTTGTCACCATGCCTCCCACCAGAGATTATATACCTCTCCATCCATTTGAGCTGTTTATATGAACAGTCCTTAAACTGTTCCAGCAAAAATGAGCCTGCTCAGTTTTGATCATTTCCTTTTTATTAACTGAGCTCACTCGGTGCTTCTTCACCCAGTCCAATACAAACTGTTCAGACAGAAGATCAGTGTAGGCAGCCGCTCATTACCTGTCAAAGCTGTCAATGCAGAGGTTGCATCCCTGATGTAGCATTGGCATGTCTCATAACATGTATCTTTACAATTAACAAAATTTCAGACATTTTTTAATAAAGCAAGATTTATTACAATGAAAATTAATTAATCTGCAGGAGCTAGCCTTTGTCCTATTGTTAGTAACATATCTCCAGACCTCTGTAAACATTTGGAGGCCTCAGTTGTCCTCTGTAAACCATGGGAAGCACCACTGTTAGGTCTATCTGTGGTCTTTGTCTAGATGTTCTGCTGTTAATTGACCCTCCCTTCCTGTCATGAAAGCACTTGATAATGACAGTATGCTTGTTTTGCTTTTTCTATAGGGCTGCATTCAGACAGGTTGGACAGTTTGCTAGTTTTGCTTCAGCTTTTCTTCTGACAGATACTTTAATACAAGTTACCTCAAAACTGACAGCCTTTCCCCAAGGTGCAGTGCACACAGCCATGCCTTTACCCTTCTAAGTGGATTTCTCTCCACCCCAAGTTTTACAGATGCAGCCCTCCAGCTGTAGCACAGCTTTTTACTACAGCATGTCCTTTCTTAAGCCCGCACCTCAGTGACAAGCAAAAAGAGAGACGGGATATGTGCAGGTGTGTCCTGGTTTCGGCAGGGATAGAGTTAATTTTCTTCCTAGTAGCTGGTACAGTGCTGTGTTTTGGATTTAGGAGGAGAATAATGTTGATAACACACCGATGTTTTAGTTGTTGCTAGGTAATGCTTACACTAGCCAAGGACTTTTTAGTTTCCCATGCTCTACCGACTGAGAAGGCTGGAGGGGCACAAGAAGCTGGGAGGGGGCACA
>NW_008796175.1:2549399-2564879 GCF_000699145.1 Aptenodytes forsteri
AGCGAGAGGCTGTGTGGTGCTCAGTTGCCAGCTGAGGTTAAACCACAACAAGGTGTCATCCCTGCAAGTGATGATCTATGAGAAACTTTTTATGCATCTTTCCACTCTTACCCATTTGCTCCCCTTGACAAATCCTCAGGAAACTGCAGCCCAGTAACTCCCACTGTCTCCAGAACTATATTGCACAAACAAACAATCTCTCCCTATCAAATGAAAAACAACCATAATTGGTATAGCCATCAATTATAAGTAGGCAAAGTACTAATGTTTGCCTGTAAGTGTATTTTACATTCAGAAATATAAAACAGGTATTATTATTTCATAGAAGTGTAATTACTCTCTCTTGTTTCACCAGGTGTCAGTACCAGTGTTCTGACAAAAGGCCACCGGCATATATACTGTAAAAGGCAGGAAGAATAACATTACAGATGCAGCAAGGAGAGGACAGTACAGGCTGTGTGAATTTAGCAGCATTTCAGCAAGCAGTGAAAGGTTGAAAGATACAGAGCCAAATTAATAACTGCAAGGGCATCACTGGGAATAATAACCGTCAGAAATATACCCGAATAAAATGATACAACTCAACTGATAGGAGATGATGAAGTGAAGAGACACTTCAGTAAACAATGACTGACATTAAAAAGCCAGAAAGGCTCAACCAAAGGTAGGGAAATAGATCTCTTAGGGAGAGGTGTTAGCCCTCAAACAGTTAAATTCAGAGGGCAGGTTGTTCACAGAGAATTTCTGTTTCATAGACTTATTCTAATTTAGAAGGAAGCACAAGTGATGCTGCTGTTACATTCCTGGCTGCAATGTCCTACCCCAAAGCCTGTTGAGGCTTGTTGCACCTCATACTGCTATAACAAGCTTTAAGTCCACAGCCCAAGGGAAGCAGGGGATGAAGATGGAGAAACTGAGTTTCTGCACAGAGCAGAATTCAGGACAGTGCAATTCCTACACACATCTCTTCAACCCAGGTAATCCTGCAGGTGCAAACCTAAATAGGAGGGCTACTTGTGCCAGGTTATACGTCAAGATACAAGACCTCAAACACCAGAAAGCCAGACATAAAAGCAGTCGCAGAGAAGAAATTACAAACAGAAAGACGTCAGTCTTCTTTTCTCCATTCCTAATCCAAACTTTGCACCACAAAAATCCCAGATGAGTCAGTAGCCCAAAAAAGAGTTATTCTACACGTTAAAACTATGCAGGCATAGGCAGAGAGCTAATACCATGACCAATTTAGATCCTGAGCAGGTGATTGCTACACTCTGTGCTACACTAACCTGTGCTTTGCCTCCTCTTTCAGTCAACTCACATCTCAAAACATCTTTACAACCACCTTGGATAGAGGGAAAACCTCATCCCTTACCTGGTGCTGTGCTGCAAGCAGGAGCAGGGACGGACACTGCGGAGCTTTCTGAGCGCACGATCCAGCCCACTCGTTTTCTTCTGCTCGCAAATTCTCTTCATCTCTGGCCTCACTCACAGATGAAACTAAGCCTCTATGTCCTAAATATTGACAGTTTGTAAAAGGCTTAGTACTAAGGATTGCTATGAAGCATTATTTCATGGCATAATTTGCTTTCCAGAGCAACCCGTGTTTCACTAACAGAGTAGAAGCTACAGGATATTCAGAGAAAGCTTCCAAACTGCAGCTAGGGAGGCAAGCACGGCACAGGGCGCTGGGAACAAGCACTGTTTACAAGTGCCAGGCATCTGCCAAAAACCTAAGTAAAACTATATACACCCGTATATGAAAGTATAAAGCCAACAGCAGTCTCAAAATACACAGTGTTATGTACCATGTGTATGAGGTTCATTCTGAGCTTTAGGAGTAAGCTAAAACCAACCAAGCTTCCCATGGAAAAAGTGTTATTTTTGATTTTGATCCGCTTCTCAATTCAGGTTGCTGCTTGTGTGAGCACACAGGATAGAGTAGAGCATGGACAAGAGTGAAAACCTGAGGATATTGAGGCTGTTTATTTCAGTGCCAGTGCTGACCTATAGCCTGTAGCTGACTTTACAGACACTGCTTGTTTTTCTTTCACAACATTCACAGCAATGTTTTATGATTTTCCCATATTTAGCCTTTTATTACCAAATGTTAACACCTAATTTCCAGAAGCAGACCCTTTGTAAAATGGATTTTACCAAGCTGATTATTTAATATGTCAGCTTTGTTCTTTTAATGATACTAAATATTTTCTGCCTTTACATTTCACGGAAAGCACACACCATTCACGTCTGCATCGCTGACTGATGTTCCCAGTCCCGGCAGCTCATCACATCCTCAGGTGCAGCTGAATAGCCTTCACTGTCCAGAGGGAGTGGACATTTTGCAGCAGCAGATATTATTTTGGAACCGCGTGCTTCAGAAATTTCGCACCAGTTTGACAAATAAATTATAAAGTACCTCACCAGTTTCAGCAAAGTATTTCTGATTTGCATTTGTGTAGCTAAAAATAGGATTCAGGGGAAAAGTCCAAGACAGGCCCAGCTTGATTCAGTTCCCTGTTTATTCCCAGTGCTAAGTGAGTCAGCTAATGAAAAGCTTATGGGACAGCCAGCATCACTGGCCTTTTCTTGAAAGTCCTCTTGGAGACAGATGTGGTACCCCAAGCATTTGAATCCTGATCTTCCCTGCTCATGTCAGTTCTAGACAGAAAAAATTCCAGACACCAGAGGATTGACTGGGCTCACACCAACACAGTGGCCCGGGAAGGTTTCCTTGAGCAGCAATGGTGCCAGGTTTCCATTTTGCTGCTCCGCCCAGTTTCATTCTCAGCTCATTCCCACCCTGCACAGGCTGTGCATCTCATTTTTTACATTTTTAGACATTTTACTTAGATCTCATGCTATTCACATCTGCAGACTTCTCTTGGAGGACACTTCAAAAATCAGCTGCCCAATACACTGGTTCAGAGGTTAACTGTGGTCTTCAGATCACCGTTATAAGAACTGAGAAGATACCAACTGCTAATGAATTAGTGACACACATACTCACACTTACCTTGAAGCAGAAATCCACTGCCCACAACATAGCAAAAATACCCTGCTTAGCCCAGCAGCTAAGATATGCACACTTGTAATTCAAACAAAAGACATTTCTTCTTGTAGACAGATACGATGAATGAATCTGAGGAAGCAAACCAAAAAAGTTTGAGAAACTTCTTTCTTGAGCATGAGTCAATGCAACAGAGAATGAGTACAACGTTATTCGGTAGATCACCATCTTTCATCTATCTACAAAGTACATTAATTTCATAAATTAGAACTTGAATATTACTATGTCTGATGAATACCATAAAAGATGTTGCATTTGTCTGACTTTGACAGTGGGCAGTGGTAAGACGTGCACAGGATCAATTTCATCTAGATTGTTTGCATACTTTCTGCTACGTGGGACAAGGTACAGACCTGGGACCACTCCTGCCTTTGTTCATGTCTCTCAAGCCAGAAGTTTTTGTAACTCGTACCTGCTCATTCACCACCCATTTCTTGTTACACCTCCGTCACAAATAGCAATAGCTGTGGCTTGATGACCCCCTGCTATTGTGAGTGACCCCACCCCCTTGCTTGCTGCAGCCCCTGCCTGCACCCAGCTCGTCTCATACTTATTAGCTCTCCCAGGCACAGGACATTTCCATCACGCATTTATAAAGTTGCTAGCATAGTGGGGTCTTTGTTCAAGAATACAGGTTCTAGGAATATCAGTAATACACATTCATTAATATGCTGCATTATAAAAATCCAATCATACACCTAATGAAACTGTGTTTAGTAATCCTAAAATTACTATAAAGAAAAATATTTACAATGAGGGATGGAGAGGATGAAGGTCAGAGAGCGCAACAATAATGACATAAACCAGGGGCAAATGCTAGATAAATAGGAAACAAAAAGATTAAGGAAGCTTTGAAAAGACAGCAATGAAAAACAAAAGATGGCATAAAGCAGTGAGGAGCCCACAGACACTAGGCCAAAAATGCCTAGGCTTCTTCTCCCTCTTGTGCTGTGAAATAAGAGAACAGTCAGAGGGGTGAAGGGCTGGCAATTTAAAACTGAACATAAAATGTCAGCTAATCCACTGGAACTTTGTGCCAAACACCAGAGGTTAAGATTGAAGCAGGTTTCAAAAGAGGACAGGACACTGATATCAGCGTACAAGAACAGCTAGGTTTCAGTAGAAGAAACAAGACTCTCTAATGACTGCAAGCCCCTGATTTCCTTGCAGGGGACCATTAGCTCAGTCTCAAGCCACCCGTTTCATCCTTACCTGCAGCAAGCTTCTTACTACTCTCCCTGAACCAAAGGTCTCTGATGCCAAGCAGGACCAGGATCAGGCAGAGCAGAGGTCTGATCCAGCTCAGCAGCTCCCATGCTCTAAAAGCTGCATGGCTCTGTCCCAGAGTGCCCACAGCAACCCTTTGTCCCAAGCTGGGATTACACATAATCCTCTGACTCAGAAAAACCCTTCACTACCAGTATTACTGGATGCTGAGAGTGCATCATGCTGAGTACTTGCAGGCTTCCCTTGGCCTCCCCCTGGGGGCCTGAGGGATGCTCCCAGGCTATGTGGGCTGTGGGTGCCCCAAAGTACCTGCAGTACCCCTTCTCACGGATCCACTGTCCTGCACCCTGCCATTATCCTCTGCATGCACCAACTGGAAACAGGAATGAAACAAAGGCAGTGAGTAGAGAAAAAAACTCTGAAATTATCACCTCCAAAAAGAGCCCATCCGTTTTTCTGATTCCCATCCGTACAAATTAACTGCGCACACAGTGGCAAGCACTGGCTTCCCAAACCAAAGCAGCAGCAGCAAGAGCTGCACATGTTCAGGAATTTTTTTAGTTCGTCATTTTCCCCAGTGGGACACCAAGGAATTTTGACTTCTCCCAGTCTCTGGAAAAGCTATCCTCCATGTCACCGACTCGATCTATGCCCAGTCTGCCTGCTAGTCCCCTGGCCACAGCACGGGGTCCAGTTCCTCCTTCTCCCATCACTTATCCTTTACCTGGGTTGCTCTTCTGATCACAAAGGGCTTCCAGCTGACATTGCTTGGCCCACTGTAGTGACACAACCTCCCTCCTATTCCTTGTGTACCACCAGGCATAGCTACCCATCGTGGCTCTACAAGGCACAAACAGCTATTTAAAAAGCAACCGGTCTCCTACACAGGATCTACTCAAGCCAATGCTTTGCCACAAGCAGCCCTGTTCCTGCGAACAGAGCATTACAGTTTCTGCAGCTCAGATTTACCACCACCTTCCCTCCTGATGCAAAGTGTAGTCTTGCCGCAGCTCTTCTTTCACTGTGTTTTAAAACTGAAACCAGTAAAATTAATTTCATTAGATTTGCAAGGTACGTAAGAGCTACTATATTTTCTTTTATTACCTTCATTTGCAATTTCCTGATTGTTCCCTCACCAAAAGAATGTAGTTACTACAGTGTATGTTAATTTAGAAAACATTTGTCTTCATTAGAAAAAAAGAAAGCTGAGACCGCAACAAAGGGCAGTGGATCCTGGCTCACCTTTTGAAAGGACTGAAGCATTTCTGTCAGCTACCTGAGTTCATGCAAAAAGCTCAAAGGTGGCTGCAGGTGGTTATGAATGGAAAGCTCTTCCTCTCCCTGGGGCTCACTGAATGCTTTAAATACTCAGCTTAAAATAGTAGTGGGATGCTTTTGTACACTTAACAAAAAATATCCTGCTCACTATTCCTTTTTCATATTCGTGCAAGAAAATGTCAAGCAACAGCTCTTAAGCGGTATCTGTTCTGTAACTAGACACATCTGATTACACGTTCTGTGGTGCTGTTAAAGCATGAAGGTGTCCCTCTTTCTGAAGACAAAAATGCACTTCAGAAAAGGAATGCAGAGAAAATTAAGTCAAGCCACCTGTATTTTTGGCTTCATTGCCCAAAAACAGACTGCCCAACTTACACCCGAAACATACAGGAGAGGAAAACTTGAAAGCAGTCCAGCATTAGGTCCTTGGTGTCCAAACTGTGAACTGAGACAGAGGTGGATTGCTCACAAAGAAAAAACTTGGGGATGACAACGCCAGACAGCCATTGAGAGCCTACTTGGATACACAGTGCAGATCAGGGCAGCCTGTTTGGGCATGCAAGTGTTCCTGAATTTTGGGGAGCTAAGCCTAGCTACAGCTGTAACACCAGGTTATGCATTCAACCCTAAGGAAAGTAAGATAGATTTCAACCCTTAAGTGTAATTTTTGTTTTGTGGCTCTCATAGCTTAACACAGGCTCACCAAGCAACAGCAAACAGTTACACAGTGTAACAGACTCCAGAAGACTTGATTTAGTAAGCTAAGACCATTTAGAAAATTGACATAATCTGTACCAAGGTCTAAAGGCAACGAGATGTTACAAAGCTCTTCACAGGTTTTACATTTTGGGCCTTCTGCACATAAGGAACTTAACAGGAACACAGCCATGACCTCCTCTTCACACTGACTGAGCCAGATCATAAGGCAGTACTTCCATGAAAAGAAACATAATAACAATTAACTATTATACTCTCATCAGGAACCTCTGGCTTTTAATAGCTCTGTTTCTGGAGGATTCCCATTTGCACTTTGCAGGTGGCCCACAGATAGCCGGGATTTCCTTGAGCTGCAGGCACACCAAGGGCCAAACCTCTGTTTAGCAGACTCTTCTCTGCCAAACCTCAGCAGCATGAAGAACACAGACCTTTTACTCTGCTGTGGATTTAGAGTGTCCCAGCAAGTAGCGAGTCCTGTCCACTCACATCTTGGAACAGATGACACTGGAAATCCAGCTCAGAGAGCTGAGTTTCCCTATACCCAGGGACTGTACCCAGTCTTGAGATAACCACCAAGCCCTTCGGGCATCTCAGTGGTTTAGCATTTTTCTCATTCTTCTTGTTAAAATACTGCTCTCAATATATTTTGCATGGCTGGAAGCTAGGAGCACAATTTTAATCCTTCCCTCCATCATTAATTCATTCAATTACGTCTTCCCCTGGTTCTCAATCAGCGTTTTGCCCTAGTACCTCAATGTCAATCGTGCAATTAGTACAGCAGCTGAGAACTAGGGCCCCTCTGTAGCATTATCTCCATGTCTAAGTGCAGAGAGAGAAAAAAAGGCAGGCTCTGCTGCAGTATTAAGACCAGACCCAACAGCAGGTGGGAAGACAGAGGAAAGAGATAATAAAAATAAAGATGTGTATAATTCTTCTCCAATCAGAAACAGCAATCACAGCTCACCACCTGCTCTTAATGCTCTTTTTCAGTGGACCAAGTCATCAGAGCAGTTTGCAAATGAATACAATTAGTTGTTTAGTTTAGGCAGCCACAGAGATTACAGGGCTATAGAGATTACTATGCAAAGAAAGCAGAGCACATATGTGTGGACCAAGCAATCATGCAGTGGATGCTAAATGCTTTGAGGGGTTTGCAGAAAGGAATTAGAATACATAAGAGATGAAAAAAAATGGGGAAAATTAATCAAAGAAGAATGGAGGGCTGAATGCCAGGCAAGCCACAGAGGTTTATCTCTTCCCATCCCTGGGAGAGACGCTCAATGGAAATGGTGAAATAATCTCCCTGATTAGAACAGGAAAAAAACCCACTGACATATAGATATGCATTTTATGCAGCAGGAGAAAGACCAAAATGTCTTTTCTCATCTCCAGTTTTGATGCTATACAAATTATTTAGCACCTGAACATTTGTGCTATAAGAAGCACAAGCACAGTCCCAACAGATCAGTCAAAACCCTGTGAGGGCACCAATTGAACCTGGCCAGGTGCCCCTGCACACAAAGCTGTAGCTCTCCTGCTTGAGAGCAAGCCTGCCTCCTCCTTTTAAGCTATCAAGTTTTTATTTTCATTTTTGCTGTTCAGCAAGAGGGAACCATGTTGCTAAGCTAGCTTTCTTTAGAAATTACAGCATAGAAAGATGCCTCTTTGAACTCTATAGGTTTTCCAGAAACATTCCTTTTACTTTCACTGGAAAACTACTACCTCATCACCTCGATCTGTTCATTCACGAGCATATTGCTAAGCTATTATTCATATGCTGGGAAATATTTTGCTAGATGTCAAGTCTGTCAAACAACAGTAACATTTCTTGTTTGCAACAGTTACACCACATGAAGCATAATCCCAAATAAAAACTGTTTATGGGGTTTTCTGTCCTGTTCTTGTCAATCCCTACATACCAGACTGGTTAGCGCTGTTGATTTGTTCTTGTTTTCCTTTGAATGTTTCCACTCTTTTAAGCTTTTTTTCACAGACACAGTTGACATTGTTCTGAGTTCATCTCTTTATATTTTCCTTATGATTTTGCAGAGACTTCACAAACATAACCTCAGGTTGCTTCTGGCATTCAAACCCCTCCTCCTTCTTCTCCTCTAGCTTACACCATCTTTCAAAGAATAATTTTATTTGTCTTGGCCATACTGTAACTTCTTCATGGCAATTTTTCTTCAAATAGACTGTGGATGCTTTTATCTATTGCTTCTTCAAAGCTATCAGTCAGGTTTAGACCTATCTGATCTTACATTTGGTACAAGATGACCTGAAGGTTTCATACCAAACTCCACAAGTTGTCTCTCTCTCTCCTTTTCAAATCCTGGCATTGATGAAGAGCCAGAAGTCATTTAGAGTTTTAATTACAGACACAAACACAATTTAAAAGAAGTTGCTGTCTGGTTGCAGCAAGGGCTGGGGGTTCCCTGGGGGCCTGGGCACTTCCCACCACCCCAGCCAGGGAGCAGTGCAGGTCAGGGGGCAGCCCCAGCCCAGGGCATCAGGTACCTCTGTGGGGACAGGGACGAGCTGAGGCCAGACTGGGACATCAGCTCATAGCTGGTTGGGAGATGGGGTGGGGGACGGGACCAGGATTTCTCTTGCTCCTTTCCGCTCCTCGCTGGACCCTGCCCCATGCATGTTACTCAGGAGGTGTCCCAGGGACCTCTTTCTCATCGCTGCCCTGCCACAGAAGTTGTGCCACATCTTTTCCATCCATCCCATCATTCAACACTTTCTCCCAGTACTTGAAAACTGTCCTACAGGGCCCCAATATCCTCACACCATGAAGGGAGAAGATTTCGTCCTGTTGCTGCATACAGGCCTGGCACATACATTGTCTCCAAGCTATGCATATGCTGCTGAGCTTAAATACATGGCTTTATTTCCCTCCCAGCATTAAAGGGTGAGTAGCTTTTGTTTGAGCTCATCTAGAATTAACCAGGATGTAGGCATTACTTGTATACAAACCCCCTTTTCCTGAAGCCATCTGCAGAATGACATTAAGAATGGCAAATTAACTACTGATAAACCATCTAATTTGCATTTGCCGCTACTTCAGACAAGAAACTGTTGGGCTACAGGTAAGATCCAGCACTGCTTTTTATCTCTAATGTCAGCTCAAGAGAAAAACAAACCAACAACATCCGGTGAGGAAGTATTGAAGAGATCTGTGAGGATAAAAGAAACTACCCCTGAACGCATAAGTAATTCAGATATACACAAACACTTTGCAGAGCATACTCCAGTCATCAGTAAGTGCTTAAATATAGTATGCATTAGGTCAGGCTTTAAAACAAGGGAAAAAAAGAGCAAATACTAATTGACTAATTGTGATGACATACAGCAACAAAAATGTGGGGTTTCATGAGTGCAGTCCTTCTGACTCCTCCTGCAAGCCAACACTCCCAGGATTTTCTGCCCCAGCAAATTGCTTCCGCCTCCCTCTCCCACCCAGGTCTCTGGGAAGGTGATGTTCAGCAGCATGCAATTCCTTTACATGATGGGAAACAATCCGGCCACTGGTATTCCATTTTAACTGACTCCTCTAAATTCTATAAACTACTGATTCCAGAATTACCATATCTAGCTGCCTTCATCCCAGATTTCAGCTTTCCTTGTTATGGTGGTACCAAACTTGTCTGCCATTAATCAAAAGGCAAAACCATTGTGATTGTTATCCAAAGAATCCTTTCTCTCCTTTATAGGCACTTATATGCACTCTTTATACATGATACTGTGCACTCCTTTTCATTATTTCTTCTACCAAGTATCTATCATGCACTTATTTTAATGAGTGTTTCATCCATATGGTAAGTATGCATGCAAACTCAAATGATTAGTAGTGCTATGCATTTAGTTCATGCTATGTATCTTTCAACATTATATTTAGTCATCTCCCTGTCTGCACATCCTCCTCCATACAATATCACTGGTGCCTTGTGGAGACCGTTAATTCGTTCATAGATCTACAGTTATTCCACTCAGTAATATCTAATATTTTAACTTATCCGCTGTGCCCTGTAACCATACAGGTACAAATTTGGATTTATGATTTTTCAGGCCTTTGCAGCTGTTCTTTATCCTACATTACAGAGGTGAGGCAGTGGTAGGTGACACTGCTCACAAGAGACAGTCACTCAATTAATTAAAGAAGGTAGCTCCGTGCCACTTTAGGCACACACAGCTTGTCTGTTGTTGTGAACTCACTTGAACACTTAGAGCCCAGCCCTGGTCTCATTACATTTGAAGTTAAAGCCATAGTTACTCCATACTTGTCAATGGAATCACGTTAGCTTGTGATGAGAATCTGCCTTTGACCATATACACAGAAACACGACTGCGATAATTTTATTTTAAATATACAAAATACAGACTATTTATACTTTAAAGCTAGCTATAGCTATCACCAGCCCAGATCTGAGCTTCATTTCAACACTGCAGCACCCATATTTGGCACAGAAAGGACTTCTCAAATTTAAAAAAAAACAAACCACACAACAATTTCATACATGTTTGGGGCAATGTATCTCCAGAACATTTCAGTGTTTTGCTGCTTTAGGGTCACAATAACTTTGAGTTTGTCCAACCTCAGGAAAAATGTTAATATAGGATCAATGAGCCCCTTAGGAATTTATATCTGTTTGCCCAAAATAAGCTGCAGGTCGTGTGAGCCTGAATGGTTCCTCTTGCCTCAATCGGGAAATATTTCCTTCGAGTTTCTCAGAAGGATTAACAGAAGCAGAACTGACAGCTTACTGCTGTTAAAGAGACAGGCCATGAAGTGCTAGCAATGGGAAGCACTATGCTAGATTAATAAGAATCATTGTGAACCTCACTCTACAGCCTGATTAATGGTTTTGGTGGGGATTTCCCACAAAGGTGGCCAGGCTCTAAAGTGTAATTATGGACTCTGGAGACGCTGACAGTCTGCACTATCAGGCTAACGAAAGCCCAGTTGCTCACTGTCTCAGCAGCTTGGAGAACAGCTGCAGAAGCAGGAGCCATCTAGGCAGAGAAATTTCTATCGCACTTTCGGAAATAATACTTCATGATGCCTGGGGTGCTCCATATGGATGCCCTGATACTGCACAGTGCCTTCCAAAATGTTCCCAACTTCAGCAGCCCAGTGACTGGGGAAGCATGTCAAAACCTCTGCAGCTGCACATTGAGGAGCCCTTTGGAGACCACAGTGGAGAGGCAGAGGAGCATGCAGACACTGGGCACTGGCCATGGGATGAGCTAGAGCATGCACAGAGCATGCACATCCAGAAGACTTGTTCCTGAGCAGCATACAATTCACAGCTCCCATCCCTCTGTCTAGGAAGATGCACAGGAACACAAACATCCCCTGCCCAATAAAATGAAAACTGATCAAGCAGCATAGGATGGGATAAACTAGCTGTTCAGATAGGTACAGTGGTATGAGAGGACATAAACAACAAAAGCAATGGGTCAGAGGGTCTGATTCAGGGTCTGAGAAGAGTTATGATTTTTTCTGTCCTGATAAAAAAAAACATAGTTACACTTGTGCTTTCTTTGGTTGGTTGGTGGGTTTTTTTAAGATACCTTTTAAGTTGAAGAATTTGCAATTTTGATGCTTCCTGTGGGCACTGAAACATCTCCACAATATGACAAAACAATGAGGCTCCCAGCACAAGGGAGAACAGGCAGATCTCAAGGCCGGGGAGATGAAGTCCCTTGATATGCTTATAAGCACAAGAAGGCCATCCCAATGTCATTGATTAGTCAGATGCATTTTTGCCATTTCAGACACTAAGGGAGATCAGACTCAGATACAAATCATCCAGCTTCAGAGAACTGCCAGAAAAATGACTTGGGAAATGCTGAACTCTCTGTGCTATTTGCAAACTGGCAGATACTCCAGGTTTCTGCCGACTCATATAATTACTTTTTTTAAAAAAAAGAAAGGTCTTGGCCTATTTTTACCATTTTTTTAGCCAAGAAATCTGCTAGATGCTATCCTTCTTCTCAGAGAGCCTGGTGACACGGGTCTGACACAGATAACCTGAACTAGATGCATTTTTTTGCTGCTTTTCTCCCTCAAGAACCTACTCCTTGTTCATATTCCCAAGGTGCAGGCTGTTCCAGAGCATCGAGATTTGGGGCCTAAGATCAGCCATGAGCTGAGATGTGCTGGCCCTGCATCTCCTCAAACAACTGAAGGTCTCAACGATGAATGATTCACAGCTGTCCTCACCATCACCTACTCTCTGTCTTCAGAGGAATGAAATCTTGCCTCAGAAAAAAAGAAAAGCAACTGCATTTCTACCTCCTCTTTCAATATTTTTAATTTTTTCTTTCATTTCTGTTGGAAATCAGATGTTTTAAGAATAGGCTTAAAAACAAGGTTAAAAAAAGAGCATGCAAATACGTTTGCATATCACGAGCAACTGTTGAAGTAATCTCATAGCTTTTTTTTGTTTATTCCCACATAAGAAACATACTGAAAAAGGCTTTTAAAATGAAAAACAGTGAAGTTTCTCTGAGGTGTTTCGTATTTTCCCATTAGGGGAAAAAAATCCAAATTAAAAAAAGTATGAGAGAAAGTAGGAATTTTGTCATTACTTGGAAAAACGCAGTATCTCTTTGAAAACTTTGGACACAGTAAAGTGGACTTCCTCAACAGTGGGATCAGAACACAGAATCCAGGGCCAAGGGTGATTAAACTAAACTAAACCAAACCCAACCCAACACAACACAACCCAACCCTTTCTAGATTTGAACCCCGATGCTACCGCTTGCTTCTCTCCGCTTTAGTGAACGTGGTGCAACAGGAAGCCCAAAGGAGAAACACTTGCATCCAAATCTATATTGGTGCTCTAGCCTCGCTGCACAATCAGCAAAGAAAAAGGCAACCTACCCCTTGCCAAGGTAGGTGTCCAAGACAGATGATACAACAATCTTTCCAGAGGTGCTCCTCCAGGTGCACTTACAGGGTCTAGCCGAGAGGTGAGCACTTTGGGAGGGCAATGCCGGGCTGCATGCTGAGCAGGGACCTTTCCACTGCTATAGTGGGACAGGCTAGGGAGCCTGTTGCGGAGCAGGCGGTTTCATGGGAGGTTTGAGAAGGGCTCAGCAAAGCCTGCAATTTATTCAGAGTGGATGGCTGCTCCCTGCATATCAGCCTGTTTAAACGAAAACAGACAAGCAGGAAAAAAAGGTTTAGAACAGGAACAAGAGCAAAGGAAAAAAAGTCTCAACATACTCTACCATTTTCTAGACTAGTGAAAAACAATTCTCCAACAGTCCTGACAGACGTTCAGTCAGAAATAGGCTTCTAATTAAAGAGAGGTCTCCCACCCCCCAAAAGACCAAAAAACCCTGTGTTGTGTTAGTCTGGAAAACAGAACCACTGAGGATTGCTTTAAGAACCAATATCTTCATTCAGAAGAGGCAAAGTTACTCTTACACATCAACGGGATTGCGTATGCTACAGCTGCTCTGCCGGTGACGGATCACAGCTCTGCATGTTGTGACTCCACATTGTCAAAGCTTCCTGACATGTTTCAGAGTCTTTGTTTAAGTTGAGGGCACTTATTTAGCTGCACAATTAAATCCATATATGGGCAGATACTCACTAGAGTGAAAGCTGCTTGTTTGGGTTTTTTTTAAATTATGCTCTAAATATTGCTACTTATTCAAGGACTCCCTTTAACAAAGGAGACTCTAAAATACATAACCAAACACTCATACAAGAACATTCAAAGTATTATAGGAAATGCTGTTATATTGCCATAATTAGTCATAATCATGAATTCCCATATTCATCATCTTTCTCAGTAAGTATCTATACTACCACAACACCTCAGAGTTACCAACATGTACTAGGGCTCCAGTTCTAAGCACTTTACAAACACAAACCAAAATGACTGTCTTTGCTCCCAGTTTACAGTTCACTCATCATAAGCTTCTTCTCTTACAAGCTTTATCCACTTGGCATAGCACCTCAACCCAGGCATTTCTGATTTCTTGTCCCCAGAGTATGACGCCATCAGTTACTTAGTCTCTGATATTCACTATCTATGTCTCCTTGGGGTAAGAGGTGATTCTGCAACCTGGTGCAGGAGGTTATTTTTAAATTATTTGGGTAAGTAACTCTCCATTAGCACTGCAAAAGGATTACTATGCAGTCGTAATTCTGTTTGTGAGCAATACAAACGCTGTCGGTGTAGTCTTCCTTCATAGATCTATTTGTAATATTTTCTGCATTTATTTCTGTGGGAGATACATTTCAATGAGGAGCCTATTGTTAATACAAACAAAAGTATTTAAACAAACAAAAAATTATCTGATGGCAAGTTTTAAATGCAGGAGATTAAATATTTAAACAGCATTGAGAGCAGAGGTTCAAATCCAAACGTTCTGCAGTTTGTATCTTTTTCCTCTTATGAGAACCAGTAAAGCCTGGGAACCTCAAATGAAACCTAGTTTTGGATTGCTGGCCTCTTCTTACAGTTTCCTATCCACAGAAACAAGTGTTACTTTATCAGAAGCTGCTAAATTACTCAAGCCCTAAAAAGTAATTCTGTAAAGCCATCCACTGCTGACCACTCCCTAAATAGTTTCTGAAATGCCTCATCTGTTTCTTATTTAGATTGTGTATGGTGCACATTTTAGCATTTGGCTGCATTATACAGAAGAGAAGTAAAAGCAAATATATGTTTTTAGACAAAACACATCAAGCCCAGTTGAATTTTGTGATTTGATCTGCTATTAATTTAAAGCAAAAATAGCTCCCCCACTTGCTTGCTACTATCTGTATTATTTTCACACTAAAAGTATTTACACTTTTTCTTAGCTTACACTACTTAATTACAATTATGAAAAAACAGGGGCCCATAAAGCAATAACTTCATTAAAAGCCTTAGGTACTGCAGTATAGTGTGGTATGGCAAGATTTCTAATGCCATGTATGTAATAGCCTAGGACACAACTTCTCCTTCTAAGAAGGAGAGGGTTCATGAGAGGCAGGTCCTGCTTGACCAACCTGATCTCCTTCTATGACCAGGTGACCCGCCTAGTGGATGAGGGAAAGGCTGTGGATGTGGTCTACCTGGACTTCAGGAAGGCCTTTGACACCGTCTCCCACAGCATTCTCCTAGAGAAGCTGGCGGCTCACGGCTTAGACAGGTGTACTCTGCGCTGGGTCAAAAACTGGC
>NW_008796175.1:2565550-2578324 GCF_000699145.1 Aptenodytes forsteri
TAGGTATTTAAAAGACGAGTAGATGAGGCACTTAGGGACATGGTTTAGTGGGTGGTAGTGTTGGGTCGACGGGTGGACCCGATGATCTTAGAGGTCTTTTCCAACCTTAATGATTCTATGATTCTATGATTCTAAGTTCTCCATTGTAATGGAGGACATGGTCTCATTTCTACTGAGATGTACTTCCTGTACCTTTTTCTTGTCATTAACATTTCCGCAAATCCATACCTGTGAGTGGTACCAGTGAAGCTATCATGCAATTTGGGCACAGGCTCTTTCTCATAAGGAGACATTCACATAATTTTTACAGCCTGATTAGTTTAACAATGTGGTAGAAAATCTATGTGCTGCGAAGTCTGCTTAATACCCCGGGAACTAGACTATGCAGAGGTTGCCCTGCACGCAGGATAGACCTTACCCCACGTACCTTCCCACCACAGCAAGGCTATGGGGCATCAGAGATCCTCATTCTACAAAGTCTCTTGAACTGCCCTGCCTCTCTGGAACAGGCCATCCAGCTTTTCTCTTGGCTACCTATTCCCAAAACAGCAGTGATGCTTAATATTTCAGTTTTATTACCATAGGTGTTTGTTCAGTATTTCTGGTGATATGATTTTTACACACGCACACATACAACAGGCCTTTCAGAAGGCCAATATTTTCAGTGGAGCACTCCCACAGAGCAGGGAGCTCTTTGATCTCACCAGCACGCAGCGAGCAGCTTCCCCCTCGCAAAGCTATCCTATTAGTGCGGGTAGTTGTTGGAAGTCTATCTGGTTAATTTTTCCTTCAGGCACATTTGTATTGATATTAACCCAAAGCAAAGAAAAAGAAAAACAACCAAAAACCCCAACAACAACAACAAAAAACCTCCAAAAAAACCCAACACAAAAAAACCCCAAAATATAAAACACCTACAAAAAAACCCTATGCTGATCTTTTTTTTTTAATTAGATTTTTTTTTCTCTTTCATCTGTCCTAGTATTCAGAGTGGTCACTTCTATTCAAATAAAAGACAAATAGCAACCACCTGTTGCATTCACTTGTCAGCATATCTGTATGAAGACAGGAGCATTAGCTCTGTTTTCCATGGCATCCTGATGCTCCAATAACCAGAGATAAGGTAAGCAGCCCATGAGAGGTGTAGTGTGTAGCTGGAATATAAAGGCAGTGCAGAGGTGAATAACAACTGACCACATCACTCATTTTGCCAGTCATTCAGACTAACAGGAACATTTTTAGAACATCCCCCAGAAAACAGCAGGGTCACAACAGTCACCCACACACACACAGATGTGGTTTGGAGCAGTTTTAGGCAGAGATATGAGAGGTGCACAGCAGTGCTGTCCCTTCAAATGAGCTCTCCTTCGCATCCCCAGCCCTTCGCACTGCCAAATGCAATTTTTGTGCAGTGCACTGTTCAGTAGTGTGGAGCATTAAGACAAATCTCTTGCTAATGTATAGGTTTGACATTTTCAGATTTATTTAGACATATTACCCATAAAATGGCTCTAACACAATCAAAGGACATTATCAGAATTGTCTGTTCCCAGGATGTTTGGCACTCCATAACTCAGATGCATTTAACTCCTCAATAACTCTTGTACATTTGGATAATTTGCCGCAGTAATGTATAATCTTGCCTAGAGGATTCATCCCTTAAGAAATTTAATAAATGAAATAGAAACCTGTATAGCCCACCTTTACTAGTCATCATTCCATTTAAAAGACCATCCCAGAGTGTCAGCACCACGTGATCTCACCGCGCTTTCTGTGAGGCAGTGACGCTCAGCCAGCCCTTTATGCTACGTTTCACTCTATCAGAGGTCAAGTGATGGGTCGTCCTATTACCTCCCATTGTTTTCAGGCCAGAGGTAGCAGAGATCACTTTAGGGTCACAACTCAAGGTAAAATGTGCTTTCCAACCCTCTGCACGCCAGTCAGAGCAGGAGGCCAGAGGCAGATAGGGAAAGAAATTAAATACCTGCTCACCTCTACACAGAAGTCAGGGCCAAAAGACATGAACAGAACAAGAAGGGGAAAAAATACCTGTCAGTGCTACATCCTCTGTGAATACAGGACTTTCGACTCGCAAGGCAATTTCCTTAGCACCTCTCTCAATTCCTGAGCCAGCAGCAGGGCGACAGTCCGGTCTCTGTCTCTGCAGACAGATTTCACTTTCTGATGAGCCTCACCTGCTGATCTCTGGCGTGGGGCACTACATGGTGGGGCACCCCATCTTTCTCAACAGTGCTTCATACCCACTCCTTTAAACAAAAAACTGCTCTGGAGTGCTCTGCAGAGACATCAGGGACCCTATGAGCCATATGGAAAATTCGGTGGGTCCTGGTACCCACAAGGGCCCAAACTGCACCAAAGTCCCCATCAGAGTGCATCACCCATCAAAAGTCTTCCCATGCCTATCAAAATCCAACTTGCTCCTTCTCAATTCAAGTTCCTGCCTGCTGTTAAAACAAGTAAATAAATAAAAATAGAAACCCTCAGCATAAGCCCCTCTAAGGCTGACATCTGCTCACGGGTGTCAGGGCTGCTCCGAGCCAGGCTGCAGCTGCCCATCTTTGAGGCTCCTTGGCAGCTTCTGTCCTTAGAGGGATCACTGTGTCCCTGACATCTTGCACAGCAATGCTAAGCTCCTTCTGAATTTCAGTCAATGAGCCTAAAGTTTTTAATCTAAAAAAGAACATAACCCTGTAGAGAGAGCCACAAATTCAGGTCTCATCAGTATTTTAATTACACTGGGTTATTTGACTTGTTTGTAACTCTACCAGTATGAGATAATTACACTAATGGGAAAGCAACACTTATGGTTTGAAACACCATCAGAAGCAGAATCTATGAAGTCAAAGTCCACCCAGAAAACACTATTTTATTTCAGTTCTCCTCCATTACACACTTCTGCAAGAAAACGGTAATACAGACAGTATGGGACCTGTCTCTCCCAGCCCCGTGCTGGGCCAGGCTGTTCCCATCATCTCTGGGGACAGGATTCCTCCCACCAGTGCCAGTGAGTTAAGCAGGACCATCATTGCTGGCCAAAGTATCATGCAGAGCCCTTGGCACGTGCTCCACCTCTCGCAGAAAGCCAACAACAGCAGCAGGGCCACGCTGCTGTGAGAAACTCAGTACTGATGTCGAGAACTGGCAAAAAATTCACATTATCTCTGCAGAACCATACAAATGTTATAAACTCCACCGTCTCATAGCAAAACCAGCAGGAAGAGCACCCGCATATCCAAAGACAGCGCTAAATGGATGCTGTTCCACACGTCTAACCCCTACCTCAGACAATTCACACCTTTTCAAAAAATACGGGGCTAGAAAAATTAGTCTATTGTAGGCAGCCATATTTGTTTCATGAACCACTTGCTCATTTATTACGAAGTAGATATAAAAGATTCCTATAAAAGAAGTTCCTTTAAGATGCTTTTGTTAAACTATTAAGTTTCTGAAGAGCTCTGCCAAAGCTGGCAGCATCCACTGATCACCAAGACAGCTCCTTTTTTTAGTATTCCCTCAAGTATTCAGCTCTTTTCTTACTGTGATTTCTTTTTGAAGATGTAAGTGATGATGCTTTCAGGGTCAGCAGGCATACCAGTAACTCATTTACCAGTATACTTCATTCATTCTTCTGCATCTTGTCTCAGCCCAGAAAGACCTGGATTTTTGTTTTCTTTAGGTATTAAAGATTATATATGTAAACAGCATCAAAGCTAAGAGTAGAAATCACTGAGCATGGGGCCATCTGTTGCAATGAATTTTCAGAGCATCAGAGGAGGTAAAATGTTCCTTCGTCATAAATTTTGGTAAGTTTTCTTACAGCAAAACCTTACATTTCTGTCCAGCAGCTCCTTACAGGAGAAGAATCCCAATCCGTCTCACGTACCAGTCAGATGATACTTCTCAAGATAGGTTGAATACTCAGTGTCTGCTACAAGATCTCATGCAATACAACAAATTAGGGTAAGAAATGCAGAATAAAACTATATCAATGGAAAGGTAGCTAAGCAGAATATAATTAAACAGACTAGAATTTAGTAAGAGTACTCGTATTAGCATATTAATATCAGGGTTTAAATAAAAACTTGGTGAATACCGCCAAAGAATATCACAAAAGCTATAATAACTACCCACTGTCTGGGTCTCAGGTTCTGATGTCTTCCAGAAGAAACAGCTCTACCCACAGTGCACGCTACCACCGTGCTGGGGCCTTTGCTACTTCCCCCAAGACACCAGTTCAGTCGAGTCCGCAGCCGGCGCTAGCTCAGCACCAACTCCTCAAGACCGACCCACGAGCTCCATCATCCTCCAGCCTTCCTCAAAGCTTCATTTTTCACTTAGAGCCTCCAGCTAGGATGATACCAGGTCTCCACATGAAGACTAACTCATTTTCTTGCTGGGTGTTACAGAGTACACTAAAACAATTGTGTCATTCAGGGAGAGGTAATGTGCAACAATTACTATGACAGACAATGAGAGATTGACCTAATATGTGCATTAATACAGTACCTATTCATTTCTAAAAAATGGTAGTTTAGATTCATTGTTCCTGCAGCATATTCCATTTTCAAATATAGTTCATTCCACAGTTTTAAGTGCAAAAGCTAAAGCCATTCAAAAATCAAATTGGAAAAACTTTTTTTTGATTCTATAGCAACAAGCTGTTCTCTTCATAGTAAACATCTCAGAAGAAAATTACTTACCTTTTTTTTTTTTTTTGTGAGACTTCAGTGCAGAGAATTGCTTTATGACTTGAATTTTGCATGACAAGTTTCAGATCCATTTGAACTTATAAAGCCAAACAAACAACTCCTTAAAACAGTGATTTAAAGTTTAAACACCAGCCTTATGAAATAGATGATGTGGTTAGATTAGTTCTCCAGAAGTCCATAGGACATAATGCATTCAGTTTAAAACGTCTTAAAGTCTGGCATGTGGACAAATATCCACATTTCTGGAAGGTGATACAGTTGGTTCTTACTGTCTCTAACATGCTGAGAATTTAGTTTCTTATCACTTGAAACTGCAATTTTAAATTTGTGGCAAAACACCAATAATTGTAACAACTAATTGGTAACAATAAATTTCTCAGCAGGTGCATGACTTATTCAGTACCTGCTTCCAACTTTCCATCACATCCTCCTCTCTACACACCAGCTCCCTAGAGGGGAGCTTCCTGCAGTGCCGAGGAGTGGCAGTGCTCTGTGCCTAGTCACTACACACTGGATGGCAACAGCACACATAACATTTCTGCAGAAAACTAAACTAAACTAAAATAATAAAATAAAATAAAATAAAATAAAATCTTGCTTAACATATAAAAATTAAAATCCAGATAACTATCTGTTGAAAAATATCCGACATCAAATAATACACACATGCTCAATGCTCTCTGGGTCTGCCATCCAAGCACTGGAGACATGAACAGAGATCCTGTGAGATGCCAGCACGGCACTAAAATTTCTGCCCCACAGAACTTCTCTGTGTTTGCTGATTCAAGAGGCTTTTCTCTTTCAGGGCCTTTTACAGTATTCCTTACAGTAAAATACATGCCACATGCAAAATGCTGCAAGTTTATTTGCTATTAACCAGTTGTTGTATGAAGTATGAGATTTAAACACCATTTCTTCTACAGGAAGCACAAAAAGCAAAGCATTGCTCGAGTGGCAAAAAGGAATTTCCCGTGAAGCAGGAATTTCCCTTGAGCTTTTAGCGCTGTACCCAGGAGGAAGAAACAGGAGCAAGCCCCTGAGCCAGCCAGAATGACAAAACAATAGCATTGGACCTCCAGTGCCACTGAGCACAACTGCCTTCATAGTGTGCTGAATATTATTCACTTTTCCTCTCTAAAAAGTAAAGTGTCCTTTGTAAAAAGAATGTGGGGACTGTATGATTCAGGGAACACAAGCTTGATTCTGGCATTTGCTTATTAGAGGCAACTAAAAAAAAGAAAAAAAGATGCTACAGCAGAACTTTCAGAAGATATCCAAAACACTGATTTACAAACCCCTAGATTCAAAACGGGAAGAAGACTGGCCAACAACACACAACAAACAAGAGACCAGCAATGGGAGGGAGATACCACTCAGACCTTGGCTCGTAGACTGGGTCAACACAATCTCCATTTCTTTTGTGGCTAGAGGTATAAATTAGCACAAAGTAAATTAGTGCAACATAAACGAAGTTGGAGATTTACAGCATGTTAGCTGCTCATTGCAATAGCTGTCCTGAGCTCCGAGCTTGTTCGTATTCAAGCAGTTATCATAGGTAACAGTCACCGCTGCACATCCACACCCTACTTTACCTGCACTTTGTTCTCAGAGCCTAGCACAGTGTCTGCAGCAATCGCATTAAGAGGAGGTATGCATTGTGTTCAGACCGTATTCATAATTCATGCTGTTGGCAAAGCAAGTGAGTTTTGGAATCAATATAAAAATCTCAGCTGAGCTCAATAATCAATAAAGTGTAAATCTCAGCCTTTTGCTCCTGGGGATGACACTTATTTGATTTTTTTAAATATTCTTGTTAATAGATGGATTTGATTATACAAGCATTGCACTGATTGAACTTTATGAGATTTATCCACTGGTTCTGTGGACTTACTTTCACGTTTATTTGGGTAAATAAAGCTGAAATCTAGGCAAGATCACAAGACGGGTTCTGATGAACAATCGTCATTCTTATCAAATGTAAATTGCACTAAGAGTGCTTGACACAAGAAACTCATTGCAATGAATTACTATGATCATTGTTATTTCAAAATGAATTTTGACAAGATCCATTATTGGTAAGCACCATTAATTTGTTCTATTCTCCTAACTGGTTTTATGGGACACTGAAATTACATATGTCATAAAAATGCTCATTTAAAAGTATTATTAAAACTTAATACAATGGCAGTAAAATTATCCATACTATACAATGTGTTCATTGTTATGAAAAACTGGTAAATGGCTAAATACATAATAGGCTCAGTGAGAAGGAAAGGAAATTTGTATTGCATAGGAATAAATCAACAACACGTTATCTTATTTCAGTATTTCCGCTAGAAAACAGAAATGAGGGGTACAATAAATTAAAATCACATAGTTTTGCAGGTACACAGAAGTTAACATCATATTGGAAATTTCTATTTCACGTTAATATTTTCTCTTGAAGTTTCATAAACAGAAAATGATCTTGTGATGAGGCAGTAATGATGTATCTGTGGGGATATCTGCACTATTTTCATGTATCTTCCTTAGAATAAGCCAAACTGGGAATTCTCCTAGTTGCAGATGATGAATCAGACCTGGATTAGTTGCCCACCCATTGGAAAGCCGGCTGTACATGCCTCTCATTTGTACATGCACAGAGTGCAAACGAACACCTTTGCACCACTCCAGCAGCAGCCCCTTTGTTCTAATGGAAGCCTCAGGATCAGGCACAGTGCAATCACCTCCCTAAATTAAGGGAATGCAATTGCGTCCTGACAAAGTATTCAGAGGTGAACAATTCTACTAAATACAAGTAATGTCACGGGAACACTTTTCCCAGCTTTCAAGGCATGAGCATATTCAAGAACTATTACAGAACTTACTCCAGATACCTGTGAGAGATGCTGTTTAAAGAATAAGCAAGGATCATGTATCAGAAAATGTGCATTATTCATATAATTTAACGTTAAACTTTAGCACTTTCTTTGGACCATAGCAGCGAGCACCACGTAATATAAAACATAAAGATTCAGATTAGGTGAGTCCCAATACTGAAACATACTGGTATCAGATCTTTGCTGGTAAGAGGGGAGGAAACGCTGAGGTTTTATGGAAATAGTGCAGTATATCAACTGCCACAAAGCAGAATATGCCCAAACTTTAACTAGTATATCATAACATCAGTCTCTCAATACTTGTTTACTCTCTTGGAAATTATCCCTTTTATTTGCATTTAACAAGGTCTTCTGCAAGGCTGCCACATCAATACAGGATCGATCCAAAAGATCCCTTCAAAGAATTTCCTTGCCTTCACAAACAAGATGCTGGACTAATAAATTTTCCCACCTTTCATTATATTTTGACTAATCTGTGAAGAGGAGCCTAGGGTATACTCCAGAAAGCACTGGGGGTATTTATTCCACCAGAGAAATTGACTCCTAGTGATCCAGCCTCAGTTAAACTACAGAAGCGCTCACAATACTCCAGACACCAACACATTCCCTTTTCCTTTTGTCAAAAGAGCTGCAAGGCTGATATATAGCTATTATGACCATAATAACGAGCAAGCTGATTTTAAATATGGATGCTACAGGCATATTTAGTTGCTACAACCTGTTCAGATGAAGTTACTGATGCTATTGCATCTATTGATAACATCTATTCCAGTAAATAATCTAAAGATGCAGTGAGGAAAGCCTCATATACAGTATTACTGCATCCTACATTGCTCCTCAGGGAGTGGAGATCACACGTCCAGACAGCAGCTTTGGCTTCTCTTACCCAGTCTCTGAAGCTTAATTTTGCATGGTCACCACCTATACATATCAGAAACATCAAAAGAAAACTTAGCAGCAAATGAAGGAACAATAGATACTTATGATATCTAATGAGCCATAACCTCAGAGTTTTGCAGTCTAGATGGAAGTGGGAAGGCCAGAAGCTTTAAAAAAAAAATTGCTGTTCCAAAAAAACCATTTTCTTTCAAAGAAAATAAATCAATATACAAACTCTTTCTGTGCTGACATTTTCCCTTACAAATGGGTGACAGAGTAAAGAGGACAAATTGAAAGTGAACATTTACTATATTCCTCTGAAGAAGTCCTAAGTGGTTTTATAAAAATTGTATTCAGCCAAAATAAAGATGTTTTCAGCTCTCAAAGAATATCTGATCAGTACATTACAGCTGTTCCATTTTCCAGTTGAACACAAGAAGCAAAGACAAGAAAAAAATCTGTTTCATTAAAGATAAAATAATTATTGCTGAGCAATCTGAAATAAAAATCATTTGTCTGGTAAACAAGATGCACAATAATGAAATAAAATGCTACTAAGTTATAGGTCATGCGAATGTATATCTCGTTAGCAATCAAAAAAAAAGCTTAATAGTTTTTTCATCATTTTAAAGATATCACCAGCTCCTCAGCAAACATCATTTACTGTGCATAGTCATAGACCTCAGCATCACTTTAACTTGTTAGAATTTCCCCAAAATCTACTGTGGATTTCTTGCAAGTAAAGCCAAGTGCTTTTGTAGCAGTCCAGAAAGAAAGAGATAAGCAACTAAAAATCAGTGTCTGATAAACTGTTATTAACTTTATTCCCCGAGTTCCTTTTGCCGAATATATCCCATAAAAGTGGCAAGAGTTTCCTCAGTGTACCACAGAAAGCAACACATTTTAGAGAGCAAAAGATAAAGCATTTCAAGACTTTAATACCTCACACAAGCATGTGGCTTATTATTTTATTTTTCACCTAAAAACCTGACATTCCTATGATCAGGATATATTCAGTGCAGTGCTGGATGCAGGTTTTTTTATATTCATTGTATTTTTCAGTGTATTACAGTAATGGAAGAGAAAGAAAGCCTTAGAAAAGAAAGGAGGAATAAAACACAATTTAAAAATAGGTAGCAGCCACTCCAGGTTGGGTTTTTTGACCTTTTATTATTCTGCTAATTTATGTTAATATCACAAAGAGGAGATTCCTCACCAAGGAATTTAATAAGGTAATGATCTGAAGAATAATGAAGCAAAATGCATACAGATTGTTACTGTACATTCTGACTGGCTGGGATGCCACCACACGTGGAGCAGAAACCATTCAAAACACCACGACTCTAGATTATTAGGTCTTTTCATCATTTCGATCAGACGGATCACAGGTGAGACATGACTGCAAGAACATCCACATGAAGGAGAAAGAGTCAGCAGTGCGGCATAGTGCAACTATTAAAACAAAAGCATGTCTCCAGTGTGATGAAGGCAGGACACTCCCCGTAGTAGTAGGAAGACTGAGGCTACCTGCTGATATTCAAAACCACACTGGTAGTTCCTTTTACTGTGCATGGGGAACAAGTATTTTCCAAAGACTGGCAGTCCACTTACATAGTATCTGAACAAAGAAAAAGGAAGGATGGAAAGGGGGTGTTAATGAAATTCAGGTCCCATAACCATTGCCAATACTTTCTCTTATATATCCAGCATATTGCATTGTATTTATTTCAATTTTCCACACACAGATGTTAACTATGGAGCAAAAGTACAGGGGAGAGGACTAGCTGAACAAAATAAATCATGGTAGAAGAGCACATGGAAAATGGCACACAGCCAGCTATTTGCCCAGTTGTTCCATGGACATTTAAGAAGGCAAAATATTCAACATAATATGCTGAGAATGAAGCCTTTGAGTTACATAAATGAACTAGAATCAGCAGTCTCTCATTCCTCAGTCTCGGGTTTACCATGTTTGGAGTCTGTTCCTCCCAGTTGTTCAGTCTGAAATCTGCTGGTTGTGGAACAAAGCCAGCTGTCAGAGCCACCGTGGGACAAAGCCTAAGGCAGGGCTGTACTCCATTCCCCGACTCCTGAGTGCTTGGACCTATCTCACAATCAGGCTCCCCCTGGTCTCATCTTTCTCATGCCCAGCTTGTGCTGCAGCTATGCAGATTTGTTGACTGTCCATAACTGGAAATGTAGATTTGATAGATAACTGGTTTTCCACATATGCTGGAGCCCTTCCTGCCCAGTTGTTCCATGTGCCTGTGTTCGTTTCCTTATTTCCATTTTTTGTCCCAAACCCATTTCATTGCTGTTGTGCAGTCTGAGTCTGGCTCAGCACTCAAGCACTGACAAGTACATGGATTTAAACACGCACCTCCAGCCTGGTGGAATTCCTTCCACACAAATCTGATAACCAGTCGCTGAAACCAACTCCCAAAACAAGCGTCAAATTCTCTCAATTCTGACATCCTCAAATATAGGGATTCCTGCCTTGGAGATGGAACATGATGGCCTCCAATACTCAAGAAACCATACAAAAAGAGAGAGTGGACCCTTCTTAGCCTTATAGGTTGATTTGTTGATTTATTAAATGTTCACTTTACCCTGGTATTATTAATCGCGTGGGTATGCAAGCTTTTGTAATGCTGCTGCTCAAATTCAGAGCAACTTTCATTGAAGATGAACACATTTTGCACAATAGCTCGAACAAATTTGAGCTAGCATTTAAAGTGGATATTATGAATGCATCAGTACTACTCTGGTTCAAGGTTTATATCCTTTTATAGGTTAACCTTAGAGAACAGAACTAACTTCATACAAGAATATGCCAGTATTTATTAAACACTAATTCTGAAAAGGCTTGAATAATTTATCAAGGCTTATTTCCTAAAGAGATGGACACAACTGTGTAATTTAATTTTTAAACTTGTCACCACAAAGAACTCCAAACACACATTTTCACACAGGCGTATAATGAGAGCATTCTGCAATATGGAAATATCTTGCAGGAGGATCTATAAATGTTTATCTTTTGTAAATATGAGCAAATAAAGGGAGGATCTTGGTGCCAGAAGCATGGACGCATTCTTAGACATCTAAACATCTTTGTACTGAAAAGCTTAGGGTTTAAATGGGAACGGCAACAGATGAGCCACACTGAAATATATTGAATGTGATTATTTCTCTCCTTAAAAACATAACTCCGATTAAAGTTCAGTTCAAATGTAGATCAGTTAAAATCTGATTTTTAATGGATCACCGAATACCAGAGTGGATGAAACTTCATACTCAGGGCTCAACTCCTCAGTACCCAGCACTGGCAGCATATACAGTCAGTCAGCCATCATTTAAATGCCCAGCACTCACAGACCCATTTAAATATAGTCATCAGTAGAAGTCGTAGCAAGTTTTACCACTCTGTCATGAAGATGACTTCTATTACAGGTGTTTAGCTGTGCTTAGCTGTGCTTTTTAGTGCTCTAGCAGTTATAAAAGATGAGCTTTTACAGGTTCAAGTCCACAGCATACAGTGAAGTCACTTTGGAGCCCTGCTTGTACCAAATTAGTTTGGGGGGTGGGGGGTGAAGCATATTTCAAAAATCAGCATAACTTCTGTGTGGCAGCTGAGTTACCGTGCTATCCCCTAATTAAGCTTTACACTGTATAATTATATTTATATAATTAATTAAGCTTTACACTGTATAATTATCAAAAGTGATAACACCAAAATAAAAGAACAATTATCTTGAAAGTAATAATGGATTTAAAGTAGTTATGTAAACATACAATTTATTTCATTGATAACAAATATGAAAAACTCTTTTTTGTGATCACAGAAAAGTTCCCTATGACCTATAACCATTTATAGGACAGCAACAGAAGGCCCATCACCTGGGATAAATAAACTAAGTGGGGCAAGACAGTAATAAATGACACACACGAATGGAATATCCACAGCACACAAGGGACAAGAAGTCATTTCTCTACCTTTTAAAAACATCTGACACACAATCCATCTGAACCGGTAAATTGTTCCCAGTGTGGTTATGCCCTTTTCAAATTCTAAAAAAAAATTACAGTAGAACATGAAGGTTAGGAGCACAAACTCCTTGTTCTCACATCCTTACTTCCCAATAATCATAGAATCAGATTCATAGAATAGTTTGGGTTGGAAGGGATCTCTAAAGGTCATCTAGTCCAACCCCCCTGCCGTGGGCAGGGACATCTTCAACTAGATCAGGGTGCTCAGAGCCCCGTCCAACCTGACCTGGAATGTTTTC
>NW_008796175.1:2579803-2596607 GCF_000699145.1 Aptenodytes forsteri
CCCGCCTTTGCCTTCTGTGGCTTGGGCAGTGTGGCTCGAGCACTTGTCAGTGAACACCGAGGCAAAAAAGTCATTGAGTACCTCTGCCTTCTCCATGTCCTGGGCAACCAGATCTCCCATTTCATTCCGGAGAGGGCCCACATTTTCCCTTGTCTTCCTTTTATCCCTGATGTACCTATAGAACCTTTTCTTGTTGCCCTTGATGTCCCTGGCCAGATTAATTCTATCAGGGCTTTAGCTTTCCTAACCTGATCCCTGGCTGCTCAGACAATTTCTCTGTATTTTTGCTTCCACCCTCTGTAGGCTTCCTTTTTGTGTTTGAGTTTGTCCAGGAGCTCCTTGTTCATCCATGCAGGCCCCCTGGGCCTCCAATGTCCTGTAAAGATAGTTGTGAATCCACAGTGCTCCAATCTTAGATACTGCAAGGCAACTCAGTTGCAAACCTGATACTGCTGCAGCACTAAGCTGTACTGCTGAGGGGCTCTGCAACTTTGAGTGCACTCAGTGCCTGGAACGGGCTGCATCCATTGCTCATTGCTATTTCAGCAGCCACGGAAGAAAGCAAGTTCAGTTCTCCACTCTGTCCTAGATCTACTGCACAAGCTTGGGCAACTAACTCAGCCCTTCATTGCTGCTTTAGTAGGATGGTGATGCTAGCCTTGCCATGTTGTGAGAGAGTGAGTATGAAGGCACTATGATACAGCACATATGATGCAAAAGGCACCCACGAGGTTGCCTATCTTGTTACACCTGTCTTGTGTATGGGAACTCTACCTTCCAATCAAGCCATTCAGTTTGCTAAAGAAAAGACCATGGGGTCTGCATTTGCAGTCTGCAGATGCCTACAGCGGGTCAAGGACCACAACTGGGAGGAAGACTTAAACCTACAGAGCAGCTGGATCACTAAAACAAAGCACCACAGACCTCAAATGAGAGGTTAGTTTATATTGTTCTCAGGGGATATTTAAGCGAGGCACATGGGATCCACGCAGCCCAAAAGTTTCAAAACAAGCAGGGAAGGCTCCAGCATTGGATGTTTGCACACCAACAGGACTCGACTGACAGCTACAAATATTTACTCTGTGCTTCCTCCTCTGAAGCACATGAAGCTTTAGTGCCTGATGGAGCAGCTGTCTCTCTCACACACAGAGTACTTTCACTTCAAGATGAACGAAGGATTACAGGATTTGGCTTTTCCTCTTTTTTAAAGTTGCTTTTATTATAGCATTAAAAAAATCTATACGTTGCTCTGGGGCTGATGCTAGATACATATATCTGTACCAGACTTATTACTACTGGGATTCAGTGTTCTGCAGCAAATCGGATTTCCTCGTATAAAAGAAATTAATCAACAAGGAATGGATAATATGCAGAAAGAAGGATTGCATCTTACTTCACATACTAAGACGCCTGTTGTTTTTCTATGCTATTTACAATAAACCTAGGAGCTGCAAAACTTGTATGCAGCCTTCTATGTTGAAAATGTCCCGGTTTCTATATTGCCACATGTAATGTGCCACAAACAGATTGAGGAACTGATTGCTTTGAAACCAGCAAGTCATGATTTTCTTAAAAATATTTAAGGAGGACTTCAAGTGTATCTCTACAGACATTCCATCCACCTCCGCCATGAATGAGAGATATGATTATGCACTACTGCCTGTATAATTCAGCATCATCTGCTCACTTTGCTTTCTTCCCACTGATAGCCACAAAACACAGCCATCCATGTAACAGCAAGGCTGTGTAAGGGACAAACCTTTGTTTGAACATCTCAGTGGTATACTTAAATGTCACCAGCTCCCAGTCAAGCCCAGGAGAATTCAAGATGCTTGTCAAACCTACTCTCAGGAATTAATTTCCATGTACCTCCTTCTGGAACCAGCTAATGCCATGTTAGCAGCAGCATCATTTTGATGATCCTCTACCAACTTCCCACTCCATCCTACTCTGCTCATACATCGAAGGACAAGATGACCCATCTCAGCAACACTGTCACCAAAACCTAACTTCCATTTGCCTTTCACGGTGCCCTCTCAAGATATTCGGGGTCACAGCTTTTAAAATTACAACCCTACACTGCGAGTGTATTCCTTGGTGGGTTTTGGTGGTCCAGGGCCATACCTACAGCCCCAGCTGGAGCCATACATCAGCACATGATACAGATGACTGAATCTGCAGAGTCTGCACCAGCATGCACACTTATTGGGGAGAAGAGGGTATGTTTAGCCACCTTTCTCACCCCTCTGCCTGCCCGATCTACATGACAAATATTAATGAAGCACCCTTTTCACTGAAAGGAGGGGTTTGCTGCCAAAAGAGAGAGAACAGAAAAAAAGAAATCCAGAATACCACTAATACAGATTGCAATGCCTGCATTAAAAAAAAAAAATATATATATATATATGCGCAAATAAAGCAGGCTTCTGAATAGGACCTGTGAGACAAGCAAGCCAAGACAGGTGTCTGCAAAGGAAGGATAAAAATCAGGCTCAGGGTGAGCATGGGAGAGCCTCCAAACAGCTCCCTGGCAGGTCCTGCCTCTCCTGAGAGGAACGTCAGCCAGAAGCAGCTGATTCCAGCGAGCCTGGGAGGGAAGCGGAGCAGAAAGTTGTGCAGGTCCTGAGATATTTCTTTCTCCAAGAAACTGGGCCTGGACCCCTCCACATAGTGACTTCTGAAACAGAAGCTGAGGATGTCGCATCCCAAAGGGGCAGCTCTTGGTACATGTTTAAAAGGGAAATGATCTTGCAGATGAAGGACCATTAACTTCTGAACATTTTTGATCTGCTGTAGAGATGTTCCCTTAGGATATGAAATTAAATGCAAAAGCGTTTGGGCTCGGAAACAAATAGCTGCCTGTAATTTACTGTCTGTCAGGATTATAACCTACATTTTTATTTTTTATCAATATCAATGCAGAGTTGGACCACATCCACAGAACATTCATACATACTTGGTTTCCACTGTCCTTCACACTTATTCTCCCCTACCCTTGAGCAAGACAAATGGAAATTTTCATGAGACTTAAGAAAGTCTTCTAAGTACAAGCATATCATGTACTGGGCAACACTATCATGACAAACTGACTGCCTTACTCCTCACACAGAGCATATGGCAACAGCTTCTCCCTTCTGCTGCGTTGATGGGGCTGAAGACGTCTTTAGGGGCTCCAGGGTCAGAGTCATGGAAGAGGCCATGAATTTACTGCTGTGTATACCTGGCTGTACAATTTGCTATGCACAGTTCTCCTTCTGGCTCCTGTGATATGTATTTCATAAAGAGTAACTACATTTTTAACAAAAACTCAACATCAAGATTACTTTGAGGGAAGAAGTCACCCATTTTTAGAGTTGTTAGCTTAAAATTAACACCTTCCCAGAGAAATGAGCTAATTCCAAGGAAAGCAGCAGATACAAAAGTCAGCAGTGAATTCAAAACTCAGTTTTGTCACATTTTCCATGCAGAAATAGCTATTTTGTCAATGTCAGGAGAATTTGACATTGATGAGTGAGATTTTGACAGGAGACATTTTGTGCAATTTTTGTCTTTAAAAAGCACTTTTTTTGTAGTTATAAATAGACTCAAAACCTCAGAAATTATTTCCGTTATTCTGTGTCCTTGGCAAGTTGTTGCAAGCGTCTCAGCCCCAGTTAGTGCAGCAGACAGTCAGGGAGGCAGCGCCCAGCTCCCATGGTGGCCATCACGTGCTCCCCATGCCATGACCATGCTGTCAGTGAATAGCCAGAAATTCAGCTGGTCACAAGGAAGTGGGGTTTACGTTATTTAAAGATGAAACAAAAAATAAATAGCAGTACTACACATCACACTGTATGTCAGCAATTATGTTCCACAACAGCAGATGATTCATTCAAATCAATATAAGGAATTATTTGAGAGATTATCAGTTAAAGAACAACTCAATGAGAATAAAACAGAACACCAGCAAAACAGTAATGGTTTGAGAAATAACATTTTTCTTCACTCTGCAAGGACTTCAGATTAAGACCTGGACTGTGCTGCCTGGGACTGCCCTCTTCAGAGGTATTTTATTTATTTCTATTTACCGAAAATGGCCATTTGAACATTGACTCTCATATGCTTCCAGAAAATTACAAACCCACAAGCACAACAGCATCACACACAGTATGGTGATAATAATGCCACACACACTAAATTAGTCACCTGCAAACCTTTTCTTTCTAAGAAAAAGGCTTTCTAAATAAAGGAATAGAGGTATCCTATATCTTTAACAATTAACGTTTATAATCAAGAAGCCTTTCCTTTTTCAATTGCAAAATACACTCCCTGAAGTAGAAGTACACTCAGCACAGCAAATTTCGGCCCTAAGCGACGACTCCAATTTCTGAATTATGTACTTTCAGGAACAAAGCAAACCATATTAGTGACTGACAGTAGGAAGATGTCCTTATTTTTTGACAGTAGAAATACACTCTGTGTTACAGTCCCTTTGACAAAACAGCAGTTGAAGAACAGCAGCTGCACAGTCTGCAGGCTAAAGGCCTCATGTACTTGGGTAAAAACAAAACACGAAGGACAAACGGAAGCTGTGGACTAAGAACAGAGAATACAATGGAAGGATATTGCAGTACACAAACCAGAGAAAATTATCTTGCTCTCTTCTGCAGCAAGGACTTCAGACAGATGCTTTAGTCATAAAATGTGAACAAAAAATCCAGCAAAAGGACAATACTCCCGTGTTAGCACTAAACCAAATAAATGTTTTCATGGTGTCTGCAATACAGATAACCCTAGGGATGAATCGCCATACAGCCTTACACCAGCACCCCAAATCAAAAGGATTTCTGTTTGAAGTGGAGCTGAAATTTGCTAGGAATCGCATATTATCAATTCTAGGCACACAAACCTTATCTTCCCAGAAGGCTAAGACAGCTTTGTAAAGTAGAAAAAAAGTAGAATTTTGTGAAGAAAAAAAAACACCAAAATTCTACCTTTTAGATGCTTTATATTTTAAATTATAAAAATCTTGGAAAAATCAGATTTTAAACACAATTGGATAAATGGTTGTTGATCTTTGCAAAAGCTACCATTACCTACTGAAATCTCAGGAAAAAAACACCTCCCAAGATTTTAGCACAGTAAGTGCAGGTAAACATTAGAAAGAGCTCTTCAGCCTCAGAATAATTCCCAAACAACACAAGCCCTGAAGTGCACCTGCAACAAATACTTGAGAAAAAACAGCAAGAGTGATAACTGCTATGAAAGCAGTCAAGGTAAACATAAGAACAAACATTTGTCAAGGGAAGGGCAGTTTTTATCCAAACATAATGGAAAGTATAAGGATGGAAACTGGAAAGGGAAATAACTAAACAACCCTAACAAAACTGCGACAGATCTTGTTCACCAGTTCATGCATTCATGCAGCATGGCCACCACCAGGGCAGCATGGGTGCTCTCAGGCACCACTCTGTTGTTCAGGCTGCAGATACATTCCAGATAACCCAGTGGCTGTATTTCAGCTTTACATTATATAGTGTGCAACTTAAAAAAAAAAAAAAAAAATCTGTTAAGATTTAATTCTGCTTGCCATTTTCTTTTAAATGCACAGACTCCTTTATTCACACTTACCTTTTTGGATTGCATCCGCCTCATTTTCTGAAAGTATCTCTGGGGCAATTTTTCTGCAAAGACTGTTGTAGGCGATTGCACGTTGTGTTTTTGTTATCTGATGAGCTTCTTTGCTTCTTCATTCCATCTCATTCTCTGCTTATTGTTTTTTTCCCAGCATGAAGGGGCAAATTAAGCCAGTTTAGTTAAATTTATATTATTCTTACTCCTATATTACCCATATGCTGTACTTCAACAGACATGTTATTATCATTAAAAGCATTGGTCTGCAATACTAATAGCATCAACCATACAAGGACATCCCAAAGCTTTATTAATGCAAATGAAACATTTTGAAGCAGAGCAAGCAGGGTAAAGTACTGTTATTATTATTTTCCAGAAGTACAATTCTGTTTGGCATTAAAATGTCATCCATTTGGATTTTGTGACACTGCCACACTGACCCACGTCCTTTGCTTCTACTGAAGCTTAAGTTTTTTAGTTAATTTAAAAATCTCCAAGGCAAGAATGCAGCTTACAGCTTCCCAAGGCAAGTCTGCCTTGAGAACATTTTGTTTTAAAATCAAAATCACTTTCTGCTTTCCAAAGCTTATAATTTACAAACAGTTAAGGAAGATGCAGGACATAAACTGATGCCACTTGGTCATGGGTGGCGACCTGTCTGTGTGGAGTTGGAATGAGACCCTTACACGGATGATGCTTTCAGCTGAGCATGGTATTGACAGAACTGAAAAATGGAGAGTGCTACTCAAAGGACATTGATGCATAGAACATTTATTCAGTCTTAACATAATAAATTCTGTGCAAAAAAAAGTAGCTGTACATGATCTTAGTATAAAATCCTATTTGCAACATACAGAGTGACCTGTAAATCTGATGACAGTTGTTTAAAGAGAAGTAAACTCTGGGAAAAAGAAAATCTTTCTGATAATTTTATACCTATTAAATCTGTGAGTAACATCTAAGATCACTACAGCTTAAAGTTGTGAAAGAAAAAAAAAATTCTTCACTCATCCTTCCTTTCTTCACTTACTTAATATGTGCATTTCAAAGGGGTTTTTTTAAAGACAGTTTTGTTACTTGCCAAGAATATTTAGCTAGAGATTTTGCTCTTGGGAGAAAACATTCATAAGCATCAGCAAGATAATTTTATATATAGTTAAAAACATTTTATTTAAAAGCTGCTCCAGCAAAAAGATATGCTAAGAAATATCAATTTAAAATAACGGACATTAACAAAGAAATTAAATCAAAGCAGCAAAGAAAAAGAATCCTTTTTAAAATCATTGTGTTCTGGAGCAATCCTGGCCAATGGGGTCTGAATCCTTGTGGGAATAGCACCTAACAGTGTGATTTTGAAAGAATTTTCTCCAAAGCTCACTCCCATCAGTGACTGCCAAGTGCTTAGGCTTTAAGGCCAAGAGTAGAGAGTCTAAACACTTAATGTGGTCTTGCACATAGTATGACCCAGAAATCTTTAATCAGAGTCTCTTGCAGCTACTCTGGAAGTCAGTAATGTGCTGACCTTCAAAATTGTTATATTCCTAAGGACTTCTAGTGATAAAGATGCACTCTGTTCTTAGGTAAGATTTTTTAGGGTTATGCTTCTTCAAACATGTATTAGCCTAATTTTAGCTTCCATCCACTGATTTATATAGTTCCACTTTTGCCTATTAGTTTAAAAAGCCTCCTGTGACCATAAATCTCCCACCATAGTATTTATACAATTCTGATAAGTATCCTCTTAACCTTATTTTAACTAGACTGAGCCTCTCATTAAAAATGCAGGTTTTACAGACATCCAGGCATTTTTGCAGAACTGTTCTGAACGCTCTACAAATTGCTATAATCCTTTTTTAAAACGTGTTAACATCAGAGTGGGGCTGAGTGTCTAGGCAGCCATGTCATCAGCAATAATCCTTCCCCCCACAGGTACACCCAAGGGCCACATTCAGTCGCAGAAAGCCGAAGCTCACATGTGGCTGGGTTTCAGCGCCTGAGTCCCTTTCAACACCATGGCACTCCAAGATCCAGTCCTCCCACCCTGCAGATGCAAGCAATATTCTTTGTTCCTAAATGCATGACCATTGATTTGGCTGCATTAAAATGCATAGGAGACTACACCAATTACAATGGGCTTTGAATCAGACTTCAAAAGAAAATTTGCTGTGAAAAATGGGGCTTTCCAAGGACCAGAAGACAGGCGTGTTAAGAGCTTATTCCAATAGCATTCTGCAACAGGAAATACTTATCGAGGCCAAAATGATAGCCAAATGGTAGTCTGCACCAAGACCCAGCAGGAGCGTTCACAACCCAACCAATGAAAGAAGCAATCAGGAACAGTGAGCTGACACCTACTTGTTGAAAAGGGATAGCTGCACCTGTTAGTACAGCCCTATTTTAGGCTTCCAGTTCTGGCAGTGTTCATGTAAAAAGTACATCCTATCTCATCTATTTTAATCAATGAAATAAGTTAATGAAAAACAAAAAGCCAACACAAAAACCTGACAGACGCTATGGAGAGGATGCAGAAGAACAGCTGAATACACACTGCTGAATGGAAGGATTCCATCCCATTACAGAATGACAATACACAGCTACAGTTTTACAGAAGAAAAATGGAAAGTAGTTTCACTTGGTATGTGAAAACAGCTCTAAGATGCAGAGTTGTGGGCATTTTTCAATAATTCCAGAAAAGGTTACTGTTCTTGCATCATATAAGCAGATGATCAGCAAATCCATGACCTGACCACCCCACTCCACATTGCAGAAACTCCTGCTGCTCCGAACTTCCAGGCTGCAGGCCTTGGGGGCCCGATTCTGCTATTTGAACATGATTCAAGACCCATTCAATAACGAGACCCCCCCTCCTTGAGTTCAGGGGTCCCTAAGGCAGTCCTCAGGCTATGGCTGCATGACTGGCAATGTAGAAAGGAGCTTCTGAGCACCAAAATCTCCTGTTCATAAACCAGAGTAGCTGCTGATTTACGTGAAACAACCTCCTGGCACTGACCACTTTCCAAACTACTGGCTTTTTTCCACCTACTGGCTTTCATTGGCTGAAGAAATTATCTCACCTCTCCTAAGACAAGGCTCCTTCCTTTCTCTGAAATGTCTGAGCAGAGATGCCAAACAAGACAGACCTGAAGCCTTCCCCAGCCTGGCAATTCTTGAATTCGTATACTGTTTGCCAGCAAACAAGTAAACTCCTCCAGCTTTTTAAATAGCAATAAATTCTTCACTTCTCCATGTCCTCTGAAATACCGTGTACATTCACATCTCTCTCAAAGCAGTAATTGTGCAAGTTAGTAATTCTTAATAATTGCAATGAAGATGCCTAGACTATTCCCAGCTACCAAAATTGAAGTCCTTATACAGATGCAAATATCTTATTTTTAGAGAGTTGCAGAGACACATTTTATCTCACAGTCTAATGGCTCTTCCTTAAAGTGTTGCAAATTCTCTTGTGCACTGTGTTTTTGTCCTGCTAATGTGGCACTTACAAAAAGTGGTTACCAATATAACAGTATCTGTAAAGCTTCACAAAGACAGGAAGGGAAAAACTATTCTTTCAGGCACAATACTTTTGTCTCCACATCATTAAAGCAAGCTTTTTTCTGTTACTGATGTTCTCCTTCAGTGACAACAGTAGGGGTGGGACTGAAAGGAGGAAGATATTGCCATGAGCAGTTTACATTATGTCAGGGTGCAAGCAGGATGGGAAATACTGATGCTAATCAATCATTCTTATTCATCACAGCACTACGGACACAAAAATTGCCTGGATATCTCACAGGCATGTTTCCATGCTCAGTGATAGAAGTCAACCCCTCACTCCAAGGTATACTTTGTGGTTAATCCATTTTTCCTGGCAACAACATATTTTCTGTTTAACTTTTTTACTACTGTTGGAAATCTGTTCTTTTCAAAATGAATTTTGCAGACAGGCTTTTACATGTAACCCAAGCACATCCTTTTGATAATGGCAAAATATTCCTCCTTTCCTATGGATATAATTGTTATGGGCACAACAGTTTTAAGGAACACCAGCCAAAGGAAAGTCTTCTCCAGGGGTGCAGCAGCTGGCTTCACCAGCTCTTCCAAAGCCTTGCAGGCTCCCATCAAGTTTTGGGTGGCCACGTAGCCTCTCCTGCTGCCACACTGCCTGCCTGGTAGGACACATGACGAGCAACCGTCCAGAGCTGAGAATGCTCTTTAATGACAGCATTGTTTATGCACCTGACAGTCTTATAATTTGAGTCATGTTGGGGAGTTTCCATGGAAACAAAACATGACACTAAGAAATAAAGCAGAAAACAGATTTGAAAAGAGGGTCCCAGGCTGTAGCCCACTGACAGTCTGGAGGGACTCCAGCACTTGTCACAGCGATGAGAGAGGAAAATAGGGATAAAATAATTCTTTATGAAATGGTATAATCCTGTCACATTTCAGAGCTACTTCATTGGTGATGAGCAGTTTAGGCAACAGCAACACAACCTGTACCACTGCATAAGCAGCAGATCCAGACATGTAACAGGCAATGGAGGCAGCACTGCTCAAAGTTCAGCCACAGTCAGTGCAGACTCACAGCCCTTCTATATCATACTCAAACATCTTGGAAACAAGCTCTGATCTGCAGATTCAAATGCTAGGATTTCCAACTTCCTCGTGACAAACACTGTCCTGCGTGGTACGTGAGCTATGATCTCAGATGCCCTGCTGACAGCCTAATGAGAAAGCGGGTTTGCTCAGGCTGTGCATCCCAGACAAGCAAGCATGGTAACCCTTGGTATGGAACAACCAGCCTTTTCTTACTACCGACCACTCCGAGGCATGAGCGCAAGATGGCTGGTAATCACCGTCAGCCACTTTTATCATTTGCTCTTTCGCCACAGATCCAGAATTCTCATCTCAACCCAAACACTCCAGCCAGCCAGAGGAAAAGGATCACTGAAATGCAGCAGTTAAGAGAGAAGTGTTGAAATCTTAATGCCATCATTACAGCCAAAAGCAAGTGAAGAACCATCATCTTTCTTTTCAAACACACCCACCACCTGAAAACTATTTCCAGAACGAGCTGCACTTTGTTAGGACTAACCTCATTGCAGTCTGGATGGAAAAATGGGAGCTCCAACCCATTTTTGCTAGAAATCTGGTGCCTAAGGCATAAGGAACACAGCACCAGTGCCAGTGAAACTGCGTCTCACCCAGCCCTAAGCAATGACAGGATGGGACAGAGCTGAACAGACTCCTGCTGCTCCCCAGCTCACTGAACACAGACATCACGCTGGCAGGGTGCAACACTGTGCTGCATTACCAGTCCTTAAGCTAGCTTCAAAAAAGCTATTTTCAAACCAGCACAGCTCACAGTTGTCTGGGGATTGTAGCTTGACTCCTGAAAGCTGTATAGCCATGGAGTTCTTCAGACTCTTCTGCATCCTGAACAAAGATGGACCACAATCTGGCCGTTATCCAGATAGCAAACACAGAACTCAGGGAGTCAGAGTGAAATTTTTCTTAGAAACCTGATAAAGAACAATAAGTTCAAATAGGGAGAGAGAAGAAGGTCTTGAGTTTGGACTCATTCCACCTACAGTAAAACTCTCACTTGAATGGTTATATGTACTGTTTTCTTGCATTTATCTGATGAGTTACTGCTCTTTGTGCAACAAATTCTTCTTCAAAAATAACATTGTTAACAGTTTTCAAGAATACCTGTGCAAGACACTACACCGTTAATTTCTGAGCTCCTTGTAACTTCTTACTCTATTTGTAGAGACACATGAGTATGGCTCGAATATGACAAGTCTAAAGGATGAAGGTTCTTGCAGGAAAAGACTGGACTGCTATCCAGGAAACTCACAGTCATTTCTTAACTCTGCTGGGATGCTCATCCTGGACATATCATGCCCCAATGCTTTGCATGCCTCAGTTCTCCAATGGCAAAATGAGATCAAAACCAGCAAATGTTGCCAGCAGAACTCCCTGAGGCATGTCAAGAGGACAGGCCCTTGGGGACAGCCTTCCTTGTACTCACCCTTGGCCCTTCTCATCCTCTTTGATTCTAAAACCTTCTATCTGGATATGGTATTTAGCATAACAAGTGATGTCACAGTTCTGCAAAATAAGAATAAAAACAATGACGTCAAAGACATACTTCAAAAGAAAAAAAAATCACATCCCATTAGGTTTCTTCATAAATATCAGTTAACAGATCCTACAGTAATCACTGGATTTTCAGTTCTGTCTTGAACTGGAACAGTGCATTCCAGTTTAACACTCACTTGCACTTCTGCTAATGCTACCTGCACCCTCACGTACCCCAGCTTAGGCTTCCTCCATACCTCTCCACCTGGACCATCAGTTTCCCATCTTTGGTCCAGCCAGCACTGACACTCATATGCTGGGGATGATTCAAACCATTTACATGAGGCAAGTCACACTGAAGGGAGTTCATCACATCATCAGCTAACAATCATCTCCCTTTCAGGAAAAGCAACAGTTACGGTGAGGGCAAAGAGGACGGTTCCCTGTTTGGGAGCACCACACACAGGGGTTTCAAATCCCAGAACCTTACACCGCTCTAAGGTCAAGGGCCAGCACTGAGCATGGCCCTGAGCATCCTATAGTAGCTCACAATATTGTATTCCCAGATTATAGTTGAACAACAAGTACTACATAGTTGTTTAAGAGATGCATGAATTATCAATGATGTTCAGGAACCCTATTAAACTGTCTAGGGGGCCAGCAAGAACATTCAGTAGTTCAGATGCATCAAAATGCATAATAAAGCTTTCTATTTTGAAGTTTGGCCGTTCGAGAAAAGAACCCTGGCAAATATATAATTTTGTGTAATTTCACTTGGATGCTCACTGTAATAGCCATAGTATTTATGACACTATGAGTCATACCCATACACTCCTCAGATAGCAAAGACACCATTATCCACACTATTTAAAATCAGAGTCCTTATGTAGGAAAATATTCTACTAAAGGCAAGGTCTGCTTATTTGCCTTAAACTATAGACTTAGTCTATAAATATGTACTATTTCTGTACATACATCTGTGTCAGCCATGAAATGCCTATAAATAAGTGTTATAAAAGGAGAATTGTCAACACTATGAGAAACACCTTCTAGTAATTCTTGTTTAGATCCTGCCTATAAAATTGAGAATTCAATTAAATTGCCTTCTTATTATGAGCACAGATGAACCCTTGTCATGTAATAATTAAATCATAAAATAAAGCCTCTCAGAAAAAAAGACTATTGCACATTCAGAACATGATATTCAGTCTCATCCTGCCAGCATTTGTGCATTTCATTGAGTGCAATCAGAAGACAGAAAACAAAGTCATCATCTTTATTTTGAATGTAGGGAAGAGTGCGATAGAGCTGTTTTGAGGGACATTTTCAGTAAGTTTGAGACAAAAGAGATATTTCTCCATTCAACTCTGGCAGGTATTCAGCTGCAAACTTGAGAAGTTCCTGCACTGAGGGTTAGCCCCTCTCTTTCCTTCCTCCTCTTCACATAATGCGTAGGAAACTGTGGTTCCTGAGGACATAACCTCTTGCTGATTGTCGACACAGTTTTCACAGCTACCAGGGACCTTTCTGGGTAAGACGCTGCACAGAGCTTCTAGGATTTCACACATTTATTAGGTGGCTAATAATCACACAGTGTAAACCTGAGCAGTAAAATATTTATTCTGAAAGACTCGATGTCTTGATTTAAGGAACCCTTCAGTAGCTTGGGACTCACAGTCCACCTCAACCACTGCAGTTACAGTGAAACACTAATCAGTATTTGGAGAGATGCTGTCGCATAGGATATTCAAAGGCATTTAACAGGATGAAGCAGCTACATAAATATTATGTAGCTTTTATTCGCTAAATCCACATAGGGCTTCCCTTTTTAATATCTTTCCCTCCTTGCTTGCAATCAGCATCCACATAAAAGTCACTAACTTTGGAAAATGTTTAATCTGGAGATGTTATATTCTATGGCAAGCCTCAGAGATTGCACAGAAATTAACCATATCATCCAAAAAGTCAACCCTTTGCAGAGCTCTGCCATGAGCAGTAACTGCCCCAAACCCCAGGAAACAGATTACAAAATCTGTAAACGCTGAGCACTCTCAAAAGCTTTTCTGATAGCCAAAGAACTGTTAACAAATAGGTAATTTAGCCTCAGAAGTCATTAAAGACATAATGCATTTCCAGAATTACATATACCCCAACACTGCCATTGCAGTAGATGTCTACATAGCAGTACAGAATCAGCTATTATAAAAGACAGGAGCAACAACTCCAGGCAGTAATTTGTCCTTGGATCTTCATCTTTTCCAGAGCCAGCATCTACATCTACATCTACATCTACGTGTTTTGTGCAAAACAAGAAGGGGACAACAGGGCCTCTTGTACAAAAGGAGCTACCTCTTCCTATCATCTTTAAAAACAAAAAAAAAAAGAGGAGGCCTCACTTTTTTCTTCTATTTCCTCTCCAATCAAAAATCTGTCATCTTGACTAAACTGAACTATCTTAGAAAATTATATCAAGATTTTCAAACTTGGCCTCTCAGCTACCCATCTTCAAAGAAACTGCTGCCATTACAACATACATCTAGCCCCTTAGGATGCTTTCCATACTATTAGGAAGTCTAGTGTTTGATTTAAGTATTTTCTCATTTTTCCTCAATCAGCCAGAAGCAAAAAAGAAGTCCCTGAGCAACACATAGCAAAAGAGAAAATTCTATCTCAGCATGCGGAGTTTTCTCCCAGAAATCTCAAAACAAAAATCAGAGGTGAATACAGCTCTATAATTATTATTCACAAAGTGTTTCCAGCGAGCTTTTTACTCGTCTCTGGGAGATGCAGTCTTCTACATCAATGTAAGACAACATTGTAAACCCACTTGTGAACTCTATAGAGGGTTCTGAATTCATCATTGCTTGGGGCAGTGGTGTGGCTGATAGTCACCTCCTGATCGAAATTGTCTTCTGGAATCCATAGCCCAGGACACAACCTATACACAAAAACGTTGATGCAGCTGTAGAGTGACATTATTTAAAGAGAAAGAAGAGGTTGGGGCTTGTTTCTTTCTTTGTTTATTACAGATATACTGAGAGTTTTTCATTTGGATTCTGGATTTAGTTCTTCCTTCAGCCACAGCTAGTAACCGGATGACAAACAGAGCGTTAAAGCTACATGACTGGCTAACCTTGTAAAGCCTTAATAAGAGATCCTTTGGACAGCACGGTAGAGGTGTGCTGGAAAGCATTACACAAAAACTTAATACAGCTATGGCAGGTCATTTCACTTCTCCTAGCTTCATCACTTTCAGGAGGGGCTCAGGAAAGTGAAATCCATGAACATTAAACAGATAACACATTGCTGAGATAGGCATAGATACCAGCTCAGTTCTCCATCATGCCATTTTACACATGCCAGTGCTACAGTCAAGGGATGTTTGTAATGGACCTCACTGGCTATACTGGTCAGGCAGGTTCATTCAGCAAAACACGTGCCCGTGTGCCATCCGATACGCAGCAGACTCGATGGAAATACACAGAGCCACCCGAGACCTGCCACCAGCATAATTAGCTCAGTTGCATGGCATGAAACAAAAGTCTTTTTTTTTGTCCTTTCTTTTTTTTCCCCCCCACAAAATGCCAGTACTGTGGAAGCAATAAACACCCTGAGAGATTAGCGCAGTCATTTTACACTGCTCTGCAAGTCACTACGCAACAGTTAGATGTCAACATGCTGAACTTTGCATTCATCTGTGAAGTATGAACTTTCCTAATATACTGCAAAAACAGTGATATCAAAAATGTGAAAATACCTGTAAACATTAAAGAGCTGTATTTCCAAATTTAAAAAAAATCTGGCAATTAAACTCTTTGTACCCTCAGGAAGAGCGGCGATGCTAAGCAGTCTACTGTAGAAAAAACACCCTAAAGTTTGGATAGACTTAAAAATGTCAGCTTAAAAAAAGAAATCCAAAATGCGTGATTGCAGCTATGAAACAATAAGAATCCTCCTCAGTCTGCTTATCCATGCCCAGGTGTCTTCTCATGGCCTGGGACAACGGCAGAACTGCCTCTCACCCTGCCACACACACATCATCATATGCATTTACTGAAGAGTTTACATGGCAGGACAATAAAACAATCGCTGCAAGCCATCTCCTCCCCCTAAGATATACTTTAAAAAGAAATATGACCTTTGAAACTGTATTTTCTGAGAGGTGAGGAGAGAGAGAAAAGGAGTCACATGAGCCCAAGCAGCCCAAACAGCAACAGAAGGGACCCCCGTGAGCACACGGAGCTTACTGCTTCAGCAGGGAGGGAGGAAACTTGCCCTCCTGGGTATCTCTTCTCCCAAATTAGCATCATTAGCACAGTATCCACATCTGCTCTTTCCCAATGCACAGGAGGTCTCACAGAAGTGCTGCAGGAAGATACAGTATTTGCCCTGCCACAGCTGAAAGAGCCAGGGGAAAACCATACCTTATCTCCTGCAACTCTTCCTGAAAATTAATTGGAAGCCCAAGATGAGCCAAGCTTCTCCAGCCTACTTTGACAGACTACATCAACACAAACTACACAACACAAGCTGGAGAAATTAAAAGAGAACGATCATAAAATCTACAGCCAGCAGCAGCCAGGGACAAAGTTTAAATCTCCAGTTAATAGCATCTATTACTTTCAGGGCTCACCACAAACTAAAACATTTCATCTTACCTCAGAAATAAATACTGCTTTTCAGGCTGAAAAAGGGACCTCATCCAGCACTCCCATGGGCTGATACTGTCAACATAGCAACCTTTTATCATGACTATGCTCTAATCCACATTCCAGTACTTAAAACATTAAAAAATGCACACTTCTCAATATATATAAAGGTGTACTTACAGTTAGCAAGACATTTTCGTTCTAATATTTGCACTATGACTAGAAAGCATCTGCACTGCAAGATGGAAGCAATAACTCCAAACTAACCAAGATTTGTCTGCAAGTAGCACAAGGTTATCACTTCAGCAAAGGATTTTACAGTATAATGTCCACACAAACAGTGAATAACCTTTAGAGAAATAAAGAGCAGGGGCAATACCGCCCCCCCCCCCCCCCAAAAAAAAAAGAGGAAACCCCCCCCCCCCCCCCCCCCCCCCCCCCCCCCCCCCCCCCCCCCC